>NC_142284.1:34484368-34799011 GCF_965620075.1 Prunus avium
GCTGATAGGAAAATAGACGATGGCTTTGGCAGAGTTCACTTTCCGATATGTGCCCCAGCAGGCTGTCAAAGGGCAAGCTTTGGCCGATTTCTTGGCAACCCACCCTTGTGTTGAAATAGAGGAGATGGATTTCCTCGAGGTGGGCACGTTGAGTTTATTCCCATGGCGCCTCTATTTTGACAGGTCTCGAACATCTAACATGGGCGGGGCATGTATCATCATTGAATCGCCCCAAGGATTCCGAACTCGTTATTTATTTCAATTAGACTTTGATTGTACCAACAATCAAGCCGAATACGAGGCCCTGATCATCGGGTTGGAAATTTTGAAAGAACTTGGGGTAAATAGTGTGTTGGTTATGGGAGATTCAATGTTGGTCTTAAAACAATCGTCCCGGCGACTACAAGGTGACTAGCCAAGCTTTGCTCGGGTATCACGCCTTGGCCAGCCAATTGATGGAAGATTTTGATAATGTGAGACTCACTCATCTACTAAGGGAACATAACTCTCAGGCCAACGCTATGGCCCAATTAGCATCCGGAGTGCAAATCTCCGAGGGGCTCTCTGAAGAGCTCTTTAAAGTAGAGAAACGATCTCTTTCCTCTGTCTCTGAAAGAGGGGTGCCGGCAGAAGTGATGGTGTTAACCATAGCCCCGAAGGATTGGAGGTACGACGTCGTGCAATATTTGAAGACTCCAAATGGGTCACATAGCCAACAAGTTCGGCGGAGGGCCCAATATTATGTGATAAGAGATGAAGTATTGTTCCGCATAGGTTCCGATGACTTACTCATGAAATGTTTGGGCAAAAAAGAACAACTCGTAGCAATGACGGAGGTCCACGAAGGGATATGCGGTGCCCATGAAGCTGGCATCAAGATGAGATGACTTTTAAGGAGGCACGGTTATTATTGGCCGACCATCCTCAAAGATTGTATTGATTATGCTAAGGGTTGCAAAGATTGTCAAAAGCATGGGCCGATCCAACATGTCCTGGCCGGACCAATGAATCCAATTGTCAGGGCTTGGCCTTTCAAAGGTTGGGCAATGGATGTGATTGGCCAAATCCACCCAAAGTCATCCAAGGGCCATAATTACATATTGGTGGCTACCGACTTTTTCACAAAGTGGGTGGAGGCCATCCCACTCAAGCAGGTCACCCAGGTTGAGGTAATAGAATTTATTGAGAAGAATATCATCCACCGATTTGGCTTGCTCGAATCCATCATGACTGACCGAAGAACGGCTTTCATGGGCATGGCTGTTCAAGCGGCCGTAAAGAATTGGGGAATTAGGATGGTTCAATCCACCCCATACAATCCTCAATCGAATGGCCAAGCAGAGGCTAGTAACAAGGTGATAAAAGGAATTTTGGAAAAAATGATCGATAATAATCCCAAGGAATGGCATTCTCTTCTCTCCAATTCTCTATGTGCATATAGAACTTCAAAAAGGTCTGCCACACAAACGACGTCATTCGCCCTCACCTACGGCCATGATGACGTCCTACCACTTGAGATTTCGGTCAAATCTCTAAGGGTAGTTCATCATGCTGAATGGAGTAAGGATGAATATAAGCAAGTCATGGCACAAGAGTTAGATGACCTCGATGAAATTAGGTTGGGCGCTTTAGAAAAATTGAGGGCCCAAAAAGAGGCGGTGGCTCGAGCATACGACAAGAGAATGAAGGCCAAGAGTTTTGGGGTTGGAGATTTAGCATGGAAGACCATTCTTCCGATGGGATCAAAGGATCCAAAATTTGGCAAGTGGTCTCCAACTTGGGAAGGCCCATTTCTCATCCACCAAGTCTTAAGGAAGGGGGCTTACAAGTTAAGTGACCAAAATGGTCGGGTCCATGACTCTCCGATCAATGGTCGATTTTTGAAAAAATATTATCCAACGGTTTGGGAGATGGCGGAAAAATAGTCCGCCACAAAGAAATTTTTTGTAGTGCAATATAGTGATTTTTATTGGAAAGGTGGGCATTATAAAAGAATCCTTTCCAAAATGTATCATATATATATATAGGTGGGCAAAAGTGTACTACAAAATGGAGCCAAGCAATGGCCTAAGCATCCACCAAAAACTAAGCTAGTTCTACCACATGTGGTGACCAACTAAAAGAAACTAGCTAAGTACAAAATGGGCCAACCAATGACCAACTATGAACCTAAGCATCAGGAAAAAGGATGCGAAGAGCAGTCCTGAAGCTCTCCATCGCAGTATCTCTGACCGACAAGGTAGACTGGAGGGTTAGCTTCCTCTCTCGGTACGTTCCCGCTGCCGCCGCGTCCTGTCGAAGTTGAACCTCGAGAGGCCCATTGCTCCGAGCAATCTCGGAGACTCTGGCAACAATGGCGGCCTTCCTCTCCTGAAGCTGCCTCACCTGCTCATCAATGTCCGCGGCCTCCTGTTGCATCTGGCGGGCAATCTCAATCTCCTTCCTCATGGTTGCACTACATGAGGTAATCCGTTGCTCCAGGGCTTGGCCCATCCTTTGCTCCTCTAGAAGAGAACGGCGATGGGAGGCAAACTTCTCCACTTGGCCAAAGAGATAGGTGATCATGGCCGCCGAGCGTGGATCTGGAAAGAAGCAAGAGCTCGCCAAAGTCTCAATGGCGGCCTTGAGCTTGGTTCTCTCATCCTTGTCTTCCAAGGACATAAGGTCTCCATCTCTGTATGACCGAAGTAGGGCCTCAGCCCTAGAATCTGGTAGGGCCCCGGTCATGGTGGAAGAAGTGGCAAGTCTGGTAGAAGCCTCCGTCGAAGATATGGATGCATCCCACTGATCAAGAAAGTTGAAAATATCACCAGAGGGCTGCAAGAAAAATAATGGGCGTTATATTTTTTCCTTTCAAGTGGGGAAAGTAAATTGCATATAAAGACATATATTTCATTCTTCATACCTCATCAGGGAATGGTAGAGGGGCTTCTTCGTGAGGGGCCATGGCCAAGCTTCTTCCATCCTCTGCCGATGGACTCGTGGTAATCTCGGCAGGAGCCCCCGAGGTCAACATAAGAATGGGCTCAAGTAGTGCACTTCCGTCGGTGGGAGTAGTGGAAGGCACACTGCTGGTGACGACCGTAGAGTCGACCGGGATGGTGGTAGACTCCACCACATCCGCCTAAAAAAGGAGGGTATGAGTTTTCTAACAACTAGAAAGCTTTGACAAATGATAAAGGAGAATAATATTACCTGAAAAGTTGGGCCACTTCGAGGCACCTCGAGAGGGCAAGTCGAGAGGGGGTCCGAATTCATGGCAAAAAGAGGCTGAAATTCGGCCTCAATGGCCGTCGTGTCGGCCGAAGAAAGTTCGTGGCCAAAAGTGGCCCGCTAATATGTGCAAACATTGAAAATAAGAAATTGGGGGCAAGTGTAAAAGTAATTTTAAAAGTATGAAATTTCAATGAACTTGAGAGTTCGGAACGTGTGGGAAGTCCTCCTCAGTTAGCTCAGCCACGTGCTCATGGGCGTGATCATCGGGCATGGGAATAGTCTCGTGTGACCCCATGGAAGCCTCCTCCGGGTGCCCATTAGTATTGACCTCGTCCAACTAAGTTTGAAAATTTAGTGAGCATAAAAGAAGTGTTGTGTAAAAGGAAATTCAAACGGCTAAAGAAACGGGCTTACCTCATCCTCAACCACCGGGGCCATGACTTGTGCCCCAATTTCCTTCTCAAGTGTGGAAGGTTGAGTTTCCTACATTTTCAGGCATAAGGGTGAGTTTGGCCCTTCAAAACTAATAAATGAAAATATGTAAAGATGTAAGCTTACCAGAGCGGCGGAAGAAGTAGTGGCCAATTGCACGGCCCCGATTGAGTGAGAAGGAGAAGGAGGCTCCGCCGGCCTTGGGGAACCTGCGACAAGTCTTATTTTATTTATTTAAAATATAAATAAATAAATAAAAGTGCACGGCCAAACCTTGAGGGGAGAGGTTCCGCGGAACTTTTCTGGGCCGAAAGAATGTTTGTGAGGGCACAATATTCCCGGCGAGAGTATCTCCTAAAAAGTTGGGGGTTTAAGCTTTTAGAAGTGCCCATCATAAATTTAGAAAGCCGGAAGTGCAAACTTCTAGAAAGGCAAAAATAATCATGGAGAGTGGCTTACCTTGGATGAGGGCGTTGGGCCTTTGCACGCCTCGCGCAGAATTAGCATCGACCGGATTGGCAGGGCCTTCTCTCTCAATGATGTCGGCGGGAGGATTTTCCTTCTCGGTGGTGTCAGCTGTGAGGTTTGAAGGGTTAGTGATCGGTTCATAATTGTATATCATTTTGTACCCTTCTAGCTTATGATTTGGTTATGTTTTTGAGTTAAACTTGTGCTTTTAATCCTTTTTGTGTTTATCTTTCAGTTCATTGAGCTTTAGGTAATAATGAGGGCTTTGGATAGTAAATGATGCAATCCATGCATGTTAGGGCCTAATTTGGATAAATGTGGAGTCTGTCACCTAGCAAACACAGAACCATGCTCAGGATGGATCTTATCAGCGCGGAAAATGAGTTAGCAATTTGTTTCGGCCTTAACTTCCTCCTCCGACCTTGGATTGGCCCAAATGATATATGGCTGGAAAGAAGACATTCTGAACTTCAAGTTTGAGTGCTTAAAGTCTTAATTTGCTTAAGGGAAGCCCAATTCGTAAGCCCTTGAAGTTGCTGGTCATGCTGACCTCAGGATGAGCTATTATTTCTGGTTGGAAGCTTGGTCATGGTGACATGAAGATGAGCTAGGGCTGCTGGTGGGATTTATTAGTGAAGTGCATCAACCATTTCAGATTTTATAATGGAAGTGTTGTATGCATTAGTGAAGTGCATCAACCATTTCAGATTTTATAAAACAAGTGTTGTATGCATTAGCCATACTTAATTCAGATTTTCAGCTTCCTTAGGCCTATATATAGTGAGGTTTCCCAAGCTTGTAAACACACCCCAAGGGGGGGAGCTCTCAAACACTTCTCTAGAGCTCCCTTCCCTTCTCTCCCTCAAATTCTCTTAGTTTTGCTTTCTAGTTCTCAATTCTAGCTTTCTTTAATGTTTTCTTAGTTGTAATTTATTTTTCTTGTAATGTACATTCTTTCTTAAGTATTCAAGTTTAATTAGTTTCCAAGTTTCAATTATGGTTTTTGTTCTTATTCATTATGCTTATAAGTTAATATGCTAGTTTGAATGATTGATCACCATTTAGGCTTGCATGTTAGCTATCTTGGTTTGAATTAAGAGCATACACCATGCTTTAATTCGAATTGAACTATGAATAGGAAGAGTATGTATGGACATTCGACAACAGGGATTAGATACATGCTTGGTTGTTTAAAATGTTCTTCTATGCTTAATGGGTTCCTAATGCTTAATTTTAGGTTAGACAACAAATGATCAAATTAGGGAATTAGGAACACAAGGTTATGACCACACACCATGGCTTAATCATACATTAGCTAGAATCAATCCGTTAATCTAATTGAACTTGGGAACTTATTTGCTTGAGTTATTTCTTCCTTGTTTTATTTATTTCCCTTCTTTTTCATTTCTGTTTTGTGTAGGGAAAATGAATTGAATCATTCAATCACCAATCCTCGTGGGATCGACCTCGCACTTACATACGCTATACTACCGAACGGCTCGTGCACTTGCGAGTATCACAAGTTGAGGATGCAGCTGAATCCATTTTGGTGCAGCTGTATCTACGCAACAAGTTTTTGGCGCCGTTGCCGAGGATTGGCAACATAGTTTGGTTCTATTTCTTTTCCCTACTTGTTTTATTTTTATTTTTCATTTTCATGTTTTTCTAGACAATTTCTTGTTTTAAAGTGAATGACGTTAATGGACCAGTTGTGTTTGTAGTCCAACAGAAAAGGACAATTGCCCAACAAGCAAGAGAACTGGGTTTAAGTCCCAGCTTACACAACCCATTGGTGCTTGTTGCTTTGAAGCATGGAATTGGATGTGTGTTGATTTTCCTTTTCATTTTAGTTTTTATTTCCTAATCCTTTTAATTCCATTTCAAGTTTGTGTGTTTGTTTTAGCAATTTATGATAGCTCAATAAAAATGGAGAGAGATGGCAACTTCAATCATAAAGATAGGAAGTGTGGAGCAGTAGGAGAAGTCGCGACCTCCAAGTGCATCACGCTCGACCTAATCGCTTCAAGGGGGAGCATTTCAATCCTTTCTCTTCTTTGAATTCTGTTTATTTTCGTAGTTGTTTTGCCTTTTGGTCCGCGTTGAGTTCTTTGTTTTTCTATGCTGAATCCAACCATATAAAGAACGTAAAATTTGGACTTACGGTTGGAAAGTTATAGCCTAAAAACGGAACATAGGTCGAAGCTGAAAAACATAGAAACGAATCTGTCCAAATGGTGATAAATAGGTGATAGAAAGTGCTGTTTGTTTTTTTTTTTTTTTTTTTTTTTCTTTGGTTTCTTGATTTGTTTCTTTTAGTACAATAATTTATATCGTTTGTTTGAGTTTGTTTAGAGTACTTAGTTCATTTTCGTTTATGGTTTGTTGTTTCATGTTATCTTAATTTGTTTTTGTTTCTTTTTCTTACGAGAATATATTTTTAAAAAATTTTAAAAAAAAAAAAAAAATTATTTTTCATATGAGCCGACTTATGGTAACCCCAGTGAGCACTTCCGTTAATACAGTGTCTAGGAGTTCTTTAGGCGACACCTTCGGTGTCTAAGAAGTTTGGGTTTTAAGCGGGACCATTGTGACCCCTCCAACCTTCCCGGATCCCCTGGCTGTGTTTTCTGAGGCCCTTAACTGGTCATCCGTGAGTTGCTTGTATATTCGTGTGTTTTTAAATTAAGTTTTATTTATTTATTTATTTTCTTTGTTTTCTTTTCTGTATAGTCTTTGTTTTTGTTTTGTTAAGTTAGTTTATTTATTTATTTACGTGGTATGGTTAGTTAGTTTATTTCTGAGTGTTAAAACACATTTTTATTTCAAACGCTGCATTAAAAACAAAAAACAAAAAACAAAAAAAACAAAAAACAAAAAAAAAAACAAAAAAACAAAAAAAAACAAAAAAAAACTTCTTCTTCTTCTTCTTCTTCTTCTTCATCTTCATCATCATCATGGCTTGCCTCTATTTTCTCTTACTTGCAGAATCTGCAGCAGCTCGACATGGTCCTCATTTTTCCTCTGCAGTGCTTCCACGTGCTGATTGGCACAGTAGAGCCGCTTCTGCAAGTCCGCCACCATAGCCTTCAAGGAAGCTATTTCCTCGCTCATCGTGGCACACTCCCTTGTCCTTGCTAGTAGGCGCATGCCCAAATTGGTAGTGGAGACCGCGTGGAGCACAGTTAAATTGTGGGACTCCTCCACCGCTGCCTTGTCAGACCTCTGTGCCACATGCAGATGATCTGTCGGTGTGAGCTTGCTGCCAATCATGCCTCCCAGCAGCGCTGCTCTGTTCGGCATTGCCTCAGAAAAGTTTGGTATTATCTCAGTAAAGTTTGAGGCCGTGCCGTGATGATATGTGGAGTTTGGGAAGACAGGAGTTGGAGGAGCCCTTGTCTGGGCATTCGGTGGTGCAAGTGAGAGCTCAAGGTTGAGATCATCAAGGTGAGTGCATGAGGATGCCATTTTTTTTGTTTCTGGATTTTTTGATGTTTTTCCTTGAGTTGCAGGAAGAAATGCTGGGTATCATCCGCTTGCAGAGGTGTGGTTTAAATAGACATATGCTGATGAGAGAGAGCCAACACCATTTCGGATTTCCCGGGCGTGCTCGACCTAATCGCTTCAAGGGGGAGCACCTTTACTTTACTTTTTTTTTTTTTTTTCCTCCGTGTTTTCTGGTGTTTAATGTTTTTGCCCGTTACTTTCATTTTCTAGTGCTTTGTGTTTTTGCCTTTCCCTTTCGGCTATCATCTTTGTCTTATTTTAGTTAGGGAAATGTGTTTTCTTTTCCGTTTGTCGTCTTTGTTTTATTTTAGTTGGAAAGTGTGTTTTCTTTTTCTTTTTCTTTTTCTTTCTGCAACCTTACTCTTTTATTTCCGAAACAAAATAACGAAAATACAAAAACAACAAAATAAAATAAAAACAACAATAATGCAGTAGGAAATCATTTCTTCTCGGTGCTTGGTGTCTCGACCATTGGAGCTTTGAGTTTGGCCCTCTGGCTGTCCTCTTCCGGGGCTTCACGCACAGCTTCTTGGGGCTCATCACTTGAGCTCCCAAAGATCGCAATCTTAGCTTGAGCGTAACTACTCTCGCGATCTGCTTGTTTGCGTTTACCCGGTCGGTCTAGGTCTTCCAGCTGTTTTCGCATGTCGCGAGAGTACAACTCTACCATCTTTGATAGGTTTCTATTCTCGTCCCGCAATACTTCTAGCTGGTGTCGATTCACCTCCACTATCCTTGACCTCTCCCTTTTCAAGCTTTTTATAGCAGTCTGACACTCCTCAACCATATTTCGCTCCGCCGCCAACTGACCTTTCAGCACCTCTACCTCATGGGACTTCGCAAGTAGGCGATGACCCAAACTTGCGACTGTTGCTGTACTCTGCACGCTCAGTGCCAGGGCATCGCTCACGACCCGATTGTCATCCCTTGTCCCCAGAACACGTATATCTTTAGGAGTCACTAAATTTCTAGCCACTCCAATGGCAACATCGTTGTCCAGGAGTATTGAGTCAGTTACTGTCACAGGCCCTCGTGCGGAAGCAAAGTAGGGCATCCATACTGGTGCCGCTGCTTGGCCTCGTGTCTGAGTCGGTGGAGCTAGGTTGAGATCCAACGAAAATGGGTAGTTAGAGGCCATTTGATTTCTCACTCTCTTTTCTTCTTTCTTTCTTTTCTCTTTTGTGTGTTTCTGAGTTTGTGTTTTTTTTTTTCACCCTTTCTTATAGACTTAGTCTTTGACAAACCCTAGCCATTGCAGCATCTGAGCATTTTCTGAATCTCCAGCATTCCTTGAGTCCCACAACCTTCTCGCCTTCCAACCATACCCAACTCATTTATCACGACGTGTCTTTTCTGAACGAACGCGTTAAGTAAAGTCTTCGCGCCTTTCCATGAGCCCGTAATTTTTGCTTGTGGAGTTTGCGGCGCCTCTATGCGTCAACACGTGTCTCGCCCTGTCTGTTGGTCCCTTACACTGAACTGAGACATCATGACCCATGTTAAAATCCCGCTCTTTGTGTTGCTAATCACGGTTCGATAGTTTGTTTTTACAAAACTAAATAATAATAAAAAGCCGAAAATGAAAACAAATTGTGGGTCGGGTTTCACTTTAGTTTGGGTTTCAAAGTGGGTTAAATTCACCGTGGTTTGTGTTTCGAAATTGTGGGCTTTGGGCTTC
Organism: Prunus avium; assembly: GCF_965620075.1. Lineage (NCBI taxonomy): Eukaryota > Viridiplantae > Streptophyta > Magnoliopsida > Rosales > Rosaceae > Prunus > Prunus avium. The sequence continues at coordinate 34,493,667 of NC_142284.1, forward strand.
AAAATTTTGTTGGGTTTCAGAATTGTGTGATTAGGGTTTACTGTTTCTTTTTTTTCTTTTTTTTTGTTTTGTTTTGTTTGTTTGTGTTGTAATTTTTATTTTATAATTATTTTGTTTTTGTTTTCTTTTGTGATTTTGTGATTTTTTTTTATTTGCTTTAATACCTTTCATTTGTTGTTATGACATTGTTTGTGGCTAATTTTTAAACATTGAGGACAATGCTCATTTCTAGGTTTGGGGGTATTGGAGTTTAGCAAGTAAACTTGGTTTTTCTTAAAAAATTTTAAAAAAAAATTTAAATTTCTTTCTTGTTTTGAATCTTGTTTTGTTTAGTCACTTTCCGAACACATTTGATGAGATTGTGATAAATGTTGCATGACTTAAATAAAAAATTGAATTTTATTTCTTATTTATTTTTTTCCTTGTAAATTTTTATTGTAAAAAAATAATAATTAATTAATTAATTAATTTGGCATCGTTCTAGCATGACATGTTCAAAACCTTCTTTCCACTTGCCATTTGTTTCATAATTTTCCAATTAAAGGATTTGCATGACCCAAAGAATTGTATCAAGCATAAATTAGACTTATATAACCATATAATGTGAGCTTTTGAGCCTTGTGCTTCATTTCATGAGTGTTATACACATACTCTTATTTTCTTGTCATCAAAGTTGTTGTTTGATATCATTATTCATTGATTTGGTTGAACACTTAAAAGTCATTCATTCTTATGCAATTTGATTTCATGACATTTAAGAAGTGATATTAAGGCCCTCTTTGGATCGTTTGTGCCTTTCAAGCTAACCTTATGCATGCTTAAGCATGATTTTCCATTGTTAACCATTTTGAGCCTACATGTAAACCTTTTCTTTCATTTTACCAATTATATTTCCTCGCCTTAGCCCGAAAAACAAGAATTTACCTTTCTAAGGAACTCATGAGCTCTAATTCGGTTGTGTTTTTCATGCTAAGTTTGGGAAGGGATATTACATAAAGAAAAAATATATATATAAAAATAAAATAAAAATTCACTCAATTGGTGAAAGAAAAGAGAAAAGTTGTGATTAAGTGGTGGTTGAATGAAATTTCATTTTTGGGTTTCATTTTTGGGCCTTCAAAATAAATTGGTGTTTAAGGAAAGGAGTATGAATCATTGTAAATGAAGGTATAAAGAGTTTTGATCGCGTAAAAGAAAAAATCTAATCGTGATGATTCGAAGTCTTGTAAACAATTGTTTTATGCTCTTATATTTTGAGTTTCTTGGACTTTGTTTTATCCATACCCTTCATTTCTTACTCACCTTACACCCTTGGCCCCATTACAACCTATGCTAAAGACCTAAATTGATCTTAAATGTCATGTGGTTGAATTGCATCCATTTTTCTACTTTTAAGTGTTTGGCATCCTTCTTGAGATCATATTAATGCAAGTTTTTCATCTTCCTATTTTGAGTTAAGTCCCTTATGATTTAACTTTAATCTCATGTTTATAATTGAGTGTTGCATTGTAGCCCTCTTCTGAGTGATTCATTTGTGAGAGGACAACTTCGGTGAGATTTGAAGTTGCATTTGTGCTTGGTATGATTTTTGAAATTGTGTGAAAACTAAGATTGGGGAATTTGTTGCATTTGGCTATCACACTACTACACTTTGAGCATATTATGTTTTGAACTTTGCCGCTTTGTGAATAATGTCTAAAATTGAGCTTTTATTGTCAAAACGTTTAAGTCATGTGCATGAGTCATTTCTCTTCACAAAATGTTCGGAAAGATTGTTTTGAGTTTTTATTTTGATTTTGTTTTTTTTTGTTTTTTTTGTGTTTTGTGTTTTGTTTTTGTTTTTATGTTTGTTTTTGGTTTTGGTTTTGCTTAAGGACTAACAAATCTATTAAGTTTTCTAACCATTTTGTTTTGTAGAGTTAGAAAAACGTTTGTGGGTATCGTAACTGTTAAACCCTCAGGAGACACAACTCCTCCTACTAGGGATGCCTAGAGGTTTAAAGGCTTGTTGCATTCGCTCAATGCAATCGAGTTACCTACGAAAGTGGTCTAGTTAACTTCTTGTTTTGTTTTTAACTTTGTTTTGTGTTGTTTTGCTCGAGGACTAGCAAAATCTAGGTTTGGGGGTATTTGATCGGTTCATAATTGTATATCATTTTGTACCCTTCTAGCTTATGATTTGGTTATGTTTTTGAGTTAAACTTGTGCTTTTAATCCTTTTTGTGTTTATCTTTCAGTTCATTGAGCTTTAGGTAATAATGAGGGCTTTGGATAGTAAATGATGCAATCCATGCATGTTAGGGCCTAATTTGGATAAATGTGGAGTCTGTCACCTAGCAAACACAGAACCATGCTCAGGATGGATCTTATCAGCGCGGAAAATGAGTTAGCAATTTGTTTCGGCCTTAACTTCCTCCTCCGACCTTGGATTGGCCCAAATGATATATGGCTGGAAAGAAGACATTCTGAACTTCAAGTTTGAGTGCTTAAAGTCTTAATTTGCTTAAGGGAAGCCCAATTCGTAAGCCCTTGAAGTTGCTGGTCATGCTGACCTCAGGATGAGCTATTATTTCTGGTTGGAAGCTTGGTCATGGTGACATGAAGATGAGCTAGGGCTGCTGGTGGGATTTATTAGTGAAGTGCATCAACCATTTCAGATTTTATAATGGAAGTGTTGTATGCATTAGTGAAGTGCATCAACCATTTCAGATTTTATAAAACAAGTGTTGTATGCATTAGCCATACTTAATTCAGATTTTCAGCTTCCTTAGGCCTATATATAGTGAGGTTTCCCAAGCTTGTAAACACACCCCAAGGGGGGGAGCTCTCAAACACTTCTCTAGAGCTCCCTTCCCTTCTTTCCCTCAAATTCTCTTAGTTTTGCTTTCTAGTTCTCAATTCTAGCTTTCTTTAATGTTTTCTTAGTTGTAATTTATTTTTCTTGTAATGTACATTCTTTCTTAAGTATTCAAGTTTAATTAGTTTCCAAGTTTCAATTATGGTTTTTGTTCTTATTCATTATGCTTATAAGTTAATATGCTAGTTTGAATGATTGATCACCATTTAGGCTTGCATGTTAGCTATCTTGGTTTGAATTAAGAGTATACACCATGCTTTAATTCGAATTGAACTATGAATAGGAAGAGTATGTATGGACATTCGACAACAGGGATTAGATACATGCTTGGTTGTTTAAAATGTTCTTCTATGCTTAATGGGTTCCTAATGCTTAATTTTAGGTTAGACAACAAATGATCAAATTAGGGAATTAGGAACACAAGGTTATGACCACACACCATGGCTTAATCATACATTAGCTAGAATCAATCCGTTAATCTAATTGAACTTGGGAACTTATTTGCTTGAGTTATTTCTTCCTTGTTTTATTTATTTCCCTTCTTTTTCATTTCTGTTTTGTGTAGGGAAAATGAATTGAATCATTCAATCACCAATCCTCGTGGGATCGACCTCGCACTTACATACGCTATACTACCGAACGGCTCGTGCACTTGCGAGTATCACAAGTTGAGGATGCAGCTGAATCCATTTTGGTGCAGCTGTATCTACGCAACAGTTAGAAAGAAGGAAGATAGCCAAAATTAAAATGAGGAAAAGTATAAATATTTTACCTTTTGCTTTGGCCTTCTTTTTCCCTTTCTCTTGCTGGTAGGCCAATGATCATGGGCAATGTTTGAAAATCCTATCTTCAATCTCCGAGCATGGCCGAGAAAACCAACCGGCCGACATCTCTTTCCACCAATGGATGAAAATATTGGAGTCACCAAATCAGGGATCTCTAATCGAAATGCCGAAAGATTTCACCAAGTCTTGGTTGAAACTCGTCAAGGTGGTGACTTCTTATTTGTGCCTAATAAATCATGGCCATGAGCTGGCCGAAGGAGCCCCCTTTCTCGGCCCTGGCACTTGCTCGTAAAACTGAAACGCAGCGTTTCAACAAGGTGCTTTGCCTTCCTGAAGACAAAAGAAAAATGCTAAGGCATGATCATCTCGGCCTCGAGTGCAGGCCGAGGCCGAGCAAAATCACGGCCAGAAATATTAAAGTCAGATCATCACGTGATAGCAGGGACCCATGCTTCATTTAATGAAGTAGTGCCTGTTTAATGCAGCAAACCCACTGGCCACAAATAAGCATTTAATGCATGAGGGAAGGTGGGAAGTGACTAAAATCAGGTTTTGGCGACAGAAGACAGAGTGATTAGACGCAGACATTCTCACAAGAATTCTTGCAGTTTGAGAGATTAGGTCACCAGCTATCAGAGCAATAAATGCGTCTCCACGACCAATTGCGCAGAAACCACGATTAGGGCGGCGGCCGATATTCACCAGGATTTATGGGGTCACACCACCATGCTTCACGATCCCAAATGTCGATTGGACTACCCACTTGCGCTAATCAGACTCCACTATGCATAATTTCAGCCTCGATTGCTCCTCCAAGAACTCTTCCTATAAATACAAGGCTCGAGCTACATTCAACGGGTTCAAACACCAAACAAAAGCCTCCCACGGAGCAACTTATATTTTCCTGTAATGCACTTTCAATATTTTACTTGCTTTCCTAGGAGTAGTGATAGTTTGTAAGGAAAATTCATTCATCAATATATCATACGACCCTTGATTTTCAAGGCGCCGGAGCACCATCCCTGTTATTCGCTCACTCACCCCAGATATCATACGACCGTCGCTCCCTAAGCAGCGCGCCGGAGCACCGCCCAAAACCCACCAAACAGCACCACCCAACGGCCTTGTAGTTCAGGCCGTGAACCTAACAGCCGAGACTAGTTCCTCTCTCGGCTACAATCGTTTGATTAGAAGACGAGTTCAAACAGGCGCACCACTCAACCATTATATCCCCATCAACCAACTCGACGCACGGTAGACCGTGCTGGCACGCCCGCGCACAACCGCACCGCACCCAAAAGCAAGAAACCGCGTGTCAACGCACATCCCCTCGGCCCGGAACTCCAGGCCGTGAGATTTGCGTAGCAGACACTTCTTTTGCATCCTTAAATTCCGCCTGCCAAGATGAAAGTAGGTTGACGGAATCCATAGATGGTATCGGGATGCTCTGTATAAAACCAAGTTGGTAGCCCGCGGCGGCGGGATAATAAAGCTCACTACGACAATGATAATTGCCACCTTTGTTCACCATTAGGCCGGATGGAAGATCTCGGCTGATGAGGATGCTCGCCCACATCTTATGTCTTTCCTCTTTCGTCTCCGCCGTAGGAAATGAGGAAATATCCAGGGCTAGATAATCCGGGAAACGGTGATCTAGGCAAATGGAGAGATGCTCCCTAGTCCTCTCCTGGCACTCATAAAAGAATCGGAAGCAATCCTCAACATAATGCTTCCGGCGTGGGGCGTTGAGCAATGGAATGCCCAGAAGAAATTTATTGTTGGGGCAAATGGTGGTGGGACTTAGCTCTGGAAAATAGAGCTGGAGCCATAACTGAAAAATCCATATAAGGCCAGAAGCATGATAATCCATGGGTTTAGTGGTTACCTCGCGGAGCCCTCTATAAAGATAGGCAAGAAAGATTGGGCCCATGGCCACTTGATGGCCATCCACAAGTACCTCCGCCAAGACTTGAAATTCCTTAGTAATCCCGCCGGATTTTGGGCACGCCAAGAACTTGCACAACCACATGACAAGAAAAGCCACATGCTCAATGTAGGATACGCCATTGATGGAAGGAGGGTCGGTGGGCTCTCCGCCATGGCCAAGATATGTCTTCACCCAACTTCCGGAAGTCTTATTTGACTTGTGGAAATCTAAGCCCGCCTTGGATTCCGGAAGGTTGGCGGCCGAGAAATCATCTCCATGAGGGTGAAGGCCGGTGATAGCGGCCAAGTCTAGCAAGTTGGGTGTCATCATCCCAAAACCGAGCCTCATGCAATTGGTGGAGGAAGACCAAAAGCATAGCGCCGCGATGATGAGAGATCGGTCGCAAGGAAAGGGGCTTCCCGCACATAGAAGTAAAGTATCATAAATCCTAACCTTCTTCCAATGGCCCTTCAATTTTGGCTCTAAAACTTTGAACCAATGACACCAATCGAATTTACCTTCCGCCGAGCTTGAGTGGTTGGATTTCCCGGCGGCGGATGATGCTTTCTTTGGTGGGGCTTCTTTACTTGGGGCGGAATCCTTTTTGATGGGGCTTCCCGTTGGCCAACCTTTGAATGGCTTGGAGCTCTCCCAAACGGTTGCCCATGTGAAGTCTGAAACATAAATTGGGCCATTTCTTGGCTGCGTCACCCACACCTTTGCCACCTCCTCCGGATAGGCGGAGAAAAATGGGCTGAGAATGTATTGGGCGGAATTGGGAAAAGCATTGAGGAAGTAGGCGAAGACTTGCTTGCCCAAATCTTTGTCCATAGCCACTTTCATGTCTTCAAACAATTGGGCGCTATCACTTGGAATGGATTCCATCCTACAAACATGAGGCAAAATCGAATCAAAGGAAAATATAGTGAAGAAAGTAAGATTCGAATCAAGAACATGAAGAACATCATGGCACTATTCATACTTCAAAGTTTCAACTCCAAACTTTTGAAAGCTACAAATGCATCAAAATCATGCCAAAATCAACCAAGAATTAGTGCAACGTACCTAGAAACTTGCAAATCTCAAGTTTGATGTTGATTCGGGTGAATGCGGTGTGCGAAATGATGAATTTGAAGGGAAAGAGAATATGGGTTTTGAGAGAAAACCTCCTAAAAACCTATAGCTATGGTGGAAGTGTTTAGATGGAAATGAAATAGAACACTTGGATATTTGTAATATCTAGGGTTTTAACGGATAGGAAGTTCAAAAGTCCCTCCAATTTAATTGATGTCTTCCTAAATTCCTACCCTATTCAAAATTTAATAACGTGCAAGACAAGCAAAGAAAAATCTCAAACTTTAGAAATTGAAAGGTCCTGGGTTTCAATTTGCTTACCTCTACACTAATTCCGAGCTTAACAAATCGGGGGGCAATGTTTAGGGGTGGTAGAAATCCACTTAACCCGAGCACGAGAATTGGCCGGGCACGAGAAGAATAGCGGTCGGGCTTCTCAACTACGGAGTTGGGCACATGTGAAACTGGACAGCTGGGTTTCGGAGTCCTTGGGCTTTTGAGACCACGGCCGGGGCTTGCTAGATTGGAGCGGCCGACTATGTTGAATGATGGAGCGGCCGGGCGTCGTTCGAAATGCAGTTAGCTGGGCTGCTCTCAAAATTGGCTGGGCACAGCCGAAACTACTAGGATATCTCACGGCCAGAATTGTTGGAAGACTTGGGATATCTCGGCCGGGTGTTGTTTGGTTTTTAACAAACCCAATTTTGGAAAATGGCGGCCGGGTGTTTTGGTTTGGAGCTGTAGGATGGAGCGGCTGAAAAGTTTGGGTTCTTTGCGAGTTGGGCATAAGGGCTTTTTAATTGGAGTTTATATATATATAAATTCAAATAAATGTGGCTGGCTGGGCTCGAAATTGGCTGGGGCTATGACATGTGTTTGGGCACGGCTAAAACTATTGGGATAAATATGCGGCCGAGTCTTGCTAGATGGCGGCTGGGATATTTAGTTTGTTTGCAAGCTGGGCTGAAAGGATTTTGAGTTTGGGAGTTTGATTGACTTATTATATACATATATATTAATATATGCATATAAAAGTAAATGAAATCAAATGAGTGGGCTTGCGAGAATAATGTGGCTGGGCTCTTTAAATTGAAACTTCATTGCCCTATTTTATATATATATATATATATATGAATTTAATTTAATGTGGCTGGAGGCTTGAAAGTGGATGAATTGAGACTTGGTAATTAATACTTAAGTTCTTTGCGGCTGGGTGAATGAGGCTGGGGCCTTTGGTCTCCAAATTGGGGATACACATATACATATAGTATATGTGGCTGGAGCCTTTGGAGCCCTTACAAATTGGTGGCTTATTTATATAATATATATATGAAGGAATAAATGGGCAGTCGGGCTGAGAGTGTTAGCCCTTCTTGTATTATTTTTTATTTATATAATATATGTAATAAAATTGTAATAAAATCGGAGGCCCAAGTTTAAGCCACCAATTCAAGCCCAAATTTTCGGAGGATTATATGCACGTGACAGAGGTTTCGCAAGGAAAAAAATCAAGGAATTTGATAGTAACTCCGAGTGTTCCAAAGCAAGGAAGAATCAAGCATGTCAGAATATCTCAATCAATGCAATCCCACGGATTTAGGAGGGCTTTGAAAGGAAAGATTTTTAAGAAGAGTTGACATTTGGCCATTCAATGGCCAGCCCATGGGCTGACGAGTGCCCTATATAAACCTCACCAAATGAAGGAAAGAGACACACAACATCAGACAGATAAACCTATCTTTCGTCTCGCACTTTTCTTTTCCTAGACTTAGGATTTTATTTTCAAGCACCTAGTGTAGCGAGTTCTTTCTTTTTCTAGTGTAAGTTTCAATTCTTGTTCAATTTATATTTTCTTGTCATTTAGATTCAAGTTTATTTCCATTGCTTTGCTTTTCATTGTTATCGCACTTCAATTAAATTTAATTTCAAGTTTATTTCAGTTTATCATTCTTATCGTTCTTATCGCTTTTATTTCGTTCTTGCTTTATTTATCGCTTTGATTTACGTTTACACACACATTTAGTTTAATTGCATTATTTTTACTTAAAAACTTAAAAATCACAAAAACATCCACACGAAGCCTAACCATCCTCGAGCCCAAGGAAATGAAAGAACCTAGGCCAAGAGGGGGTTCCTTGCTTGGCCGATCAATCGTTTGATCAGAAGTTAGAAGCGCAACACATCCATCTACTCACATTCCATTCAAGCCCAATTTCAGGGCTTAGTGGTGGCACGCCCCGCATCCAAAAGAAGAAGGACCAAAAACTCCTTCAATCGGCCTACCCGGCCGAAAAGAGGGAAACACCCATTTATTGGATTTGGGGTTTTACTTGTGGGAAGGATATTTGTGTCCAAATTTGTGGATCTGTAGTTTTGTTGGTTGATGTTTTGTTGTAAGGTGACGGGTTGCAATCTCAATGGTGTTCTCTGTCTCTTATCCCAGTAAATTTCTCCATCTCTCATTCTTCTCTCTTTTTCCAAGGGTTAAGAGAAATGGTCTCGCCTAAGGACCATATATAAGACCTCATTATAAAATGACTCTTTTAAACCCCTCTTCTTGTAAATTTTACCCTTTTTGGGTCATACTCATAATCTAAGTGGAGGCTCTTTTGGCCCAGTTTGTTTATTGCCGTCTAATCCCCAGATCCAAATGGGTCACAAAATTACGGAGTTCTCTCCTGTGAGGGGTAGCCCAAGCCACCTCTTATTCCGAAGCCCAACCCAAATATCCAAAGGCTAAGGTAATCTGAAATTACTTAAAAATCTTTGCCTCATGTGCTAGAAGCAGTTGAAAACATGTCAAAGTAATCAAAGTAATATTTCTATAATCGTTTTTTTGCTAGTAGATTAGCGAGAACATGTGCTCTGCAAGTAATTGGAACCTTTGAAGAAACAGATACTTAGACAATGACATGAGTAGAATTATGGTCTTAAGTGGATTGATATTTTGGTTCTGAGTTGGATGGTGTAGTTTTAGTTGTGATTATTGACCAGGGTTTTGGTCAGTTTAATATTGTAGCTTTGAATGTATAAGGAGAGGAATGTCTTTACTTGCACAGATTATATGCCTTGCATGCTTGTAGACTTAACCCTCTACATATATGATATATCCGGTGACTGTCGGTCCGCCACGTGGCTGGATTTGGGATATGATCATATATACATGTATATCATCAAACCCTTCTGCCTAATTATATATTTATATGCACAAGGGCATAAAGTTAAGACATAACACAACAGATGTGATTACAACAAGAAAACATATAATACTTAATTAGTGATTAATGAAACAAACTAAAGGCTAAAGGCAGAGATCTTGGGCCCTGAACTTCGAATAGAAAAACCCTGAAAAGGAGAAATGCATACCAAACTGTGGCTCCAGTGCAGGGTTTTCTTCGAGATGCCACAAAGCTAGACAGCTTGAATGCACTGCTTGCTTGTAGCTGTGAAGGGCTGTGGGGTCTTTCTTAGCAATCTCCCAACCCTTAACAGCCGATGCTTATCCGAAAAGTTAACCTTAAAAAAATTAAGTAATGAAAAGCACTGCACATTCAAAAGCCTGCTTTTGATTTTTCTGCTTCCATCTTTGATCTTTCTGAACCCTTCCCTTTGATTTCCTCTAAGAGAACTCTTTGCTAGGTACAAAGTATGCGGTGCGACTTTATCAAGCTACCAAATATTTTAAAAATGGCAACCAATTATGCCATTCCAAGAATTTGATTCAGTACAAGTCTAAACTAAACTCTCAGTGAAATACTTGGTCTTATTTCTCAATTTTTATGTTTGATTTGGAAGCAAAATAAAGTGAATGGTTCTCTAAATCTTACTAATTCTGATGGTGCAATGGACCTCACAGTACCATAAGATAATCTGAGAGATCAGATTTTGTGTTGGTTTCCTTGGGGGTATGCATGTTCTGATTTCCTTTTTCACTTCAGTTACAGTACTTCTCTAGTTTTAAATTCCATGCATCAGCTTTCTGACAGATACATTTTAAATTACAAGTGCCTCCAAATCCAATCTAAGTTTTCCCTAGGCATTATTTTAAAGGGTTAGAGGGCATCTTTTGGGGCCAAAGAAAAATGGTTAGAAGAAAAAGAAAAAGTTGGGTACTGTACCACCAAGGAGAACTGTTTGGGTCAATTCAAAAGCAGAGGACAATAACACTTATGCTTTCTCTTAGTTTTACAACCATCATATCCTTTCCTACTAAGTCATATCATTGAATCCTGACCCTCCATATCATCTTAAATCAGCAGCCAACTTAGCTGGATTCTCCTGGCCCATGTTAAGGCCTAGCTAGCTACTTGGTTTCTTCCACTATAAATAGACACAGATATTTCATGCCATTGCAACTAGTAACAAAAACCCTCATAGCTGTAGCCAACCTTAAACCTTGCTTGTCAAGAAAACTAGAGAAACCAATTAAGCACAAGATGGGAAAGTCCTCTTCAATCTTCTCCTTCTGCAACATATTCAAGGCCTGCTTTTCTAGTAACAGCAGAGACGATACCTACTCTGACGATGGTGGTGTTTATGTTCGAAGAAGAATATGTCCAAGCGATGAAGACAGAGGAGGTTGGACTGCTGAGCCTGGCATCGACGGCAAAGCCACTGACTTCATTACCAGATTCTATGCTAGTCATGTTTCCGATCCCGAGTGCCAAACCTTTGCTGTTTGATCAAATTAAGCTAGAGATGTAGTAGTGGTTGATCAGACCAGCTGATTGTACTTCAATTTTTTGCCATGCTTCCTCCATCCCCTTCTTCTTCTCTTGTAATTTTTTCTTGGAAGTGTGCATGTAATCTGTGACTTAGTTACAATAAAATCCAGATAATAAAAATTTACAACCTAGATTCCTCCTTCAAACTTTTTTTCTTGCTTGGTTGCTTATATTTCTGTTAAAATAATCTTTATATGAAACGGTTGAAGTATTAGCAACTTGTCATCAATTACAATTCAAAGTTATTAAACCAACACATTTTACTAGAGAAATACATGCAACAGGTGCCAACACATTTTACTATATGTTGAATATATTGAAGAAAATTAACATGTATGGACAGTCTGGTATTTCTGCAGCAAAGCAATGAACTGCTGTTTTGTTCTTTCTGTCTTTTATTTTTCTTGTTTTAGTTAAAATTGGTTTGTTTGTTCTTTCATCTTGAACAGCACGCGATCGAAAAAACTGAAAATATTGTCTCTTTTGCTTGCATCTTCACCATCAAATCAATACGTATTAGAGTGCAGTTTCACCTGGATTATGTATAACTTTGCTCCTTTGCCTTTTTGGTTGGCTCCCTCTGTATATCTCCCTTTGTCCTTCTTTTTTCCTATTCTTAAAGCCACATATCTAAAAACTTAAACTGAAAAAAATGGGTAAAAGTCTCTCTTAATATCCCCAGCTGTGAAAATCAAAATCAAAATCAACATCAAAAGCTAGCATCATAATGAATTAAAGTTGCCAACTTTTCTTTTCCCATAAGAGAACTAAAGGGAAAAAAGAATTTTTGTCCACTTCCAAGTGAGCAATGATATGTACCACATAGTGTACCTGCAGGGAATATATGTAATTTTGGCATCCCTTGTAACAACAAAGCACTGTTTGGTATCTTGAATGAGAAGATAGCTAAATTCAGTGCCGTGCGTTTTACGTACTCATAAACAAACAGCCCACATTACTCAGAATAGTTAAAGTCTTTAATCATAGAAATTAAGTTATTAACCCATGAGATTAAGTGAGATGTGCTGCCAATTTCCAATTGAAGAAAGAATAAACAGAGCTCTGGTTTTGGGTCTAAGAGACTAAAATGGCAGCAGGAACCTAATGCTTGTGGTTTCCAACTCATGGCTAGTCCAAGAAAAAACCAAACACCTTGAAAAAGTGTCTAGGACAATATAAAAGTGTTTTGTTTTGCTATTTTTACTTGCTCTTTAAGGATTCTAACTGCTCTTCTGAATTCTCTCTCTTTCCATTGAGGTGAAAGAAGCTACAATCAATATGATAAGCTAGGCAATGGCATGCCAGGCTAAAAGTAACTCTCACTGGGTTCTGTTTCTTTTTCGCAGCTACATGATAGGAGAATCATCTAAATGCATTTGGACCGTCTAAAGATCCCTTTATGAAGACCCTTTTATGGTTCTAACATGTGCATCTTTAAAGCGGTATTGTCTTCAAAGCCTTTCTACTCCACTATATGTGATTAGTTAACTTGAATGTATTTTCTTATTATACATAAGATGAACGCATGAAAACATAATAAACCATAAGTAACTACAGTTTTAATGAGATTTATCGATGTAAGTAATTTGTATAAAGTTCTTGTGTGTTATGTTTTAACTGGACAATGTCTGTCACTCATCCTACCACACAGCAGGGAAGTTCCCATTCAAGTATTTATATCGTGAGGGAGAGATGTAAATCACAAATTATAGGCATTATACTTGTGATTGAGATCAAACTAGGTTAAGATCTATGGGAAGAATTTAGAACATGTTTTTACTAGAACAGGATTCCAGCACTATTTTATTTAGAAAATCAAAGTTATTGATATAAAAATACCTAGAACTTTCGAGGGCCTATGCATGGGCCCAACCTTAATCCCCAAACCTTTGGTTAGGTTATCCAAATCAAAATCTAAATACCCACAGACACCCAAGTGGTTTATCCCCCAATAATGCAACAAATGCAGAGTGCATGGCATTGGCCCAAGAGGTCACAGAACCCATAGCCTGCAGGGAAATTACCAATTAGCATACACACAAAAAGACCATAGGATTAACAAAATTGATGCTTTGCATAAAGAACAAAAAGTTACCCTTTTCTCTATGAAAGATGTCCCTTTTATTTATTTATTTTTTTAGGTCAAATTGTGACCACCTCCATGAAACATTGAAACGCTATAGCTATGCTTATATTAAATCATGGTTCACAAACAATGATGCTCAAGTTTGGTGAAATATTTAATTCTATTGGGGTTCTAAATCCCAGACAAATCAGTCTACACTCTACAATTAACCTGCGATTGAGGGCATATCAAAACTCAGAGCCATCAGTTTGGGCAGTGCTCTGCGATTTTTTCCCATTACTTTAGTGTTCATATTCAGTCTAACACTCTACAGTTCTGGTTGGACTTGCCAAAGATTCTTTCATCATTTTAAATGGATCTCGCAGTAAAAAGAGGCTTCAAAGTTCAAAGTTTGAACACTTGAAGAGAATCAAGTCCACGGCCTTTACTGGTCTTGTATGTTATCATTCCTTATAGGAAAAAAAAAATTGTTGGCTTTGGAGATTTTTTTCTTTTTTTTTAATACAAGTGATATTGAGGGAGAGGAAATCAAGCCTACACTCTTAACTACTCGAGTTACAAGTCCTTTGCGGCTTTAGATTTTTGGTAAAACTCCAACATGCAAGTTTATTTTAGCAATTAATTGCGCCATGTGGAAGATCCCCAAGGTTTATGTTCTAAATTAAACCCACAACACTGCCTTTTAAGTCATATTAGAGCATCTCCAATGGTAGTAGCAAACCAAAACTTTTTAAATTGAAGTTTGTTGACCTACGTGGCAATTTGAAAAACTTTGCTTGCTATAGGGCTCGTTATGCCCGGCCCAAAATTGTTGGGCTTGGGTCGACTAGCCTTTCACCAAAAAATCAAAGTCCAGGCCCGCCCCATGGGCTAGGCTTTCAATTAAATAACATTTCAACTTTGACTTGTCAAATTTTCATCACATTCACTTTTAACATCTTCACTAGCTGCCATCCAATCTGGTCTTGATGCTCTATTGTTCATTAATTCTTCGAAGCATTGCTCATCTTGTGTTGCATCTTTCATCCTTAAATTTGCTAAGGCCCAGTCTTTCAAGCAAATTAATGCTTCTATTGTCTTTGGACTCAAATTGGCCCTCTTCTCATATACAACTTAAATTGGTACTTAGGTGACGAGGGGTAAATTTAACGACACAAACAAGACACAACAACACAACAATCTACACACACTTTAGACCTTGACCATATATACACATATGACTAGTCAACTGCCAGCCATGAACAACCACAATCAAGAGAACACACAGAGTATGCCACAAGGTACCTGCAACCCTAGAAGATTACTAGTGACAACCTAGGCACTCAGAGGGACCCGTCAATCTAGGCATCCCCTGTGCTAGCAACAACTATGGTGAAAGTGTGTGAAATCATCATTATCAAGTAAACAACAAACAGCAGATAAAGATGACTAGTCAACCACCAAGAACACAAACCCAGAAAAATTTACAGATATGCAAAACAGAATTTGTTTACCCAGAAACCCACCATTGGGAAAAAAACTGGGAGTCATCAACCGACCAAGCAATCTACTAAGTAGAAAAAGATTCTTACAAAGGAAACACAACCAAGCTCAAGAAACACCTAGATCTATTTAGGAAGATGAGCTATACCTCCTTCGTGCAATCTTCTTCTCCAACTTAGCAAAACTTGAAACTCAGTTCTTCATGGCAATGGCAGCTCCTTCTCCAGCTCGTTCATCCCATGGAACTAGCTTGCAAGCTCCAACTTAAACCGAAACCAAAATTTGGATTCAAAGGAGAATGACCAATTTCTTCAAGAAACCATACTCTTGAAGAAATCAGTCTTGAATCTGACCTAGATATAAATGAGAGAGTGATTTAAGTAGCTAGATGCAAATTCGTGTTTCAAATGCAGTTTTTCAAAAAGAAATCAATTGGAAAAACTCATGGATGAAATATATGGTTCTCTCTTGAGGAAGAAAAAGAGAAAGATGGCAAGCCAATCTTTCCAAAACTTCCACACAAAAGAGACAGCTACCAAAAGAGGAATTCACTAGCCTTTACAGACAAAAATTCCCTTAGGTCAGAATGACACATGGCAGCAGAGAGAGAAAAGAGAATAGGACAAAACAATTGGTTAACCAGCTGGAAATCCTACAGAGCAAGGATGACTAGGCATGAGAGAAGCAGATGACTAGTCATCATTTATGAAAACAGTTTAATGCAATGATATGCAATGCATGATTTACCTTTGACAATTTGCTTAAGCCTCCATAGGATAGTAGCTGGTTAGGCACACCAAGAGATGAAGTTCTTAGTCTAAACTTGAGCTTGAGTAAATACAATGATTGTCCTATTACAAAGTTGTCAAGGGAACCCAAAAGAAAAACTCAAAATTCATATATTAACAACAACTCTACCATCTGCACTAAACCATGATTTTGATACTACAGTGGAAGTTGGAATAGTTAGCAAATCACGAGCCATAAGGGAAACAATAGGATATAGTGATTGATTGCTTTTCCACCAACCCAAAACACTAAACTGATTATCATCATCAACCTCTATTGTTGGTATATCAATGAAATTGTAACTCGGAAGTAGCAATGGAAGAAGAAAAAGAAGAAGATAGCTTTGCCCTTTTCAAGCCTTGCATAGAGAAATTTCTCATAATAGGATAGCTATAGAACCAGGAGCTTGGCTCAAGGTACTTGAAGTTACAATTGAAGTTTGCACATTTTGACCCACATCAGACATTACACTCTTCTTATAGATATCAAATAACTGAAATCATAAAGTTTTGAGTCAATGGTTAATTGATCAATGCCATCATCTTTAACCATTCACCAATTGCAAATAATTTAAACCTAGGGTCCATAATAGTAGCAAAGCAAAAAACAGTAGGAAACTCAGCCCAATACTTATCAAAGTTCACTTTCATTTTGTGGGGGCTTTTTCATTCCGGCAACTACAAATGGGTTGGGCTGCCGTAAGGAGCAAATTGGTGAAATTACCCCCTGTGTCTGAGTTCAAGAATCATACCCCAAGAATGCTTCGAAAGGGTAGTGGAGCCTTAGGAAGCACCCTAGTTATCTTCACCAACAAAAACAATGATCGCTCACAGATAAATTCTTAGCTTGGCATGAGAAGCTTGTGGGATGAGAGCAAAGCAATCATGAGTTTAGCATTAAAGAGAGAGAGGGCTGTGAATTCCTATGAGAAACAGGGGTTCTAAGGAAAGGGGAAGGATTCTAAGAAGGTTTGTTGAAGAGAGAGAGAGAGAGAGAGAGAGAGAGAGAGAGAGAGAGAGAGAGAGAGAGAGAGAGAGAGAGAGAGAGAGAGAGATGGAGGGTATAATGGGTGTGTTGAGTAGTTTCCGGCAACTTGACGAAAACTCTGTCAAGATCTGGAATAGCTTGCCAGAAGAGAAAATTGGAGGAGATAGAGGAATATGGCTCGAAATTGAAGGGTTTCAGAGGTGAGAGATGATGCTTGCTCTCTGGGTATGGTTTGCTTGCCTTCGACTGAGTTGTCTTTCAATGGGTAGGAGACACCCCCTTTTATAGCCGCTGGAAGCTCCTCCTTCCCAAGAAACCCTAATGGCTTTTCTCCAATTTTGCCAAGTCTCCTCCTTCATTTCTCTTCTCTCCCTTTGACTCATCCTATTTTGTGAAATCCTTTTCTGTCCAAACACACAAAGACAAGATTTTTGGGAGCTCTAAGGCTTCCTCCCCTATTTCATGGCAAGGTCTGGTAAAGGAAGGAGATAGATAACGTTGGCTGGTCTGAAGGGTGTTTTGCTCAAGTATCCCTTGGTTTTTTTGATGGCTTGCGTTGGGTTTGTCTTTGGCCATGTGTTGGAGTCTCCCAACAGCCTGAGCGTACAAACATCTCTTGGTTTTCTATCATGGTTTCATTTCAAACCATGTGCTGGAGATTTTTTAGATATTTTCTAAGCCACTTGGGCCAACTTCTAAAGTGATAGACTATTTTTACTAAGGTGATGGGCCACTTTTCTAAGGTAATGGGCTAGCTTTTTCTCTCTTTCATGCTTACCCACATATTTGGGCTCAAGAAATGAGCTCGAGTTTTGGGGCTCCCAAGCAACCCAAAACTTCCATTTCTCAACTCATCAATAGGCCTCATGAATGCTCGTAACCATCCATACCACAACCCACTCAGCAAGCCCCGGGCATTTGCGTGGCTTGAGCCCACTTAAGCTTGTAGCGTGGCTAGGTGTAAAATAATGATTTTCCGCTTGGCATGGCATGTCGATTGGCGCGCTTGAATTTTATCGCCTTTGAAAAGGTATATGATGTTTGACAGGATAATTAGCATGGGCTCGTAGAGTCAGTGCATTTAATAGACTCATTTCAATTCTTAGCGTGACGGATTGTATGTTTATTTGGCATGGCACATGGATTGTGACTCATGCGAGCGTGCATGACAGACTTTTGCGGGCCCAAATCGGGTTTCTTCTCAGTAAGGTATCGCACTAGGCCAGGAATATATTTGGGCCTAACCTTGGATTTTTTGGGGCCTCAACATATTTCAGTCAAAGTACCCTTAAAAACAGTAAATTCAGAATATGCAGCAAGCAAATGATGCATGAATATCTATCAAATAATTAATAACACGACTTGAAGTAGGATAATACACACCAGAAAATATCTTTGTTGAAGAATAAAAAATTTGTAAAAACCCACTAACAAGTTGAGCTATTGTCCAATTTTCTTCATTAGATACTTGTAAAATACAAGAACGTGATCATTTACCTTTTGAACATACCTATGCAAAGGAGCTTTATACTCTATAGCAATACTCAAAAGCTCATAGGCAGACAGCTATGGGGCACATCATTGTCTATATTTTTCTTTCCCATATTGAAATCATTACAACATTTCACCCAAATTTCATGTCTCTTATTAGATCAATTCATGCTACATACAATATCAGTAATTTTATCAATAGAGGGAGATAAAACTTTAAGACCATCTTACACAATCCTTGCACAATCAAGTTTAATATATGACAACAACCAAGTACATTGGAGTCTGATTGTTGGGGTCAGGGGCCAATGCCGCCATAAAATTCTAAAGTTTTCCCTTTAATCTCTCTCAATTTTTTTAATTAAGATAGAGAAGAAAATCACAAGATGCTCATATCAGTATTGCCAAATAGAGGTAATGGAGGTGAAGAAACAACATTGGAGGCTGACATCTATACCACATTCTCTAAAAACATCTATCTCAATTGTTCGTTGAAGACTTTCTTGTTTTGATTTTGAATTTTTATGGTTACAACTTAGAACATAAAATAATCTATTAATCACAAACAGTTATCTAATTTAATCAGTGCTTAGTTACTCTGAGTCTTTGGAAGATTAAATAAAATCCTTCTGGTTGTTAGGTTTTGCACATGTTCTTGTATTAAATTTGTTCTCTATAGAGTTATCACAAGGAATCATAAACTATATGTTTTATATCCAGAAGCAACATCTAATAAGACTAATTTAATCACACTCTTCATACATGATGACCCAAAAAAATTGCTTAATCTCATCGCCCTTGTGCTCCAATTAATTAATTAGTCAAGCATAAGCATTATTTTTTTTATTTTTTCATACAAGTAATATTGAACGAAGAAATTCAAACACAAGATCTCAATCGTAAAAGTAACTATTTCTTAACCATCTGAATTATAAACTCCTTACATTATTATGAAAATCCAACTCAACCCAACCCAAGTGGGAAGTGAGAGCGATGGGCATTGATTGAAGCAAATTACAAATATGAAAGTATGTGGGGACAACTTTTCCATTGCTTTGAGAGACACACACACATGATTGCGTGGAGCAGCTGAGAGCCTCAAAGTTGTGATGGCCTAAAAGTTGAGGCAACGAACCAAACCAAACCAAACCCCGATTGTACTATCTTGCACGAAGTTGGGTCGGGTTAGTTGGTTGGCCTGTCCGTATAATCAAAACCTCCTTTTCTTTCTTATTTTTCTTCTTGCACTTCTGCAAAATCCAATTTCAATTTCAGCTGCAAACTTAGACCTCACAAGCCTTTTGCAATGCAACTTCTTCCACCACCACTCCTTATCATCATAATCTTTGTGTCAATTATTACGTGGGTCGTCTGTGCTTCCTATGAGTCTTGTCAAAGAAAAATCCAAGAGAAAAAAAGGACAAAGCATATTTAAAGAAGAAGAAAAAAGGCACCAAGAAGTGAAAAAGACATGCGCATAGATTAGCAAAAACCAACACCATCCATTGAAAAGTTTTCAGAAAAAATCCAAAAACAAAAACAAAAACAAGGACCGACCATCAATTTAGTGCACAAACATGCAGTCTGCTCTGTCTACATGTGAAAACTGTCCGCCAATCATCCTTCTCAGTTATTGTTTAATCAAAAGATCCACTCATAAACTATGATTAAAAAAATATTTTATCAGAGGGTAAACTGCCATTGTGAGCATGTGAGATGCAAAAATCAAAGGGGGGATGAACTTTCACACTGCATGAAAATTTTACATGAGAACAAGTGCTCAGCTCAGAGACATAACAGAGCATTTTAAGTTTCTAAAACAAATATTAATCTATTGGGTTGTTGAGAGTCCAAGGAATTGCTAAGCCTTGACTTAATTTAAAACCATTTTCTTTTTCTTAAAATTTTAGCAACATGACCCTCTTGGGTTGCTAGAAAAACACATTATGCAAAGAAGATCATGTGTACCCGCCGCTAATAGGGCAAATATTGCTGCCTTGAGACCACAATTTATCAATTTGATAATGGTAGGGTAATGTTGTGACATTAAATCATGTTGCCTATGGAGTGTGTATATGCTTTGTCAACCCATGATTAAAATCAACGCACCACTAATCCGGTTTTATTAGATATTAATCAAAGTACGGTTTGATCCCGGATGGATCCATTAATCTAAGTAACTGAATTTAAGCATAAATTAATGGGTTTAATTAGTTATAAGCACACAACATGGTTGGGTTGGGTATATGTCATGAGAGCATAATATACAGAGGCTGCAAATAGATTTGGCTGTCTTGGTCAGTCTTTCTGCCTACCAAGGCATGTGGGGGTCATATAAATGGGACATAATAATAATAATAATAATAATGGATAATTAGGCCTGTTCCATAATCATGTATAAAATATCTCACATTACTAGACCAAGAATTTGCAGCAATGGGTGGGGGTTCTGGGGGCTCACTCAGTCAAAGGTTAGCAGAAACACTTGGGTGTGGATTTCTCTACCCTAGACTAAGATGAGTGACAAAAACTGTACAGTCAAAACATAACTTGTATAATAGAATCTCAATCATATATACAAATTTGTAATACATGTTATATTTTACGGGAAATCTCGTCTTAAGTGATGGCAAAACTCACTTTGGGGTCCAATTAAATTATAACATGTATTACAAATTTGAAATCTTAAAGAAAAACTTGCAATATACATGCTACGTTTTAACATGACATTGATTGTCACTCATCTTATAATGTGGCGAGGATGCCCGCACCCAAATTTTTCTCAATCAAAAAGTCAAGAAAGGAGCAAAGTAATTGGCTAATTGCATTACTTCTAAGGGGGACATATAAGCATGCAATGCAATCATTATCATCAAACAAAAAGATCGTAATGCAATACAATGTAATAGTAAAGGTGAGCAGAGTCAATTAGGTGATGGGGTCTAAAAGCCTTGGTGAAAAGGCAATTTGGTTAGCTTATTATGTGACAATGAAAGAAGAGAGAAAGAGTAAGATGGGCAAATCCCATAATATACGTCACCTTCAGAAAAGTAAAGGGATTCACGTGTTAAGGGTCTAAAGGGTAGGGAAGGGAAGGGCCTGTTTGGGAGCGTGCGCCATGTGCTTTGGTGCAGTCGGCGACCTTGGTGAGATGAGATAAGAAAAATAAAAAATTTATAAAGAAAAAAGAAAAAGAGTGATGTTGCTCTAATCTCAAAAGGCCCATCTCACGGATCTTGCCCCTCTCTTTCTCTCCACCTCCTATATATATATATAATATAATCACACCAGCTCTCTACATCTAGATAGCTGCATAAAAGGCCTTGAGAGATTTCAGTCATCTGGGTCCAAAATATTCTAAACTCTGCTACTGCTCTGCAACATTATCAGCCTCTACATTGATTGGAACACCAATTTTGAAAAGCACACATGCCTTCTTGGAAAAAAACCATCACATCTCCATTCAGGAAAGCTTGCACTTTCTTCAACCAGCAGCCAGGCAGAGATCAGAAGAAATCCCAGCTGCAAGGTACATACATATTAATATTACCACTTTTCTGAAATGTTCTCTTGTTAGACTTACATTGGCAATGTAATGAGACGTTTATGTTGTTGGATTATGAATCTGGACCAATAATATGGCTAATTCTTATTAGAACACGTGGTCTAAATTCACAGTCTGACAAACAAGTCTATCGGATAATGATATGTATTGATGCCAATTGTATATGAGTCATAATATGGAACACAGTGAGTGATGTGTTCTTCCATGATGTTATGAACAGGGAGTGAAAGTAGCGTGATGGCTCTGCATGGTGAAGTGATGGCATGCTCATATGAAGATGTTCAGGTGATGTGGTCTATTCTGGACAAGTCCAAGCCCTCAGCCTGCAACATCACTGCTTCTTAACAC
Organism: Prunus avium; assembly: GCF_965620075.1. NCBI lineage: Eukaryota > Viridiplantae > Streptophyta > Magnoliopsida > Rosales > Rosaceae > Prunus > Prunus avium. Next base: position 34,515,782 of record NC_142284.1, read on the forward strand.
AGATGGATGGCTATGGCTAAAAAATAGGCCAATATCCATCCCCAAAAACCAAAACGAAAAAATACCGAAAAAAAAAAAGAAGACCCAATTCAGCAATTAGCATATCTGTGTATACCATTTGGGTCATGCTAGCTTGCGTCATTTTGGTTCTCATGAATTACTTGTAGATAGAGATGTGTTAGATGATCATCTTGTTCAGCTGTTCAAAACTACCAAGAAAAAAAAAAAAAAAAAAAGGGGGGGGATTTGTGAGGCTTAATTGTAAAATTGCCCCCATTACAAGAAAGTTTTAGGCAATCCCTGTGATTAAAGATCACAGTGAGATTTATTAATGGAAATTTAGAAGAAAAAAAAATTTAATCAGCTTCTTCTTCTTCTTCTTCTTCTTCTTGTTTCTTTGTAGTTTACCATCTTATCTCTTCTTTTTGGTCCTCAAGTAAGACTTGCAGCGTCACAATTTTGCATGGTCAACTGACTTGTTTTACTGTGTAGTCCTTTTTTTTTTTTTTTTAGGAAATATAGTGCAGATTATTTGTTGGATAACTAATTCGAATACAGTAAGAGTCAGAAGTTTTTGTATGGGCAATTGACAGAACAAATCAAACAAAGTGAATGGGATTTCTATGAACAAATCAAAAAGCTCCCAACTACTTTTTTCTGCTGTTTAATAAAAATCCAACACATTGCTTTTGTAATAAATATGATGTGCTTCTTGTGACTGCTAGAAAACAAATTTAATAGGCCAAACCAAAAATTTCCCATCTACTCACAATGCCAAACATGAGATAATGGGCAAGTTGTTTATTATATCCACACAAAACAAAAAATACTATTTAATGCTTGGTTTTCATCTTCATTTGCAATCTACCTTTTGGGAAAAACATATTCCAATTGCAAAGGGTATAACACTATTTTGCTATTCTCCGTTAATAATGTTATGCCACATGGGAGTGTTATCACACCAGTCATAGCATTATTAATTGGGCTATCCCCGTTTTATGGGAGTCTTTCCTTTTATTTTTCTTGTATGACAAAAAATCTGACAATTTCACGAAAAACAAAAAGAAAATCTGACAATCAAAATGCACACTACTTTTGCGATTCAAATCCAAGTCCAACCCCCCAAAATTACAAGGAAGTCTACGATGTTCTAACATTGGTTTTGATGCAGGCACAATTTTGAAGCTCGAGTTTTCGATATTTTGAAGACATTGAAGTTTCGGATAAGTAGAGTTGATGGAGACAGAAAATAGAAGATGAGAGTCAAAAACCTTTTTTTCTTTTTTATAACCCATTTGTCATGCAACTACACAAAAAACAATAACGTGACCCTTGCATTTGTTATTAATCTTATAATCTGTCCAAAATAAAAAATGAAGCTAGGAACAGTGAAGCAGGAATTTTGGAGGAAACTGGTGGAGCAAAGAAAATGTACCAGTTGGATCTATTAAACAAAGGTACAATCTCAGTACACGAAGGCCGCCCTCAAAATTGTCCAGTCAGGCAGTTCCTCATTTGATCAAATTATTGGACCAATCAGACTCAAAGTCGGTGCCTTTACAAAGGGTCACCCAAATTGACTTCAAATTTGCATTGGTTGATTTGTGTGTACGGCCCTATAGGTTCCAATTCAGGAGTCAAAAGCAAGGAAATTTAGCTATGGGTAGGCTCCAAAGTCCATATCCATGCATGAATTGGGGGGTTTTGGATCGTCACCACTTTCACACTGGTCGAAAAATAATATCCACCAACCTGCTTCTTCTTTTAAAACCACCATCACCAAGACTTGGATGGATATGAACGAATCTGTCTTCTTCTTCTTCATCTCCTTCCTTTTAAAGATCAAATTGTCCTGTTGTGGCAAGTGGACAAATGAAGATGATATCTCAAAGCCGATAATGAATGATAGGAAAAGTAATTGCATCAAGAGTTGACTTTGGAAGACAAGGACACAAGCAAAACTGCCTTTTTATGCATTTAAATTCACAATGCAAGTTATGGGAATTCCTGCAACCATTGTACACAATCGGCCTCTTACATCCAACTCTTCACATGCTGATCACGGGACAAATGGATTTGAGACATCCAGTCCAATGGTTATAGGGAAGATTTTCTTCATATGTGGAGGGGCACCTTGCAGGCTTTGAGAAATGAACTTAGAGAACCAGAATTGGTGCCAAAATGACTGAAAATTTTCATCATGCAGAGAATTCAGTCACCTCACGAGTCAACTAAAGTACCCTATTTCATTAGTCGTAGAATTTGGACTCCTAGTTAGTCACCTACAGGTGCCCTATACAAACTACAAGTAAAACCCTCACAGTCGTGTTCATTCACCGAGTAAGCCTTTCTTCTTTTGCTTGAAGGGCATCCACTTCCTCGCTAGATAGAAGATCAACAATGGGTTCGTATACATCCCACTCCTTTCTTTTCCTGATAAATTTGGGAGCAAAGTGGCAAACCACTATCAGTATCTCAGTTTTAACCTTTTTCTAACAACTCTATCAACTAAAAGAAAAAAGTTAAACACACAGTACTGAATTTAACCATAATCAGAGGGTTAAAATGAAAAACCTTGATATTGAACACATAATATAGGGGGCACTATCATTGGGAAGTACTTGTAACATTGAGCTCAACCTTGAACTGTTTTACTTCACTTACAAGGATGGGTGCATGTAAGAACTTAATATCCATATGTATTTTGACAGGTTTAAACCCATTCAAGCAAAGTATTGACTTTAGTTTCTTCAAGAGCTTTGAAGGGGGTAAAGTATCAGAATGAAGGTTTCATTTTTCCACTGTTTATGGGGACTTCAACATGTTAAATTTAGGCAAAAAGTCACTTTTGATCCCTGTAGTTTGTCACTTTTACCACTTTGATCCCTGTAGTTTGTTGACTGAATTGCCCCTTCACCACTAACAGAATTAAACAAATTTGACAGAAATTGAGAATTGTCCTTGAATTGCTTCAAATTGAAACTACAGGGGCAAAATTGACCAAATTGAAATGACAGGGACCAAAGTGGTAAAAGTGACAAACTACAGGGACCAAAAGTGACCTTTTGCCTTAAATTTACAGAGTGGTTGATAGAGGATTTAGTAAGTAGCTATATGCAGATGAAACAAAATTTTAATTTTCAAAATAAATAAGATACAGAACATAGGCCCATTGCCTTGTTGCCAAAGCATTTTTCTCCTTGAATTAGATCGAAACAAGAGTGAGTTGGTGATTATGAGTAAAGTTGTTGCTATTGGAACACTAACAGTAAATTTCAAATGTAAGGCGTGAAGATTCATTCACCTATAAGTTCTTCTGGCAAGCCAAACACAGAAGACTACTCTTGATTGTGCTAAAAGAAGATAAGCTGTTGGGATCTGTAACGAGTGGAAGATGATTTTAACCCATAGAATTATATTAAGTATGCCAACATATCTTCTGTCTTAGGTCAAGGTTATAGCATCTCATATGCCACGGAAATTGATTTTAAATATTAAAGAAAAAGTGTTTTGAATAAATGGTAATTTCATAGTATAGCTATCCCAGGAAGATTTACTGAAAATATATGATCTTGGTTGTCGGAAGGCCATTAAAAGGTGTCTGTACCTTAATGAAGATATTAAATTCCCATGTTGAACCCTAGGGAATTGCGTCCCTGAACACTACTGGAAAAACTAGAAAACCAAACCTATGGAGTGAAGAGGGGCCTAAATATCACTGGCCACAAGACAAACATAAACTCCAAAGAACAGCAATGGTAGCATTTTTAACATAAACAATGAAGCTTTCCAATTTAAGAAATTCCCAAAACCTAGCATAGTTAGAAGACATACCGAACAACACTAGATTTGTGACCGAATAACTTCACCAGGTCCAATCCAGTACTACCTGCTTTACTGAGAGAGAGAGATTCGGAGAGAGAGTTAATGACATATATACTATCATGTAGGCTTTACAATGTATATATCTTCCTATCCTAAAATAAATTGTGTTCAACAGAGGGGGCAAAAAATAAATTTTATTCATTCTTCATTTTATTTTAAAAAAGTTGAACACACAAACCTGACTGGAGTATACTCAGCCCCTCGGCGTCCCTTTTTGCTTATTCTGTTTTCTCTTGCTGATGCTACACTTTGCACTGCAATCTAGAAGATGAAACAAAAAAAAGACCATAGTAAGTGAATCCATATAAAAAATTCATTCACATGACTTGCATAATGTAACTCATATAAAGGTAGCATAATAAATGCACAATAGTTCGAAGAAGCAACAAAATCTAACCTCATACAGTTGTTCCCTAATTGAAAAGGCAATTGCAGGCTGCAAAAAGAGAATCACTTCTGTTAGCAAAACTGAAAAGACATCAATATTCCAACTTTGACACAAACCAAAAGCCTTTGCATTTGTTTAAAAAACTGATACGATGACTTACCCCCACTTCAGGATCTTGAATACCTAAATCTGCGCAGAATGTTTTAGCAAACTCTTCAGGATCACTTTCAAAGTTGTTCAAGTCCTGAAATCCCTCGAAACGAATGAACCCAAGTGTAAGAGCAGGAGGTATTGAAAAGATAAGATGAAACAAACGACTGTTGAAGCTCACCCATAAAAACTGGTCCCTAATGAGAGTATGGTTCACTCGAAGATCAAGCTGAGAATAACACATCACAGTTTTGTTGATAAGCAAAAAGCATTGAAAGTTTGCCACTTGCCAGAACAGATAATCAAGTTATAATATGATAAGGGGTAACCTTAATTGGCACAATCCTCTCGCCCGGGTACATATCTTGGCCTTCCAACGACCGAAAGTCTGCAATCTGTGACTGATCAGAGAACATGGTCATAAGCTATCAGTGTTTAGTTTTCAGTAGAAACTTTGATGGGAAAATTTGACATAGTTGAAGTGCCAACCTGAATGGCAGAAGCCATGACTGTAATGAAACCCGGAGGAAGCTTCAAGTCTTTTGCTGTCCTTCTCGCAAACACCACAATCTCTGAGTCAGGGTCTGCCATCAATCACCACACAACAAAACCCATAATTAACTTCTGCAAACTGGGCAAGAGTCAAATTTTAAATATATTTTTTTTTTAAATGAAGAAAATCCAACTTCTACCAGATGGGTTCCAAGTGAAAGTGTCTTTGAACTTTTGGCCATCGACATCGAGGTCCAAGCGAATCGGTACTAAATTCTGGGCTGTTGGCCTGTCCATTGTAATTTGTATACATAAGGTAAATTTGGCAATAATTCGTAGAAGAAAACCAAAACACTTGAGAGAAAACGGAAAAGAACAGAAGAAGAATAAGATGCAAGAAACTCACATCCTAAACTTGACAGCGCCTTTGTAGGAACTCGACGCCTGACCTTTCATGGCTTCTCCCTCCTTCAACCAATTTTAGATTTCTTCAGTTAATTCGGAGCGGCTGACATGCCCGACCCGATTCTTCTTCTTTTCTTCGGTCCGAGTCTCGGAGATTCTTCCTCTTTATAAAAACCCTCCCTACTGCTTTCTTTCTTGCACTCTTCAACGGGCTTGACGAGCTGCGGGTAAATTCAAACCCGACCTTCCAGGACCCGCTAACAGATTGGATTGGGCCGATCCTACCCGCCAGTCAGTTGTGGTTCAATAGCGTAACGAGTTGGTTAACAAACAAATGGACCTAATAATCGAGCCTCAATGCCAAATTGGGCTGGCTATGTTTTGGTTTTTTTTTTTGGTTGGATTCAAACCCGAGACACCTCCTTATATTGGTTAGTCGAGTTTTATTATTGTTTTTATTGGGCAAGGTAATATTCTAAAGGACTTTTATGTTCAACGGTCCTTGAACAAACCTGATTCGCATTTTAATCTCTCAATTTCCAAAATAATTCCGTTATCCTTTAATTTCACTTTTGATTACATTATTGGTTCTTTATTGTTAAATGCAGGGGTAAAATAGTCTTTTATGATGTTTTTAGTTCCCACCATTCTAAAAACCCATCTTCCCTTCCACACCTCCCTGTAAACCACCCTTCTCTCCCCTCCACCATGCTCCCCACCTCCTTCATCACACGGCAAACCCACCACCCCTATCTACCTCGTCCCCCCCACCCCTCCCTACCTGAACCCCTCACCCAACTTGACCATTTCCACTTCCAGACCAAACTCACCATTTCACTTCACCAACCACTCACTCCAGCCACAACCCACCCACACCCCCTTCATCTCCCATATACCTTTATTAGGGCATAGAAATAACCAAATCTGAGATGAATTCACAAAAAAAAAATAGAGATATTTAGTCATATACCCATTCTTAGCACTAATAATATAGATAAACTGTATACCATTTAATTTTTATAAACAAACTCAAAAAATGACAGCTAACCCTATTGAATTTAATTTTGATTATTAAATTACTTTGATGCCCTATTGAGTGTTTTGGGCTTTTTTTATGAGGTTTTGAGGTTGGGTTTGTTTTAAGAAATCAATGTCAGTTTTGTAATTTAAAAGAAGTTAAAAGCTTTTTTGTTATGTTGTAAATGAGTTTCGGGTGTGTTTCTAAAATTTATTTCATATATGGTTTTTTTATAATTTGGGCTCCTATATTGGGTATAATAGTGAATCTCCCAAAAAAAAAATCTAAGATAAACCAAAGCTTCAGAATGGAAAAAGATGATAAGATGTAGAGAAAGATCCAAAATATCAAAGAGAAATCAAGAATGTTGAAAGACGAATTGGAATCAAAGGGAAAATGAGGTAGTTAACTAATCCAATTATCACTAAGAACAAAATCTGCTACAATCCTTAGTATGAAGTGATTTCGTGGTTCATACCAAAAACAGAAGTGATTTCATGGTTGCATTCTCTGCTTCAGATTTTATTAGTTTTTAGTTTTTTTTAAATGGTCCATCATTTTTATTATTTTTAAAAATATTTTTTTTTAATATAAATACATGTGTTATCTTGTTAGTAGGCCACATCATCCTTTAAAGAGGAGAGACAAGTAATTTCCGTTTTTAACTCTCAATAGTACACCATGTGTCATGCACCTGCTCAAAATTGGCAGAAAAAGCTAACGAAATTGACGTCAGGACTAATAATGCAATCAAAAGTGAAGTTGAAGGACCACAGGAACCATTTTGAAAATTGAGGGACTAAAATGCGAATAGAGTTAAAGGTCAAAGACCATTAGACCTAAAAACCCTATTCTAAACTATTCTAACTTATGAGGAGGGGATCCCAACTTATGTGCGAGATCATAACCCAAATCTACATATATTGGTTCTTGGTTTAAGGGTTGATGGATGGTATTGGAATCAACTTAATTCAAATATTATATTTATTGTGGTAAGTTTTAATTATTGAAATCAAACTTATAAGAATTGGGGTATACCAATTACAGTAGAACGTATACATTAGAATTTCTCCTTAAATAAGGAGAATACTTTGGTTCATTCTCATAAAAGTAGTTATATCTACTAACATGTTAATCACAGTTTAACATGTGCACATAATTTTATTTTATTTTTTAATTTTGTATATTTAATAAGTTATTATTATGTATATATCTAACTATGACTTGCATAAAAGAAGCAAAGAGGAATAGCTCCTCCCATTGTAGACTGCCAAGATGGCATCATCATTGATGAGGATGACTTGGTAGCTAAACTGCCTAAACTTGGTGGTGCTACAATTTTAGTCAATAAGAAAGAGTACGTGCGCCATTTGCAATTTGCCAAAAGAAAAGAAAAAAGAACCAGTTTAGGTTCTCTCTCTCTCTCTCTCTCTCTCTCTCTCTCTCTCTCTCTCTCTCTCTCCTTGTGTGGCAGCTTAGTGGTTGGTTCACCTAATAACATTACTCTTCTGCCTGCACTAATTGAAATGGCCTGCAAAGAATAACAAGAAGAATAAACAAACAAACAAATACGTCCTCTCTCGCTCTCTCCTTTCACAATCTGACTTGTGTGCAAATATACCTACCTGCCTACCTACATATATATCTACAAAACCTCTACAAGGGTTTTGTGGGCACAAAATATACACTGAGATGAGATTATGAAGAATAGCTTCCTATTGCTTTCGAGGCACCACATGACCACATTTCACGAAATTGGGCGGTCAATATTTGCACTCGTTAACATTATTATTAGGATCAAAGTTATGATGCTTGCTTTGCAACTTTTATCTATCTTTTGAATTGATCTCTCTTCTGCAATCAAAACCATAGGAATCATGAGCATGATGGCGTGCACGTCTAACAAGCTCACACAACACAAGCCGGAACACGTGTACCCAAAGAGTCTTTGATTGAGGATCTATCACAGTTTGATAATCATCATCATCATCACATAGAGTTAAAGGCTACAGAACTTGTTGTCACAAGGGACGTGAAGAACAAGGTCTTGAGTGGCTCGGTCTGATCACGTCACACGTGCGATCACTCTCTCAAAAAAATTAAATAAAAAAGAGGGTTCTTGTTTCGCGATAATGATCGTACGGATGATGTGGTCGGAAGAATTTATCGACACGAAGACCACATCCCACCTAACAATGCGAAAGCACACAAGAAAAAATGAAGACCATCATCTATGGTCCCATATTAGCAAACCTTCCCTACCCTCATAGCATATTTTCAAAAGCTCCATGTTGTTTTCCCTTTACTTTTACTTCTAGAATAATTGGCTCCACAGAGAAAAGGAACCAAGAAAACAAAAGCAAAAAAAACGTCTACAAATACAACTGTTATTATATTTGATAATGTACAGAATATTGGATGCAGCCCCAAACTATGTATTAATCTGAATTTCTTTTGAGTATGTAGTTATGAACCACCACTAAGACAAAACTGTATCGGGGCAGAGTATATCTACTAACTGAGTCTGAGATGACCAAAAAAAAATTAACTAACTCTGTCTGCTCTGGTGATCTTCAATCTTTTCACAGTTGTCAAGAATATCCTGTGTACCAAACCCAAAATGAGAAACAAAATGTAAGGAAAACAACTATGAAAAACATGGAGAATCAAAAGTTGGTAAGCTTACTCCCAAGGCACATCTCCAACCAGCATCCAATCTCCTTCTTGATCTTCATAAGTCAGCACTTGATATTTGTCTGAATGAACATGATTTTCCTCAGGACCTGCTTCCAGATGGAAATAGCATTGAAGCTTTTCTTAGTCAAATACTGTGACCAAAATAATATGAACCCAACTATGATTTGATGTGATCTCATGATTGGAGGTCCTAGAATTTGTGTTTAAGAACAACTTACATAGAATGGTGGCCTTGAACATGAGGCTAAGAGTTGCAATCAAAGCAGCATAGCCATCATGTGCAAACAGATTCAGTTTTCTACCAATTGGAATGCCTTCCATGTAGACCTTCACAAATAAGGAGGGATGGTCTGCTTTTCCTGCAAGTCTGCTCCTCAAGACAGATTTGATTGGTGGCCAATTTATCAGTGCTTCCTCCCTGAAATGTCAACTTTGAGTCAAAACATACATACCAAGTTACAACCACAAAAGTCGATCTAGAACATATTTTGGGAAAAACCCAAGAAAACTTTTACTTTCTTCTTGTTCTTAAAAAAAAATATAATAAAATAATTTGTACATTGGTTGGTTCAATGAATGTGATATTAGCATACCCTGGGGTTGAAGTGGAAGACAAGTCATTGTGACGAGAGGGGGAGATGCTAAGGCCAAGTCTTAGATCAGTGCCCAAATCTGTTCTTGTGTTGATATGACTGTTACCATAATTGCCATTGATTTTCTGAGAAAGAGAGGAAGAAGATGATGAGCCAGCAGGCACAGGAAGAAGAAGATCAGGATGGCTGCTGCTATCTATTGAAGAAGATGATGAATGTTCAGCTCTTCCCATTTTCTACTCAGATATTAAGACTTTAGAGAGAAAAAGCCGCTATCTCAGGCCATGAATCTCTGTGCATGTATATATATATACACACACAAACTACAAAACAAAAGAGAGGGAGGCAGGCAGAGCCAACTCCCAAACAACTGAACTAGTCATAAGAAGACTCTAGTCAGTTTTTTTATCATTGATTTTGCTACCAGGGTGGGCCCACCATGCCCACTCAGCATATCCTGCGTGGCTTTTTCCTTTATTTAAAAAATTTAACAAGTGTCAAAATCATTAGTCGTAAGGAGGAGTTGCTCTTCAGTTTTAAAGAGCCAAGCTCTATTACAAGCGGTATTAGAAAAGGACTCGAAGAATCAAACCTAGTACCTTGGATGTAGGGGTAAATGCCCTTAAATACTTGATACAAGCCCTTTGTTCAATTTAATTTATTTTTTCTTTTGTTCAAGAATCAAACAACACATATAGAAAAACAAAAGTAACCACCACCTACTCAGGGCCTAAACAGGTGGAAAAAGTTCTGAAGTATTTAATTATTCTATTTTACCAGAGAAAGAAAACTTACGTACTTGTTTTGTTCTTATGGATATTTACTGCTCATCTCCTCAAAAGGAGAAATTTTTACTGCATTTTTCTTTTCACATTCTGTGGTCGTGTTTCTATATCAACATTAATCATGCTGCATGTTGGCAATCGAATTGCATGCAGGCCCTCCTTGATTATAAAGTGGAGAGTAGATAAGTGTTAATTAAATCACATTTAATGTCCCCACTTCCAGAGTTGTACAAGTTTTGAAGAGGCTGCCTCCCATTCAAATTGAAATTAGTGAGGCCTTTAATTCATGTTCTGAGTTTTTGCTGTCAAGGAGAAATGTTGTGTTCCATGGTTGGTGTGTACGTTTTTGCTATGACTTCGTAACGAAGAGATGTACAACAGAAACTTTTAATATTTTATTTTGCACAAGTTATATTAGATTATACTATACAATGTGTTTTTTCTGTTGACATGAAATTAAGTTATATATGGAGAGAATTGGGTGTAATAATGATGGCACCCACAGGGCTATAGACAACTTAGGCGCATACTTGGGTTGGATTGGATGTATGTCTCCTTTGCCAATAATATTTGTTTATGTTAAACAAATTTTAGACCCTTGTTAATCCAAAATTCCAGACAAACAGGACCAACCAAACAAAGGAACTTGATGGCCAGACAACTGTTTCTTTTAGCAACCTTATTTTAAATAATAAATAAATAAACATGAAGTGCAGATGAGGAAGCAAAGGGAGTTGCCTAAACCAAGGTGGTTGGTGTGGGTGGTTCGGCACTCTCATTCCTTAAGAGAGGTCAAGGGTTCGATCTCTGCTCTTGTACGGAGTCACCACTTTGGCTAGCACTTTACCCCTTACGGGCCGACCCGGTATGAGCGGGGATTAGTCTGAATTGTGGTTAAGGCTTAAAGGTGCCACCCATAGTTGGGGCCCATCCAGGACCACCTCGTGGTTCAGACCAAAAAAGAAAAGAAAAAGGGAGTTGCCTAGTGCCTAGTGGAGACAAACAAGCAGATATTTAAAGTTACAAATACAGACTTTGGAGAGCAGATGATCTGCCCTCTTGCACTTTTTTTCTTTTCTTTTCTCTTTTTATACTTTTTAAATTCTCTTTCAGGATTTAATTATTATTAATCAGAGTATATTTTATGATTAAACACCTAATAAACAGGATTTCTTTAAAATGGGTTTAATAGGTCTCCTTCCTGGGACAGCCTTCTGCCCTCAGGCTTCAGCCATGCACATACACCTTGTCCCTTCACATTAATCCCTCTGCTCTCATATAGACTCATGGTTATGACAGACGAGCCACCATCAATTAATTATTTATATTTATAATTGTAATAAAGTGAAGTGATTGCTTTCCCACCACCACCACCCATCAGACAAAATTTATAAAATCATCATCTACCGCCTTCAATACTTCTTGTTGGCATTGGCAACACGCTCTCCTCCCTTAAATTACATTCATATCTCACGTGATTTAACACAAAATTGGACCTTAATTTTGTTGGCCCCTTTGAACACTTGATTGGTGAAAAGAAGCAATTTTGAAAAGCTATCCGACATGAAATTTTAGTAGATAAGAGAGACTCGTACATACATCACGTTGGCATGTAATAATTATTAATCGTTGATATATATAAGATCACTTACATTAACGGTTGATGGGGCGAATGTAATATATCTATAGAAGATACTGGATGAAATCGAACCATTTTCTATTGGTAATTATGATAATGGACGAGGTTACAAGGGACATTAAAGTAATTGAAAGGATGAAATGGGGGAGACAAAGATGGACATGAGGTTTGAAACTTAAAACAAGTCTTAAAAGTCGTCGGAGGGTCGATGAGGTGTTTGATAAATTGTTTCAAAGACTTTTGAACTAATCCAAGACGTCTCTCAAAAGCGAAGACAAGAGCTCAACTTTATGAAACATGCAATCAACTAAATTCCGCACCCAACGCCTATAAACCTACCTCTCTCTCTCTCTCTCCATCGTCTGCGAAATTATTCCAAAATTATTTAATACATGCACTTGGGTCTCTAATACACGTGCAAAAAGAATGCAGGATTAAATTAATTATTTTAGAATCAATATATATATATATATATATAGTGGTGATTTTATATATATATGCTTTTCGCAAATTATTGTTTCAAGTTTAGCCCTCCTCACACACGACCAGTTATCATGTGTTTGTAAGCATCCCTCATTTGAGAAGTGTCCGTGACCTGACAGTTCCTACGAGTGCTCATGACATGGAGAAATTTCAAATAAAACCGTTGATGTGTTTGAGCACGTAATGAAAACCACATACATCAACGATTCATAACTGAGCTCGTGACATGTTACCAACATTCTTTCCTGGTTTGAGTAAATCTTATCCGCCATACATAATGCATTACACGAGAAATCAATGTTCCATGAGAACAAACAGTTCAATTATGTTGTTTCGTTCCAACATTCCAACAATGTGATTTTTTATGTGTCATAGGTTATCTATTGATGTGACCAAGGACATCTGCCACAAGTCATATAGTTTATCTAAATGCATTAAAAAATTTGTTTGCATCATACAAGAGTCCCGTTGCAAGCGTCACAAAGCATAATATAAGTCTGGATCTCAAACCAAAATAGAGGTAGATTCCTGCCCCCAAATCCCCTCCCCCTTCAAATGTCGGGACAGATTTAGCACTTAGTATTGATGATCACATTTCTAACAGAGGAAAGCTATGTCCATGTAAATTCTATCTATTTGAAAACTCATATGTATTAAACATATACTTAAAATGTGATACAAATAGCGACATCAGTTGGTAAGAAATTTATTTGTTTGGAAAGAGAGAGAGAGAGAGAGGGGTAATGGGGGGACAGGCAGGCAAGCTTGGTGGTGAAGAAAGGTAAGGGTCCAAAGGAAGTGAGTGGGACTTGAGGGGAGAAAGAGAAAGATTTGGGTTGTAAACCAACAAAAGAAAGAAGGGTAAAAGAAAAGGTTGTTCCCCCAATGTTGCTTCGGTCTGCCACAGTGGCTTTGCCAATACATATCTTTCCCTTGCTCCAATGACATTGATCTTCATCTTAATCACTTTGTGTACATCTCAAGCATTAATATATATATCCACCATATATAAGCTTGGGAAAGCTTTAGCTCCTCTCACTTTCAATTAGTTCCAACCCGGACCAACCCTTAGCTCCCAACATCTAATTACCACTGCCCCCATTGTCACCTACAATGTCAATTTTCTATTTATTATTTTTTTCTTTCACGTCTCAAAATTTATGAACCCAATAAAGGCCGCTAGATAGATATTGAAGAAGAACCCTTTCTTTTTCTATAACAAAAAAAAAATTAAAAAAAGAAGAACCCTTTTTTTTTTTTTTTTCTCTCTCTCTCTTTGAACTTTATTCTGTGCCTACTAAATGGTCCTCCTAATCTACTACATATAGAGCTTGATCTGGTTTCTTTTTTGGGTCGTCCTTTTCATTCTCAGTCAAATATAGGAAGGTGTTTGAGTTACTGCCTCACTGGTGTGGGGCACGATCCTCTTTCTAGGCTTGCTTTGTGGAGTTTTCTCTATGCTGTACCTATATATGTTAGGTGGTCAGGTGACCTTTTGCTAATTTATTCTGAAAATCACGACCATCAAATCAAATCCTATTCCTTTCAAGAGAAGTGTAAACACACCTAGTCTCAATGCTATTTGAAAGATACTACAAATACTACAAACTGAAGAGAAGAAAACACCTCAAATAACATTTTTATTGAATTTCCTTTCTGAAGAACCATTGTTGAAGAATATAAAGTCCTTTCTGAAGAACCATTGTTGAAGAACATGTAATGAATGGTTCAACTATTAACATTACTAATGTCTTTTGTGATAAAACCTCACAAATATTGGGCTTTGTAGGTGGTTAAATTGAGGACAATATCAGTGTTGCTAGTAGTGGATATGTTTACCCTTTTTTATATTTGAGTGTGTTGAAGACAAAGTAAATTTCACCATTAATCTTTTAACCATTTAATGGTTTCTAGATTAACTTTCTTTATGCGAGCATGCCACTGTTAGAAGATAATACCCTAGCAGATTTGAGTGACTTTATATACTTGCACCCCAAGTAATAGACTTTAAACAAACGATTGTGATTTTGGGTGGGGAAACCTCCCAAGATAGTTCTTTTCTATGCTTCAGATTGGTGAGGATTTCACAACTTATCTAGACAAATATGGTAAGCAAAGAAAAATACACTAATTTATGGATAACATAACAAACGAAGCAGAACTGCCTGAAGCACAAAGTATCAGATGAATCTCTAAATCTACGTAGTTCTTAGAGGTATTGGACTTTGACTTTTGCTTGAAAACATAGTCACAATGATGACTTATGATCAGGCTAGACTGAATTTTGTTGACTGGACTGAATGTTTCTGTACTGGAATTGCACGTCAGCACCTTCAACTAATATGGATTAGCTGGAAATCGATACCAAGTTTGAAGTTGGTAGAGCTATAAACGAGTTGAGCCTTGAAGAGGCTGGGAAAGTGGTCAGAACTGCAGGTGGGTACTTGTTCTAGTCGATTCTTAATGATCTGGAAGCTATCTAGATGACTTCAAGACATTAAGATGTCTTTGAAAAATTTGTTCATGTTCTCATATAATGACATACCTGACTTTTGCTTGTTTTATCTAATTTGCTGAACCAAATTTGTAAGAAAAATTCATCTATTTTAAATTCTGCTTGATTTACCTTGTCTTGATTGCAAGGGAAATCTTGTTTTCTTCTTGGTTTTCTGAACTTCTTCTTGAGTTGGATTGCTTATGAAGGAAGATTGGTTGCTTGCTTTTGGTAATTGCAAAATTGTATGACCTTTGATTTCTTTTGATAAATCTGGATTGATTGTTGAGTTTTTGTTTGATTAGCTGGTTGATTGGGTGTCTTTTCTCCACTCCAGTCCTAGCTGAAGTGAGCAATAATGCCCAGATTCTTCCAACATTGGTACCATAAATATCCAAGTATCCCGGTGGTAGAAAAAATCCGATGATTTTCCAATAAATAGCCATGTCTTTTTAAGTAAAGTAAGTCTCACCTTACTTTCCAGCTTTTAAGGTTATCAATTTTCTTTGGATTCTAGCAACCAACGGTGAGGTTTTACCCTGACAAAACCTTAGCCGCTAATAAACTGTGATCTTTTGGGAAAAACTATTTCAACCAGCTTTGATTTTTTTGGATTGAATTACCATTAATGGTACTTTATTTCTCAATTGTCAAAAATGTGAATTAGCTTAAATTGATTACCAATAGTTGAATAGTATGGGCTTTTTACCTTCTTTTGGTAAACGAAAGCCCAATACCATTTTGGAGAGTGAACCCAATACTTGTTTCGAGCTGGCGCGTATATTTCCGGTCCAAACAGGATTGTTACCATGTCTCTTCAAAATTTAACAGCCAGTTGCTGGTTTTTATTTATTTATTTTTTATATTTTAGATTCTTTGCTAAATGCCCCTTTAAATAGGAAATTTCAAAAGAAAAACATTAGAGGTTGGGTATGGTAAAAGAATGATTCACAATTATTAGCGGCTCAGCCCACCTAAGTTTGGACATAAATGTGGTCAACTTCAGCCAAGAAAAACTCCTTTTCAGCCTTGAGCCCAATTCATAAATAACTCCCTCGAGAATTCTATAGTGAGGGTCTTATCTAAGGTCCTGTTAAAAAACTTGTTCAAAGACATGCGATCAATCAAAAGTATGTGTTCTCACAAAAATTTATAAATATGCATTAGATACTTTATTTAAGTTGTAAGGTTTTTACTAACATGCAGATGTAATCCCTACTATTATTCTTCAGTGGGCAATTCTGATCATACACCTGAATTTTAATAACATTTCTTTGAATCATTATAGCAATAAGGCAAACAAATTTTTGTCATTTCCAGAAGTAATTTTACATGTAAGATACCAATCTATAGCTTAAAAATAATAAACAAATCAATATAATGTCAATTACATGTCACACACATGACTCACCAAAACAAACACAAGTAACACCTTGTACCTATGATGAAAAGAGCTAAGAAAATCTAGCAAATCCCACACAAAACAAAACGCATGGTCTTTGCCCTCTTGTATGTCCTCACAATTCCGGAGGCAAGCACATGAGGAAACACCAGATCAATCAACTACACCACAGGTTTTTAAACCTCCATATATAAACTATCTTTCTCTTGACAAAACTTACTTGACAGGTTCTTCTGCTTTGACTTCAGGTGAGAGGACTTTTGAGCTGGGAGATTTCCCAATGATAGCTTTCTTCACCTTCACAATAGATTGCTTCACCTTTGATATGATGCCACCTGATTGCTTTTGTGCTGCTTTCACTGAAACATCTTGCTTTTCCTGATCTTTGGAAGCCTCAAGAGTCTCAGGCTCAGTTTTTGACTCATTTGCAGCTTCTTCTGTATTTTCCAACTTACTTGCATCATCCAAAGCCTTGGCTTCTCCTACAGGTTCAACAATGGCAGAAGGCACAATTACCTCTTCATTCTCTTTGATGTCCTTGTACACATCTTCTTTGACCAGTACCTCTTTAGCCTCACCCAATTCTCTATCAGCAACTTCTGCAACATTTTCAAGCTTATTATCACCCTCAGTTTTCTTTGCCTCAGTCTTTTCAATTTTCTCCTCAGTTTCTTGTTCTGTTTTGACAATCTTTTCTTCTTCCACTTCTGCATTTTCACTCACCTCAGTCTCATCCTTCAAAAACTTTCCAACCTCATCAACCACACCTGCTTCTTTCTCTGTATTCTCAGCAACATGAGATACTTTTTCATTTGCTTGAGCTTCCTCAATGGCTGGGACAGAGCTTTCAGTGGCAACATTTTCTTCAGGCTTGAGTACCTTCTCAATATTTCTTTCCATCTCTAATAAAACTTTCAACTGTTCATGTGGTTTAGCCTCCACTTCATTTACTGGTTCTGAATCTTTGACAAGAGATGTTCCCAAGGTTTCCTCCACTGCCTGACCAGCTGCTTCAGTTGATGGATCAGCCTCAGAAGCTTCAACCTTTGGCTTCTCATCATCTATCTGTTTTTCAACTGGCTCAGTAGCTGGCTTCTCCTCTGGTTTATTCTCTTCTGCTTCCATTGCTTGTGTCTGCCCTGCTTCTTTCTCAACTGCCTCAGTTTCAATTGTCTCCACTAGTTTATTCTCATCTGCTTCAATAGTTTCTGCCTTCTCTGCCTCTTTCTCAGCTTCTTCAATTGCTACTTCCTCCACTGGTTTGTTTTCAGCTGCTTCAATAGTTTCTGCATTCTCTTCTTCTTTCTCAGCTTCTTCAGTTGCTACTTCCTCCACTGTTTTGTTTTCAGCTGCTTCAATAGTTTCTGCCTTCTCTTCTTCTTTCTCAGCTTCTTCAGTTGCTACTTCCTCCACTGTTTTGTTTTCAGCTGCTTCAATAGTTTCCGCCTTCTCTGCTTCCTTCTCAGCTTCTTCAATCGCTACTTCCTCCACTGGTTTGTTTTCAGCTGCTTCAATAGTTTCTGCCTTCTCTGCTTCTTTCTCAGCTTCTTCAATTGCTACTATCTCCACTGGTTTATCCCCATCTACTTCAACAGTTTGTGCCTTCTCTGCTTCTTCCTCAACTGATTCAGTTGCTACTTTCTCCACTGGTGTATTTTCAACTGATTCAACTGCTGGTTTCTCCACTGGAACATTTTCAATTGTTAGACTCTCATCTGCTTGGCTTTCAACAGCTTCACTGGCTGAGTCTTTTGTGGTTGATGCTTCTGGATCCTGATCAGAACTCTCAACCTCTTTCGCGCCCACTTCGACTGGAACATGATCAACCTGGCCCTCGACAACGATAGGATACTCCGTCTGGTTATTCTCTGGTGTTTCTTCAGACATACTTGAAATTAACTGAGACTCTGAACCATCAGATTTCTCTGCTACAACTACAAGATCTTCTTTTTCATCCCTTTTTCCATCGTCCTTGGATGGAGGACCTTCAACCTCTTTGCTTGCATGTGTTGTTTCTTCATGCACCTTTCCCTCAGTTGGCTGCCATAAGACAAATGATATTAGCTGCAACATAACATGACCAAAGAATAGAACACACAACCAATTTCGAATCATAGTAACAGATTGGTAAAAACAACATCCACAAATCAAGAAATCCTCATGAGACCTAAATTATTAACATATTGCGAGTTTTCTACGTATTGATCCGTGAGTTAAATGAAATGAAAGTTGGAGACAGACAAATTGTGAACAATTGAACTGCCAAAAGAGATAAATTAAAGAATCTAAGTTCCATAGAAAAAACACAAACATATTACAAACTAAGCATACAGCTGGAGAAGGGGGTGCTCTTCAAACAGCTTTAAAGCAAAAACTCAATATGTTTCTTCTACCAATATCTACTGGACACAGTGAGTTGCAAATAAAACTACCAAAATTGGAAGGTTTCATACACAGAAACAAGTTTGGTCATGGAAGAACAAAGCCAGTCTAACTGTGGCTTGAAAGTGCTTGCATATCTAAACATACATGCAAAGAGTTATATACATATCATACACTAGACCTATACATATCAACTCCTCTGTCGGTAAAAATAATGAAATATATAAATATATATATATATATAAATATATATATATATATATATATATATATATATATATATATACGCACACAACATCTAACTAAAGAAAGAAATAGAACAGTTGTAAAAAGTAAGCAGGTTTACCTGATCATCAGCAGGAACAGATGCAACAGTAGTCTCAGTAGACATGATGGCTATGGGATGAGAATCAAGAAGCAGAAGAAGAAGAAGAAGAAGAAGAAGAAGAAGAAAAAGAAGAGTGCTTTACTTTGCCGGTTGAGCTTCAAGAAACAGAAAGGCAAATAGAAATGAATAGATAAAGAGCAAGCATCCTATATATATATATATATATATATATATACATAAAAATATATATTTGAGAAAAGCACTTGACAGAGGGGTTTGTCACATGAGCTGGTTAGGCATGTATGAAGGCGTCACATATCACACTAATCCCAGAAGACAACTCACCCTTCCCAGCCTTAATCATATTTAAATAAACACATAATCTTTCATAATAGAATAACACTTTAAATATTATTCAATCTCATTTCTTCTATATGTACATGGTGGCACGCACGCACAAAGCCCCCCCTCTCAGTCTCAGACTTTATCATTTCAGGTGTATTAATATATTTATATTGGTAAATAGTGAGGATATACAAAAATTTACAGATCAAAAATCTACCTAGCATTCAGGCCTTGGCATGCACCAGGCTTGCTGCTGACAGCTTGTTGGTTGTTTTTGGGAAGTTCAGACTTTGACCAGAAAGTTAAAAGCTTCCTTCCCCAACTTGGGCTTGAAGGTTCAGAAAAAAGTAATAGTCTTTGGCATGTCATCACAGAAAGTGATCATGAGTCATGACCTTCTACTTAATTGATTTCTTTTTTCTCTTCTCAAAGTACAATTATTTAGATGTTTACTTGGTTCCCATCCCACAGAATGACCAGCCTAAAGTGTTTCAAATAGCATAAAATATATGATAAAGTCTTAATCAACAACCGCCTTTAGAATTGAAAGCAAAGCAACCAATATTCTTAGGGATGCAACAGAGAATGTGAAGTTGTTGATTGGCTTGCCAGCTTATGAACAGATGGACAAATCAACCGACTATGGAGTTGTATTCTTCAGGGATATTTAATCAAGATTTTGTAATCTAAATAGATATGGGGATTGTTTTCTTATAATTATATATTATTGATACAAGTAATAGTCTAAACTAATTTAAATTACGGGAAAATCGAATTTGTGTGTAAATAGGCGAATTCACTATCCTAACCCACGTCTGATTCTTATAATTATTAATTATCATTACCAACGTGACATAACAGAACAAAACATGTAGAAACTTAGTGAAACACATTATTGTTTGGGGGGCGATGATGGATAATAAAAGCAAGTTCCAAAAGCTTCTCTGAGGGAGGGGGTGAGGATAGACAGAAAGCAGGGTATGCCAAGAACCCCACGTTGTCAACTGACCCAGGAGCATGTGGAGAGGCAGAGGCCAGTCCACCTTTTCTTTTCTCAAGAAAATGGACCACTCACTTCTCTCTCCCTGCTGCTTTATATCTAATATATGATCTTTCTATAACCACGTTATAATTGCCGAAGAGAAAAGGCAAGTGATTAAGCATTTGATATGTCTCACTTAATTGCCCAAGTAGGCCATCTGCTACATGTACAAGATGGCCTTGGTTTAGACGTGAGATTGTAGCTCTTGTGGGCTAAAGGCCAAGCACGTTCATCCTCTTTGCAATTGGGACTTGGAAGGCACTCGTCCAGTTGTCCAGGCAATTGGCAAACATGTTTTGTCAGTGTCACTCGGAAAAACTTCGATGCAACAGTTTTGTACACATATTTTTGTATCCGTCTCTCTCAAGTCAAGTGATGAAAGGGATATAATGAGGAGGGTATGAAATAAAATCAGGATATGTAAGTTTTTCTCCATCTAGCTCAGAGCTCCCAAGTCTGGCATATGCTATGGCGCCTGTGAGAGCAAATTTCCTCCCACGGGAATATTCGCCTAAAGATTCCTTCGTCTTCTCCGCACCTCTCTCTCCCTGCAAAACAGATCGGAGTAAAAGGACCACACCCGGGGGGTGTTGGCCAAAGGCCCTCCGATGCCTAAGTTAGGATGGGTGTTTCAAGGAAAACCGGGTGGCCGGAGCCGTGTGTGGAGGCCGGAGCCTTGTGTGAGGGAGAGAGAAAGAAGATGGTGGCTAGGGTTTGTGGAGAATTATTTCTGCAGAGTTTCAGTAGGAATTTAGACGTACCTGAACCCTTGTGTGTAGCTAGGTATTTATAGGAGCCTCGGAGGCTAGGGTTTCAGAGGAATAATTCCGTAGATGGAAAGGAATTATTCCTCCCCTATTAGGCGAGATTTGATTAATTAGGGATTTGATTTATCTGATTTAAATCAAATCCCTAATTAGGGTAGGAATCAAATCAATCCCCATTTTAATTAGGTAATTGCCAATTTAATTGGGTAACTCCCAATTAAATTGAGTAACTCCCAATTAGGTCAAATAATCCCCAAATGGAAGGAATTATTTGACCTAGGGTGATTTAATTCGGTTCCCACAGCGCCAATATGCTTGAATCATGTTGCCCTAGATCTCAAGCCAGTTTGTCAACGCAAGCACATAGTTTGAATATCCATATCTCAATAGCTGTAAATAGCTCTCTGGCTGTCCATACAGGGCCCATTCATTCATTGTGCTTAGGGCGTGCCTTGAATTCAACTCTGTTTTGCTATTTGGACAAGTCCCTTCGACTTTATTTCAATTTTAGAAACAACCCAATGGGCCAATTGGTACCACCATCGCTTTTTGTCAAAAATACAATAAAATTATGGATTGGTGTAAAATCATGAACTAGGGTTCTAAATTTAACATTGAAAATGGTAAAGATTTCAAATTCGATTTCCCGCTTGTGAAAGCTGTGATCTTATTTATCTTACATGAAATAACACATTCGAATCTCTAAAAGGAGAAGGCCAATTGGTACCACTATCAATTATGGATCAGTGTAAAATCATGTAGTTGGACAAAACACAACTAAATCCTAAGCTATTATCTTATTTCTAACTAGTTCTTAATACAACGTTGGAAATGAAAAAGATTTTTCAAGTTCCAATTCTCGCGAGTGAAAGCTGTGATCTTATTTATCTTACATGGCATAACACATAGGAATCTCTAAAAGGGTTGGTAGTGACAAGTGAGGCAGCAAGTCCAAGAATCATGGATGTACAGCATGCAAGCACAGAGGCAGGCAATGCATGATGCGAGAATGGTTCCAGGAGCAGTGAATTTTGTGGTCTTTGACATACCAGTGCTCTCTCTGTCTGTAAAGTTAAAGCAAACTAAAGCAAAGCTTTCCAACTTTTTGACTTGCTCCATATCCTATTTATTTACTATGTTTTGGGTATGTGGATGCACACCAGGACTTGGCCCACCATGGTTGGTTGAATTGAAACTTGAATGCGAAAGATGTGATTATGGAATATTGTTTAATAGGAATTTGGATGATTTCATTTGTTTGTTGTTAGTTTCTTCCATAATCTATAATAACATATGCCTTTAAAAAATTATATACCAGAGCATAACATGTTCTAAAATATTAATGTACTACCTTAAAAGAGAAAGAAGGGAAAGAGGAGGAGGAAGATTATATATATAGTTTTTATTGAGGGATCTTTCATATAAGTTTATTTGAGGGACACTCTTGTAGTGTCTACTCCGCATTGTATTTCACTAATTCAAACTGTCTATTTTGTATATATACATTCAAAGATCATCTCTATAAAAAAAAAAATCACTTGAATCTGATATCAATTTACCACTCAATTGAATTATTGAAATTTTAGTACTTTCTTGAAGTATCATGTTCATTGATTTTATAGGACATGATTAGATGTCAATGGTTTCTAATTTGCCTAATTTTTTGTAAAAATGATCTATGAATGAAAACCTAAAAAATAGATAGTTTGGATCGTTGAAAAAAAAAATTGTAGAATACCCTAAAAGGTATCCCTTTTACAAAGCAATATCCTAAACTACTCTTATGCACGAAAAGGGAATCGAACTCCGGTGGAAGGCAAACACACTGCCTTGGCTTATTGGCGTAACATACATCTGCAAATAATAATATGTTTTTAGTTTGGCCGTTATTGGAGAAAAAGAGAAAAAATGGTTGGTTGTGTATTGTTGTGGGTTAAAGTGGAGCGCGGCTGTGTTTATATCAACGTGTTCCTTCATGAGCCAAAGCTTTGCTCACAACACAAGTCTTCATATCCCATCATACTGCTCTGCTCTGCTTTGCTTTGCTTTGCTGCCTCTACACTCAAAAACCCAAACAAACACACACATAAATCAATATTAATTTATTTCATAACCTCTTCATCGAGAGAGAGCGAGAGAGAGAGAGCAGAGCTAGCTAGCTGCTAAAGCCATGTCAGTCCCCATCAAACCAGGAGATGGTAAAGCCAAAAACCCCATAATGCCCTCCAGTTTGGACCAACAGCCATCTGGGTCTTCTTCACTGAGGCCTCATTCTCTTCTTGTTCATCAAAACAACAAGAAGAGCAAACTAGGTTAGCTATTTTTAATTAGTTTTGTGATACTTTTTTGGTGACTGGAAATTAATAATGCTGCACATTTTTATTTTATTTCTATTAATTGTTGATTTTGAATGTATATTTGTATTGTATGTACTGGGGTCTTAATTAGACGTTCCTTGGTTTTGGTCATTGGATGATGATGATGATGATGATGATGATGATGATGATGATGATGGTGATGGTGATGATGGTGATGATGTTAATGTTCCAGAAGAGAGCGATGAAGATATGTTCACGGTTCCGGACGTGGAGGCTTTACCTCCTCCTGTCAATAACATCACTTCTAATAATACCTCTTCCACCACCAATGCCACCAGCAACATCAGCAACACCAGCAACAATAACAACCCAGAAGCTCAGTCTGGCTTTCTGGCAAAACGCCGAAGAGGCCGGAACCCAGTTGATAAGGAGTACAGACGACTCAAGAGGTACTATTTATGAAATATTATCAAATTAATTAATTTCTTCTATATTTTGTTTTACACAAGTTATTTGTATGTACAAATTGCATGCATGCACATATAGCTAGGAGACAACTTGCTACTATATATAGGCATGTATAGGTATGAGAAAATTAAATGTTGATGTGAAATAGATATAAATATATATGGGTCGATCTGATCATATCAGCTTAGTAATAAGCTCATTGAAATGTTTGTAGTGACTTATCAAAAAACTTGTCCAATTTAATTTGGTTTACAGATTGCTAAGGAACAGGGTGTCTGCTCAACAAGCTCGGGAAAGAAAGAAGGTTTACGTCAATGAACTGGAATCAAGAGCCAAAGAATTGGAGGATAGCAATTCAAAGTTGGAAGAAAAGATCTCTACACTCGTCAACGAAAACGCCATGCTTCGAAAGGTGAAGTTTCTCTCTTACTGTTAAATTAGTACTAATTGTGGTTTACAAATGTAAACTCTGTGTGGTTGCATTTTATTATTTTGACATAATTCATTCTCTGTCCGTCAGGTTCTTATGAATACAAGGCCGAAAGTGGACGAAAGTATTGAGCCAAAGGCAGGATCAGTTAAGTAAGAGCAGACAAGCATAAGGTGCTGTTTTAGGCATTTTAGATGAACATATTTAGAAATTTTAGAGTCCCGTTTCGACAAAAATGTGAATCAGGGCCTTCAGTACCCCCCACATATGGCAGTTGTGCATCAGTTACTTATGCTATGTGTTCTTGTTTCAATATGAACTTTTATCTTCTCCGTTTGCCATGTATTTATTTAGATACGTGTTTATGTTTTGGATGAACTTCATTTGAGGAGTTGCTTCTTATCTGTATACAACACATGAATGACTTCATTGCTGATGAAAGATAATCAAGATGCGTACATTTATATATTGGCTCATAAAGACAATAGATGAGCTTGCTGATCGCTCTTTGAGCTTCACAGCGATGACTCGGGTTTAAACAGAGATTGTTACATGCCCTTGGCAATATAATTGGGGAAGAGAAGACATAAATAGATGATACAGAAATTTTCACCTAAACACCAGATTATGGCAGCTCTTGTCACAAGGGTATGGACAATCTATTGCCTTGATATTAACTCGATTGAAATACCAGTTTCCGACTGATTTTGCTATACCCTGCAGATATATAATTGATTGCATGAGTACACCACACAGACGGACAGACTCATCTATAACAAAAAATAATGTGAAAAAGAAATGACAGGGAATTTGTTCATTATGTAACTTATGAAATAATAAGTACACAATAGGGCGCATACCTTATTTCCAATATGGGGAGAATCTTGAGAAAACCATGTATCTTGTCTCTCAGTCTGGCAATGAGCAAAGCAAGAATTTATGAATAAACCATTTTTACTGGCCCTTGAGAAGCCACTTACAGCCTTGAGCATTTGATTCCGGAAACCTGATTTATTGAAAAACATAAAAGACATAATTGAAATCAATCCTGAAATACAAAGCATTGAGCTTATAATTAAATAATCATTAGGAACACAAAGCAAAAAAGACGCTAACAAAACTAGTGAGATCACCTTGCAAAAAGTTCATCTGCCATGCAGCACAACGCGCATGAT
This sequence comes from Prunus avium, assembly GCF_965620075.1. Lineage (NCBI taxonomy): Eukaryota > Viridiplantae > Streptophyta > Magnoliopsida > Rosales > Rosaceae > Prunus > Prunus avium. The sequence goes on from NC_142284.1 coordinate 34,541,468, forward strand.
TTTTTGTGCATTCATGCCAAAGGCCATTAGGATCTGCTGTTGGTGAAGCTAAACTGGCCTGGATCTGATTAAAGGATAACAAAGATTCAAATTGATTATTCAGTCATCAGGTATTATAGTTCTACTGCAAGATATAAGGTCATTCATGCAGTATGAGAATATACAAGCTCATAAGAGACCTTTTATGAGCCATATTAAGAGTCATATGGTAGAAGGGACTTTAAAATAGTTTCAACTTTGAACAAATTAGTTCCTCAGGGGATACAAAGGATGCACACTGGCAAATCTTAACTCACCTGCCATGTATCATAAGCTGCATTGACCAGAAAAAGGGGGGTCTTGACACTTGCAATTAAGTGCTGCGGGAAAAAGCACTGAAATTCGAATGATATAGTTAATAATTAAGACTAAAGGGGAAACTTCATTTCTGAAATCGGGTTCATTGTATAATTTTTTCTTCTTCTTTTGCTTAGAGAAGTTCTCTAAGGATTAAATACGAGAAAAGAAACTACCAAAGTCGGGTTGAGGCGATTGGTACAACTCCATGGAAGACTCTTGTGTGCTCCCTGCAAATAATTATATCTATGTTCATAAAAAGTTGCCCAGATGAAACCAGTAAAAACTTGTAGGAGTTCTACAGTCAATGACAAATTGCATCTGTCTTCTGCTTTATTACCACTTATTATTACCATAGCTAGTTCATACTATCATCACATCCAACAAACTTACATCCACATAGATACAGCCCCATCTTTCTGAGCTACCTATCTGATTATTTTGTGGCCACTTGACTCTTCTAGTTACCATATTACTTTTTAGCACAAATCAGGAGACTTAGAAATCTACTGATTGGAAAAGTAATTAAGATCACTTGTATGGCTACTTTCAGCACACGCCTCCATAGCACCCATTTACATTTGAGGATCAGCAAGAATGTAATTTGGCATCTATAATTAGTCATTGCAGTTTCAATTCACAATAAGCACATTAGAATCACCTAGATTTTATCCCTTAGGACTAGAATTTTAAAAGGCGGATAAAGAATAATCTATTTTACAAAGGATAATACCTGTAGGCTAACCACTCGTCTAAACATATTTCTCAATGTGCGCCTACCAGATACATCAATTCTGCAATTTCAGAGAGCACCATTATTATCTGCGTAAAATCCGAAAGGCATGTCAAAAACTGATAAAAAGAAAAAGATTATTACGCATCAAGAAATAATCCAGCATCACTCAAGCACTTGACTCTAGTAGTTCCACGAAACATGGCACGAAACTCATCACAATGGAGTACAGTTGCAACACCACCCGCAGAACATCCAGAAAGAAGAGCCTAGAAATCCGAAGTAAAATGTATAACGTTAGCAGAAGAAAGAAACAAAATAATCTCCAAAAAGTCAGTTACAAAGACCTGATTAGCATAGCGCATTCCCTTTGACATCAAATCTGCCATAGCAGCTTCCCATATGCGTTGGCCTCGAAAATACAATTGGGCTGCCTGAGCATCAAATAATAAGCAACTATATTTCAGTCATAAGCAATGCAAGGTTGACCTGGCCAATCTATAAAAAATGGTCCTCCAGAGTGTTGGCTTTAGCTAAAGAAATACTGCTTGGTTTGAATGCAGCAAATGTCTTATAATAGAAATCTTAAGAACTTGTTACATCACAACTACCAGTATCTACATCAACTTTATTTTATTTGAGTTCCTCACATCTGGTGTTTGGAAATTAAGCAACAAAAAAATCTTCTATGAGAAAGTACATAGAAGCCTGTGATCATTGATTCCCACTTACCTCATTTTGACTGTCACCACCAAAAGATGCACCATCACAATATCGAACCTTGACTCTGTTCCAGTTGTAAAAGTCTGCAATTATTTATGTCCCATTCAGAATATCAGATTACTAATTACTCCAGAAAGAACTATGAAGGACAAGTAGAGCTTTATGTATAGATAAATAAGGATGCAGCCAGATATGCCACCGGGGTTTTCTCCAGCTTTGTTGCTCAATATCCCTGCAAATGGTATCTGCTTCTCCATATATGCTGATGAACCACGACGAGTTTTCTTTCGATAGACACAATTTCTGATTGTATCACACCATCCTCCTCCCTGTAAATAAAAGAAGTTTAACAAAAGGTGAGTTTAACAAGTAAAAGATTTGGGACAAGCACAAAAAGTAGGAATTCCCCATCCAATTCCCAGTATAAGAAATGCCACAGAAATGTAAGGAGCCCAGTAGGATGCTGCTGATATCCAATCCTTTCACTTTGCACTAAGCTGTATATGGTAACTCAGGCTCCCAGTCTCCCTCACAAGTAATAAATTGAACATCAAAATGAAAGAAATTCTTCTTAGCTCCAATCCAAGTTACCGGTGAGCTACCCAATAAAAGAAACAAAGTGATACCAAGTCTCTTCCCTGATAGCTCAGGATAAGACCGATTTCCTGCATCTCCTTTAGACCCATACAAAAGGCAAAGACGAACAAAATAACTTAGGCAAGCGAGAATCTTTAGATGGTAATACAACTGAACAATCACCCAATGATCTCAATTGTGATGATGATAAAAACAGAGCTATCATATTGCTCTCTTTCAACTGCGTGACAAGTCTTAGTTTACTTCCGATGACATACCTCCAACTGAATGAGCCAACTGTTTGCTCCTGACCCATATCCACGGTGGATGTGGTAACCGGGTAATGTTCCATCTAGGCAGACTGCACATAGAGAACACAGAAGTCAAGAAATCACTAAAGAATTTAACTAACAGTCTGCAGGGCATGCTCTAGTTTACTGTAATTGAAATATTTGAATAAGCCCTGGTTTTTATGCAAACATGATAATTACCATGAGCACAAAGCAGGCAAATACATTATATGAAGACCAATCATATGACTCAAGGCATTCAGGAAACAGGGTCAGTTCCTTTTCCTTAGCATTGTGAAATTGGCCATAGAAGCATTCAACAAAGAAACAGATGAGTTTTAACAGAAAAATAAAATGCTCTTGTCATGCCATTGAATCCACCCAATGATTTGAGAAAGAATCAAACTTTAAGAATAAAATATCAGAAAGGGGTATGCCTATCAAGACAAACCGTAATATGCAATAGATAGAGCTGATAAAGAGAACTTTTTATTTTTTGTTTCTCTTTAGTAATTAATACTAGTAGTCTAGTAGGCATGGTCCATGGAGGTAAGGTGAGGGATAGAGGCAAACCAGCTCCTGTGGCAGCAGCTCCATTGATAAGAGTGAGACCCACCATCAAGGGTCTGCTGAACACCCCATAACCATTAGGTCCATAACCATAGACATTACTCTCAGTATAATGCAAGTCTTCTTCTTTTGTACCATTCACATCCGCAAAACCATCCGTCCTGTACAACACCATCCCCATAAACCCCAAAACCCACAACAGCTTCATATTGGCTGACCTCTCACTCTCACATGCTTTGCCCAGAAATCTCTTCGCACAGCGAAACAATGGTAAAAGCTACACCTAAGACAATGTTGAGAGTATAATAAAAAGAACCCAAATGCTGATTAGAAAACTAGAGTTAAATTCCGAGCCTTTTCTTTAATTATTTCACTGTATTTCAGCTGAAGAAAGGGGGTGGTGCATAAGAAAAGAATAAAGAAATAGAAGGGGGTAGACAGAGATACAGAGAAACAGAGAGAGAATGTGACTGAAGGCGGGATGGTAATAATATGAAGAGGAATGTTGTCGTAAAATGAGGAAGTGAGCAACCCAACAGTTGGCAATGGCTAAAAATCAAATCTTTTATGAACAGCGATATTTTAGAATTCAGCAAGACATTGGAAAAGACAAGACAGTCAAAGTTATTTACTAAAATAAAGAAAATGGTGGAGAAGAAGCGGGAGAGAAATGGGTTTTTTTATATTTTGGTTAGAGCATCTCCAAGGGAGATGTCAAATACCAAACATCAAATTTAAATTTGATGGCTGATGTGGCAATTTGACATCCTGTATAGTTTTACATCCCACCCGATATGTCAAATTAAAATATTATTTTATTACATTAGTGTTGATTTATTTATTACTTTCTTAAATGAATGTATTTTTATATTTTAGTATTAAGAGTAATTCATTAATCAAGTTAACATACTTATAAATTAATTATAAAATGTAACATAAATATAATTAAACAAAAAAATCATCCATCTCCATGTTGGTTGATGAAAATAACATAAAAAAGATCAACATAAATTTTCAAGGGTAAAAAATTCAATAATATAGTGGTGTCAAGTGACGATGACAAAGGAAAATAATTAAAAAGAAAAATAATAATGACAGCATATAATGACAGCGGATACATGAAATAATAACAAGAAAAAAAAATATAGATAAGTATTAAATGAAATGATAAAGCCACAACCTGGGCAAAGAAATAATAAATTAATCAAAAGACGTCTCTAGCACTTGACGGCAATTTTGACAGCAGAGGCTTCATACGCCATTCCACATAGACTATAGCAGTTCGGTTGGAGTAAATTTCAGCTGTTATTTTTATCCGTTAAAAGTGCCACATAGGATTTGACATCTCCTTTGGAGATGCTCTTAGGTCAACTTGCATTTTTTCATGAGCTCACAAATTCTAAATTTAGGGTGGATTTAATGATGTTTTAGGCCAAGTGCCAAGATAAACGCAATCCACAGGGTAGCACCTAACTATTGAGAATGGCCGCCGACACTTTATTTAATGGCCAACCATACCCAGCAAAGCTGTACCACACTCACACTTCAGCTCACTCATTTGGTATCTATGCATGAACATGACCCCATACTTATAAATATCTAACATTATCATCCCCAGTAAGTGACATTTCAATGTCATGCATACCATCATGAGTTCTTATCCTAGACCTGCTAGTGCATATATCCATGTCCCACATTCCCATATGTTTTGTTGACAACTTCGATTTTATGTATGCACGAGAAATTATTGTATGGCACTAGAACACTGTCACATATAAGAAAAAATGACCTTATAATAATTATTATCCGTGATTGATATTCATACTAGAAAGTAGACATTCCGAAATCAAATATATTTTTTTTCCTTAATGTCGGGGTGGTACAAATTACAATTATACATGATGTTGTTGTCCATGCATCCACCTATATATATATATACTACTACTCTTCATAAAAACAGCCTTTCATACCATGATTGTTCCACGTTTTTTGACACAGAACTCAAAACTCTCTATGCATGAACTCAAAAAAGAGATAGTAGTTGTAGTTGGCGCCATCCAATTTCACTTGGCGCCGTTCTGTTTTTCTTCTTTCTCTTCTGCCTTGGACACAATGCTTACACTTGCAGAGAAAGATTGATCATTTTTGCGTCCACCGGCTTTGAGTAACATTTCCTCATCAAGTGAAACATCGTTCTTATACTTGTACCATTTGGCACACCAAACATAAACTGCAAAATTCAGCACACTGAGAATTGCCAGGAACCAATAGAAAAGGTCCGCGTGGCTTTTGTTCATGTCACGCCCTTCTAGCCACCCTGTCTTGCTCTTTGTCAGCTTGCTGGTGATCAAGTTAATGAGCTCAACCAAAACCGAGCTCAAGTAGTAGCCAATGGACAGAGAGAGCCAAGAGAAGGAAGTGGACAGAGACCTCATGCCAACAGGAGCCTCAGTATAAAAGAACTCCATGAGCCCCACGAGTGTAAACATGTCAGCAATTCCAAATATGGCATAATGAAAAGAGAGCCAGAAGAGGCTGATTTTGTGATTGTGGTGAATGATTTCATGCTTTCTCTTCACTTCTACAATCCCTGCTATGGCCATTGAGATGGCTGAGAGGACAAGCCCAACACCAACTCTCTGCAGGTGGGTTATGCCATTGGGGTGAGCGGTGATTTTTCGCAGAAGGGGAACGAAAGTAAATTCGTACACGGGTATGAGAAGGGACATGAACACTAGAGGAATCACTGGGATTGAGGCTGATGGGACGTCAAAATCGCCGATGCGTGTGTCCATGAGGGTGCCTTGCTGGATTGAAAGGGTTTGCAGTTGGGCTAAGCAAGTGTTCATGAGGATTGTGCTTAGAAGGATAGGCATCATCCTTGTCAAGACCTTCACTTCTTCCACCTGTGTGACTGTGCAAACTTTCCACTTTCCTGCTGCGTTCGTGCCTTTAGGGAGAACAGCTGCCTTGTCTAGCAATCTGCTCAAGTAGATATGTGGGACTTGTCAGTCAGTTTTGTTTATTTTATCGGGCATGCTTGAATAGCAAGTAACTGTCAAAGAGAACTAGTGGTGATAACAAACTAAGGCTTTGAGGAACCTGCCTGAATTGATTGCTGTGGGGGATGAGCTCTCCTCGAGAAACAGATTCACAGTCGCGTATTTCATACAATTCATCAGGACTCTGGGGTACCTCCAACCTCCAGTTCTTTACAGACACCACCAAAACCTGCACAAAGGGTCATAGAAAATCAGTACTCTGTTACTGGCATTACTAATAATAACCAAGTTATTAGCTAAGCAAGGGAACAAAGAGAGAGACCCCAGAGTGAGTGAGTGAGAGAGAGACCCCAGAGTGAGTGAGAGAGAGATCAGACCTCTAGAACCCTTATCAAAGGGCTTTCTCCTGGCACTCGAACACGATAATATGGCTTTCCCAGAGCAACAAAGATGAGACCAACAGCAGCACAGGACAAGGAGATGATAAATCCTATGTCCCATCCAATATTTGAGCTCACATACACCACAAACGTGACACCAACCACAGCACCAACTGTTATGCTAAGCAAAAACCAATTGAAGAAACTGGCTATGTACTTGTGCTCCTCTGGATCTTTGTGGTCGAATTGATCAGCTCCTAAAGCAGGGACAGCTCCTCTGATTCCACCTCCTCCAAGTCCCACTAAGCTAATCGAAGCATAAAACAGCAGGGCTTTTGTGCCATGCACACAGGTTGATTCTCCACAAGGTAAAGGTTGCAGTTTTGTGTCATGGGATTGAATTATGAGCAACATGTATCCCTGCAAGCCAAAACATATATATGCATTGATTAACATAAGAAACAAACTAATCAAATTAAGTATGTGGGAAGCTGGGAAGGAACAAGATTTACCAGCAATTCAATTGCACCGAAGAGTAGAGTCGTGTTGAGACGATTCATGTAGGCATCAGAGATGAACCCTCCAACTATTGTGAGCAAGAATGTAGTGCCCAAGTAATTTGTTGTGGTGGTTGCGGAGCCAGAGAGGTCAAAGTGCATGACGAACATAAAGTATAAAACCAGGCTTGCCATGTTAGCCACAAAGCCTATGTTATCCAGGAACATCATTGCTGCATATAAATGAAAGCAGTTTAATTAGTTGCTGCCTCAAATAATTAATTTCCTCCAGTTACCATATCGTACATTAATCGATCCATCACTTACCAAAGATAAAACAGTTGGCCTTAAATCCACCATGTTTTCGTTTCTTCATAGGTTCATAGGCTAAGTTTTTAGTGCCAACTTCACTGTCCAACCCCTGCAAATTGGAACTAACTAATATGAGAAAACCACATAAAATACGTTGTAGTTCTAAACATGAACAACCATGCATGTTACTTTACTTCTTTTGCTTTTGTTTAAAATTGTAATTACCATGGCCAAGGATGGTAGAGACTTCTGGGAGTAGAAGAGTGAGTGAGGAGAGAGAGACAGGGCTCCTGGTGTAAATGGTGAAGGAGGTTCTAATTAGATATATACATATATATAACAGAGTGAGCAGCATTGTACTACATTTAATAATAGGCAAGGAATTAATGTTTTGTTAAGAGCATAAAATGTTACGCCATCATCCCAATGCCAATGCCATCTAATTAGTGGTAGCATACAAAAACAGTGTCACACCATTTGCAAGACCAAACCAGCATAAGCCGACGGACCGGCCATGAGAGATCCAACACTGATCTCAATCAAGGTAGCTTCGACAGCGAACGGCTCTACCTTAATTTATACACCAATCATACGTTCTACTATACAGAAATTTAAAAAAATATATATGTTAATTACAAATGTCGTTTTCAAACATGTGATGTGCAACTACAAGGGGCAACATTAGATGACAGTTAGTCTTTGTTTAGATGCCTTTTTTTCTTTTTTTTCTGTTGCTTTTGGGGGTGTGAGATTCTAACGGCCTTTAGGGCATCAGATGCTTTGGTGGCTTTCTCATTTGAAGACCATAGCTACCCAACAAAACCGTCCAAATCTACCTCCCCTTGCCCTCCACATGTCTGAATTTACAAGCGGAGCTTCCAAAATCTCTTGGCTGCCAAAGTTCATACAAACTGAGTTGCATCATTGATTTCACATCCAATACTCATCACATTTGTATTTTTCGTCCATTTTTAATGCGCTTGACCTTCTGAACCAATATGCTGTTTATTAAATCTCTACAAACAAGAGCTTCAATCAAGTTATTCCTTTCTAATAATGCCAGCATTTGGTTGTGAAGTTACAGCAAAATTTTCGATGCAGATTTCAACTTTACCTCACATGAATTTGCTACTATATTCAATAACAAATGTAGACAAAATTTTGGAGTTGATAACATGTAGGGTTTTTTATTTTTTGGTAGACAGATCTTGTAGGGCATCGTCTTCTACTTGACTGAAATAGTAATGTGAGGCCAAACAAACGAGTATATCTGTGAGGATCAGACCCGCCACATCAAAAACAAACTTGGGAGCAAATAAACCCCATACCTGCAATTTAAACATGTGTTATGGGTTTTAGCTGTGCAAAAATTGTTGTGGAAACAATAATAAAGTTGTGTTAGAAAGACGGCTTTACCATTAAATGCCGCCTATGCATCGTAACACATATTATGGTGGCTGTGACTGAAGTTGCCATGATGAGCCCATAAATCATGTACACCTAAGACATCAACAATATCAACAATGACCAATTAACTTTCAAAAGGATCCCTTTTACAAGAACAAAGATTACAACAATCGTCTATACGCACGGAAAAAAACTTACCAGAGATAGTCGCGTGAGTATGAACTTCTTCCCTTTCTCGCTCTGACCCAGGCATGCGACAAGAAATGGAACTCCAAATATTGGAAGGATGAGAGAAAAACCAAATGTGTCCATTGTAAGAAGGATTGCTTGGGGAACTAGGAGGAACTCTTCAAACCTGAAAATAAAATGGGGTTTTTAATAATCTACATGGCAATGGATATAAGTCCTAGAATGTGAACAGTAACAAGGGCAAAAGTGGGAGCCAATCACTACTGAATCTTGAGCTTACAAAACATAATAGGTCCAAGTGAGTGCCAAAATCTCTAATGGCACATGTTGAACATGACCAATGTGTGGGCTTCCTCAGTCCCTTGGGGGCATGTTTGGTAGGGCTCACTAGATAGGACTGTCCTATATTGTACCTGAAACCCATGTTTGGTTTGAAAGGGGACTAATTTAAATGGGATTGTAGAGCCCAACAGTAAACAAAAAGCCTCACTAGCTCTTCCAATTTAGTGAGCCTCAAAATCGGTTCACAAAATAGCGATGTCGCTAAACAGAGAACGCGAGTCCGACAATAACCATCTTCTTCTTCTTCACCTAGAACTATAACCACCACAGACCCAGCCAAACCACCAGAATCACCACAAACCATCGTCAAACCCAGTCACTCGAACCAACCACCATAAATTCAAACCCAATCACTCGAATCAACCACCACCAATTCAAACCCACTGGAACCACAACCCAATTGAACCCAAATTCAACAACCACTGTCAAACCCAATTGAACCTTCCAAGAAATCATCCACCATGATCAAGAAAACTGCAAGGGAGACACCATTAACGGAGATGTGGGCTTTCTTGTATGAGACTGAGAGAAGGAAGTCATGAATTCCCAGTCTTGAAGTGGTTTGACAAAAATTATAAAAACTAATTGGTACCCATTAAAGGATTCTTCCGGTAAATGACATAGAAGCCATCAAGTTGAACTTATGGAATAAATAGCTGGTATTGAATTTTCATCCTCTGTCTCTCTCTCTTTCTACTCTTTTTCTCAACCTAAAATCCTTGACCACTCTCTCTTTCTCTCTCAGTAAAGGTTACAGCTTTCAATTTAGACAGTTTGATTAAGAAGGAAGGAAGAAGAAGAGAGGAAGAAAGGAAAAAAAAAAAAAAAAGGGGATGGCCTGGGAAGGAAGAAGAAGAGAGGAAGAAAGGAAGAAAAGTAAAAAAAAAAAAAAAAAAAAAGAGAGAAAGAAACGGGCTGGGAAGGAGAGGAAGAAGAAAAGGAGAAAAAAGAGAAGAAAAAAAAAAGAAGAAGAAGAGATAAGATAGTTTTAGCAATCTTTAATTAAAATTAAATATTAGAATTTTATTTTTTTAATTAAAATTAAATATTAAAATAATTATTTTTTAGTCCGACACAACACCAAACATAGGTCTTCACTATTTTTACAATCCAGCTTCTTAGTCCGACGCAGCACCAAACGTAGGTCAGGACTTAATCCAGCTTAGGCCAATCCAAGTTAATCCGAGACAGTCCTAGGATTTAGTCCAGTCCATGACAGTCCGCCGTGCCAAACGACCCCTGGATGTTACAAAAAGTTAATAACTATATACATGAAAGCAGATACCCATAACTCACCCAATAAAGGCAGCACCATATCGAAGGCCATCAAAAGCACACCTGAAGAAAAGTTTTTTTTTGGGTTATGAAACATAAGAGCGCAAAAGATGAGAAAACAAATTTATTACAGAAAGGTTCAACTCCAGATAAAAATGAAACTACTACTTTTTGTAGGAACAAAACCAAAGGGATTGCAGAACCTAACACAAAATGTGCTGAAAAGAGAAATCAGAAAACATGAAGGCCTCAAAGTGGGAAACAAACAACAAACCAATGACCAGTGCAGAAAAACAGGCAAACAGCAAAAAGGCTCCACTGTGTTACAGGAACAGGATCAAGCATCCTATTCCAACTGCCTCCATCTTTGACATCCAGTTCTATGTTATCCAGCCTCATTATGCAATAGCCTGTCATAAGGTAGAACAGACTTCTTACATATACCAAAAGTTTCAGAAAAAGAGCACATATTATTTTTAAAAACCTAATGTGTAATCCAATGAAACAACTTCTATGACTGAACAAATATCAAAATTTAAATAAATAAATAAAACAAGTCATGCAGAAAGGTGAATGCAAAAGTCTTGCATTCATGCAGAAAGAGAGTTTATTGGCCAAAAAGATTCCATTCATTAGAAAACTAAAGCACCAAAAATGTAAATACACGCACCTCCAATTATGAATGCTAAAGCAACCCAGGGCCCCTGTTTTCCCAACAGAATAATGATTGTTGAGCTCCATGCAGAAAACATGGCGACTGTTTTAATATACAAGAGATTGCTGTGATCTGAGGATTTCCTTTTACTGAACAGCTGATTAAATGTCAGTAATAACAATTGTCCAAATCCAATGGCATATATTAGTCTAGGAATATAACTTCTTCCAGTGCCTTTAAGCACCCAAGCCAGATTCAATCTGTCACTTTCTGAAGCCCAATGCACTGCTATTAGCATATAACTTAAATTAGTTCCCATGATAATATACTTCAAAATACCCTTTGAAGAGCTTCTAGTGATGGCCTCACGCAGCAAGAATGCCAATAAAATCAGGGCAACTACCGGTAAAGCTTCAGCAACAAAATTCCAAATTGGAAACCCTGCAGCAATCCTGAGCATCCACGAAGGATATGCATTCATAAATTCAGAACTAGGAGCCTGCTTCGACAATCCAACTTCAATAGTAAATCTGCAAATGGTGATCAGAAGAAGGAAAACAAATGCCTGCAATTATATCAGTGAAAAATGATCATTACAAGAAACCATATTTCGATTTTTCTGTCAGTTACACCATCACATATTTCTTCATAGAAAACAGTATGTTCGCAATATTTGATGAAAGGGTCTCGGTGAGGGAACAATTATAGAAACCTGAGGTAAATAAACAACTTACTTCTAATTTCATCTTCTTCTTCATGATTGAATATCGCATCTTAACTAGTGCAGTTGTAGCCAAAAGAAAGCATGCCACTTTTCCTTCTTCCACTGCTCTCAAAGTTCCCATCAAAGAAAAAAGAAGAAAAAAAGAAAAATTTAATTTCCCAATGTGAGCATTAACCATGGATTCTGTGCATCATACAGAAACGAACAGTACCTATTACTTACAGATGAAACTATTCGAGAGGAAGCTGCATGCACGTATGACCACCATAAAACAAGATAAAATCAACCCGAAGGAAATCCCAGAATCTCCAGATGAAGTAAAAGAAAAACCATATTGCTCCTTCACTTTCTTAATTGCAAGGAAGTGGATAAGAAGTGATATCAACATAATGCCAAGTCCAGTACCCATCATCTTTAAATTAAACTCAGTCCATTTGGAGCGGGCAAGTTCAGCAACACTTGCTAGGAATTCAGAATACAAATCAATTTGCCTCCTTAGAGCAGGCAATAGCTCATTGTGGCTTTCCTTTTTATGTAACAGCAACTTCTGTGTAGTATGTGACCATTTTTCCTCTGCTTTGGCATACATGCTTGCTATGTGCAGCAAGTCTTCATTGGAAAATCCAATAACAGATGAAGCTGAATAAATATCTATATATCTTTTTACCTAAACAAGAAGAATCCAACTGTTATTTAAAATAAATGATACCGGAGGGTCAAAAATTTTCTTTCGAAACAAAAGGTTGCGAAACAAATGTATGCTGACAAGGCATATCTTTTTGGAGAGCTACAATGCCCATCTCCAAGTCTGAGTCCAGAAAACCATAGAGTCAAATGTGCTTCATTTTGTTGAGCATATTCTAATGAATTTTGATGTCATGTCATCTGACAGGTTCTTATACTATTTCTGGGTGCCCACCAAATGATGAGCTTTCTTTCTCAAAATAAAACTGTCAAAACAGCTGCTTTATATTCTGATAAACATGCTGTTGGCGTGATATATTAGGTTTAGGGTTTATTATTATTTAATATAGTTAACTTTGTATACTTTGTACATCTTCTAAATACCTCATAATGAGAAGAATAAAAGAATTCGATTCATTCAGATTTCTAGACATGCCACTAATCTAGTCAAAGTGATACTCGCTACCTCTCCCCCCTTGAGAGGGCCAGGTGGTCAGAGGGTTCGGGCAGTAAAAGGGCATCCCATTTACTGCGTAACCTAATACAAACCGTGAAGTGGTTCGTCAAAAAAGGATCACTCATCCATTCCTGAAAGAATTAATGAAGTACATTGACATAATATAAACTAAAAAGTAAATACCTGCCAAGAATTGGTGCAGAGTACATTGGCATAATTCAGCATCCATTCTTCCAACTTTGACTTATTTTGGTAATTTCCCACACTGTCTTCAAAATTCCATGTTCCAGCCCCTAAAGCATATAGCTGTGGATTAACACGCCCAATACTGAAAAGAAAACCAATGTCATAAGTGATATTACTTGCATACAAATTCTTAGAACAACAAAAAGCTAAAGATATGAAACAACAGCGGTAGAGATGTGAACCGTCCACAATACATTGACTATTGTGAGACCTACATAAAAAATTTGGATATGCAGGAAGCCAACATATGCTCCAGGATATGTAGACTGGAAAAATTATCAGAGTCCATAGACCTTAGAAATAAAGTTTTCAAGCATGTTAAGCTTGTGAAGAAAAACACGAGATATTGACAATTGGACACAGTGAATGGCTGCATTTTTAGTGTACAATGCTCTAACAAACTGAGTACCACATTAACAATCCAAAACAAAACCATATAAGTCAACCATATGATCATTTGATTTCCTAAAAAGATACTAACAAAAACCAATTTGTATGCCATCTTGTGTATTCATTGACTCGGTAAGATTTGCTACACTGACAGATTTATCTAATAAATTGCCTTATGGTCTTTTCAAGTTTAAAAATGAGCAACCTGGTTGAATACTGTCCTGCGTGTAAGCACTGACTCAAATAAAAGGCACCAAGTTGACTTCCTGGACATTGTTTTACATAACAATCCTGAGGCTGAATAAATGTTTCATTTCATTTTCACCAAAAGTATAGAGTTGCCCATGGTATTATAGAGTTTAGGGAAGAATAAGGAGCTGAGGCAGTTATTTCATTATCAACATAATCAATAAGTAATGACATGTATAATGGTGAAACTTATATTGACAGGATGCTTACACTACACCTTCCAAAAGGAAAGGGGATACCAAGCAGCGCCGATACCGTCACTGCAAAGTCAAGCTGCAGGGAGTGACTTGGACTAAGGATGGGTATTTGGAAATATATCATAAATTACATCGAGTAAGATGAAAAAAAAAATATCGTTAACCCATTCAAACCTGATGGATGGAACTGAAGCAAATATTCCTCCTTCCCTAAAACCATACAACAAATAATTTAATCAGAAGAAAACAAATTGGCTTATGACTCATAATAACCTAATTAAAAATGACATTTCAACGAAGATACTTTCTTCTATAAAATTCTTCAACGAAGATATATCTTCTATAAAATTCTTCAACGAAGATATCTTCTATCAAACGTCTGGAAGACAAACTAGTTCTGTTGACATATCTAATCAAGTTCCATTCGCCACTATAATATGAAAACTATTTTTTGTGAATTTAAATATCTCACAGTCCAACCAATTTAAATGTTTCTTTTTTCTGTTTCAGGGAAATAAAACTGAACCTCCACTGAAGTATAAGAAAAGGATGGCAAAGGGAGCAACTTATTCAAAGTTAGAAGATCTCCATGTAATGTATAAGCCACAAGCATATATGCATACTTTGAAAGAGAGGCAGTACCAAATCTAGTCCACAAGATGAAGTATCAAACTCTGATGGTAAGGGAGATGGGGGATTCTTAAAGCTCACAGCAAAAATTGATGTCTCAACCTGCACTGTGTTTAAGTTAGCATTAGCGAACATAATATGAAAACCCTTTAAAAACAATATACATCTTATACATGTAATATACCTCTTCAGCACTCCCCCCACCATGATCTCCATTTACGGTCTGCCCATGATCACCCATCACAAGTAGAAGAGTATTCTCATGTAGTCCCCCTGGTGCAGACTGGCTCTCCAGTGCTTCAACTACTTTCTAAAGCAAACTGATCAGTTTTTTGAGGAAATTAGGGAAGGATAGATTAAAAAAGCTAGACCTATAGCACATTTTAGGTGAACATGACGCTGAGTAGAAAGGGTAACACCCAATGTATGTTCCTAAAACAATATCTTGCATGTCAACAGCCTATTGGGAAAGTAAAACCAACGTCGAAAGAAATACGAAGGAAACAAACCTGACTATTCAATTTCAATTTTCAAAACAATGACAAAAACTGGGTAGTTTATCACATGGACCCAAAGCAACCAGCCAATTAGTAAGTGAACAAGAATTAGGAATCCATCGAAACAGAAAGTCCAATAAAGAATACTTTCTATGTGCAATTTCCATAAGTAAGTTTGAGGGTTTACCTGCAAGATGCTATTGTATTGCTCCAACTTTTCTATCATTTGCACAGAATCAACCCCAAAAATGTGGCCAGCATGATCCTGAGCCAAAAAGAAACCAAAATCAAGGAAACAAAAAATATCCAAGTGTATTCATCACTGCACAAATCAAGGAAACAAACCATACCACACCAAGAAAGTGTGCAATAAGAACGTCCCAATCTTCTTGGTGCAAGAATGGAAGAAGGTGCTCAATGCAACCGTTGTCCACCTGGAACAGTAAGACAAATTACTTTTAGCCATCATTATAAGCAACAATATGACGGCATTCAAGGAAATGTTACTAAAAGTTTAGCATATAAGGCATACCGTATCAAGATCTCTAACATTAAAAGAGGGATAAGGAAATGATTTTTCAAAATGATTTGGAAACAACTGCATCCATGTATCATCCCCCATCATCACAACTCGCTTTCCATTTTTAGCCAACTGCAAGTTGGTCCACATTTCAAATTTATGACAATAAGAAGTTATATAACTTGAAAAAAAGGAAATACAACACACGACATGATGCAAGTAAAGGGTGGGGATGGGGACAGATAGAGATAGAGCAACCTGATGTATCAAGTTATCTTCAACTATTGCTGGAGCACCAAAGCTGTTCCCAACATCAATAAAAGTCGGTAGTCCACCGGTTGTCAAGCCCTAGAAAGTATTGCAAAGGAAGAAATTGATGAAGTTAAAAAATTCATCCTTGACATAAAGCTGGCAAGCAGGCTCTAATTTCACTGAAGTTGGAATATCAAAGCATACTGTGAGACTAGAAAAAGAAAACCCAAATGTAATGAGCAGAAATTATAATTCACAGAAGCCATACACTAAAAGTGGTGCATGAAGCATTCTACAGAGCAGCCATGTTGAAGCTAGCATTAGAATTCAGAACAAGGAAGTGATAAGCTAACCTTCAAACGCTGCAAACTTGTCGTAGGTGGATCAGCAATGGCTTTGAAAATCCGAGCAGATGATGCATTTTTAGCTGCCAGGTCTTGTACAAACTGTAATTTGTCCATCCATGGCTTTGATTCTACAACATATGATTTATTATACATTCGAATTTATAAACTTAATTGTATTTGCAGGCACTGAGTTGTGAGATGAGAATGCTAACCTTGAAAAAAAGTACTGGGAGCTACAAAATCAAACCTGAGAGAAAGAAGATTAACAGATTGAGATGCCCACATGCTTGTCTTCGATAAAATTTGATATAATGGAAATGGGTTACCTGAGAGCATCAAAAACGATGATGACAAGGCGGCCAATAGCAGGTTTGCTCCAACAACGCTGCTGATTCTGATCGACGGTGTCGTTTTGGTTCTGGTTTTGGTTTTCGTTGACGCTGAAGGAGCAAGGGGATTGCAAAACGTCGGGGCAATTGCTGTAAAATGGAAGCTCCGTTCGAGTGAGCAGAAAGCCTCGGGTGAAGATGACAATGGCGACAACGTGAAGCGCCATGATCACCCAGTGAACCCATATTCGTTTTCCCATCTTACAAGTAATTACACGAAGAAGAAGAAGTAGAAGAAATGAAGACTGGTTACTGTGTTTCTTTATAAGGAACAACCGTGGGCCGCAACAATTTCAGGCAAATCTTATGAGATCCTCTATTTGAGGTGAGTGATCAATCACCGTGCGTGCTTTGATGTCTTTGATTCATTGGGCTTTCACTGGTTTTCAAATATAAACTATCGATCTGCCCATGAACTTGTTTTACTGCCTAATTTTCGATTTTCCCCTAAACCTTTTTCCAATCAATTAAAGATCCGAACTTATTTTTTTGCCAATGTGCCCCTGCCGTCTAAATCCAATTTGCCAGTGAGTGTCCTAATTGTTTCGTGTTACCCCTTGGGCCTTTAATTCCCACCCCAATGCAGACTACTTTGTGTAGTTTCTGTTTTTTTTTTAATCAAGTATTTAATGGGGTTTTGGTTACTCATTCTTACTATTTTCTTGTTATTGTGGGAAAATAGTTTCCCTATTATTGAAGGATTTTGTTTTCAATTCTTTATATAAAGAGTTCACTTCTCATCATCAATTACTATCAAAGCATTCTTCTTTGTGTCACATCCATACAATTATACCCTGCAATTTCCATCCTTGTTCCCACGTTCTCTGATTTTGCCTTTTTCTTGTGTTTCAGAATTAAAGTTTCATAAGAATAATTCATTATCATGTTCAGTTGTAAGTCTAAAAAGAATCCTAGCCGTAAGACCACAGCTGTCAGCTTCAGCAGTGGGGAATGGGCAAGTCTTCCAGTACTCGTCTTTTTTATTATGGACAAGTTATTAGAACCCATTGACCATGTTCGTTTTGCTTCCATTTGCAAAGAATGGTGTTCTATATCCAAACTATATAATCAAGCAACGCAACAGGTGTAATAAACAACTTCCCCTCATGCTCTTGATCCCAAACCAGGACGATGACCACCGAAGAGTAGTGTACAACATTTCTGAAGGAAGAGTTTATAACAATATTCGGCGGCAAGTAACTTTTAGCAAGAGGTGTTATGGCTCTAGCTGTGCCTGGTTGGCCACAGTTGATACAATAGAGCAAGGATGTCTCGTGGTAGTACTCAGGAACCCTTTCACAAAAGCAAAGCCCATCTTTCTCCCTCCCTTGGATATCCTTATCACAAAGTACGAAAACCTCTTACAATGAGCATTATGTTCGTAAGGTTATCTTGTCCATTGACCCCACTATGAATTCAGAGAATTATATGGTTGTAGCACTTTACGGTCGCTGGCCTATGTTGGCTTTCATCAAGGCAGGTCAAAACACTTGGACTTACCCCAGCCCAAATGGTAACTTTGGTGATGTTATATTCTATAAAAGCAAAGTGTACACACTTGAAGCCATTGGAGACATTGAGTCATTGGATGTTTTTAGTAGTGATAATAATCCTTCACAGCCGCCACAACTGAAGCCACACACACCTTTTCGGAGGCAAGCTGATAGAAGAAGTTAGTCCCAACATGGGCAAAAGAGTCATGAAGGAGGTAAATCGGAAGCCAATGGCAACCATTTCAGCTGGGGTAGTTCTGTGCAGCAGGTGCAAATGCGAAAGTGAACTGGAGATAACTTTGGATGAGCAAAAACAGCCTACAGAAAGTGTCTTTGATAGAATTGAATTGGAGCGTCATACCAGCTGTAATAACCCAAACCTTAATTAATATTTAATTAATAGTTTATTAGAGGAAAAGACAATTTTGCCCCTAGAATAATTTATTAGGTTTAAGTTGACTTTTTGAGCGGTAAAGAATTTGGGAATTTCGTTTGTACCATTGCGTAGAGCGCGACGAAACGAGTCCATAGACACGTAGTGGGCTTAATTTTGAGTCGTATTGAAGGAAATACGATCAAATTACTCCGAGGGGCAAAGTCATAATTTAGCAAAAATCAGATTTTTTAAAATATGATTCTTCTTCTCTCCTTCTTCTCCACGCGACCCCCCCCCCCCCCCTCCCTTCTATTTTTCACTTCCAACCGCACCTCCAAACCTTCATAATCATCGGCGCCGACCACCCCAACTCTCGAGACCAGACCCAAAATGTCCGGCCAGGCCTCGTTGTCACTCCCCAGCCAACCCCCGCCACCAACCGCCGCGATAGCCACCAGAATCTATCATGAAACAATCGAATTTTTGACAAATTTTCCACCATCGGTTTCTCTTTTTCCGGCCGCCAAATCTTACGATTGAGGTATGGATTTCTAGTTATTTTTCATGTTCTAACTGATGGTTGGGTAGGATTTGAGAAATTTTGAGGTTTGAAGGGTTGATTTTGGATTCAAGTTCTATCGGTTTTGGGACGCCGATTTCGGCCACTTCCGGCCACTTTTTGGCCCTAGTCCAAGAACAAAAGTGGTTCCAAATTAGGTGTTTTACCTAGAGTAGGAGTTTGGGCTGGCGGTCTGGAGAATTTCCAACTGCCGGAATTTGCTATGCACACCCACGCGCTGCTGGCGCATGAGCCAGGTGTCAGGGACCACTCTTGGTCCCAGAATGATCCTCGTGTCCTCACGAGCGCGTAGGAACTTGCGGATTTTGATTTGGACAACGTTTGAACCCCGAACGAATCTCACCTAGTGCGTGATTTCTGGGTTCGATACGTTTGCACCATTGGATCATAGTCAAACTGTAATATGTTAATCTAGGTATTTTCAAGATCGTGTAGGATTCGACGGATCGTAAATTGGAGTCTCGGATACTCCAAAAATGCCAACCCTAGGGCTAGGATTACGGAAAATCGTTCGTCTGTCCGATCGTGCGATCGTGATCAATCCGACTGTCCGATTGAGACCAAACTCTCGGGACATATGTCCTAGGCAGATTGGAACCTCTAGGAACTATCGGATCGGAATTTGGAGGTCGTGGACCCCATTGGGTCCTGAGTTGACTTTTTGGGGGACTTTATCGCTTTTGAGTCCTGAGTTACTTCTAAACCATGTCCACTAAGAGGAAAGTTAGCGTGGGCATAGGAATGACCTTTAAAGTGATGCACACACTTTTAGGAGCTGAGGGTCATGGTTTTAATTTAATATTATATTATTGAGCAGGTTTATTAATAAAATATTTTTATGGTTATTCAAGCACCCGAGCACAGTTGACCCGTAGGAGGGACCTTCAAAGGGTCCAGTTAGCTCAGATCACCAGTGAGTGGACTTTTTGTTTTATAATTGATTTATGCAATTTATTTTCATTATTTGATCTTCAATAAGTTTTATGCAAAGATTAGAGCTGCATAGTTTTAATATGCATTTTTAAATATTTCCAATCTATATGCTGCCGAGAGGGATATCCTTAAAGGATATAGGAAAAGGAAAATCTAATTTAATATCTGGTTAAATGGCAGCAGAGTTTTAAGTAAACATGAATTCATTTATTTATTAAGTTTTTTTCAGAATTTCATATATTTTTAGAAACCACCATAGGTACCCAAGAGTAATTAAGGTTGCCTTTAGTATATTAAATGTTGCCTCAGAAATAAGGTTGTCTTCGGAATAAAATTAAGTTGCCTTCGGTTATGTCAACATGCTTGACTTTTGCCCCATGAGTCTTAGGGATATCCGGATTGTGGGAGCGAGGTATGCGGGTCAGGCCAACCAAATGTCCCCTGAATCTTGCGAGGATTGCGGCTCAGGTGACTTTGTGTTTCCCGAGACCTGGGAGGGCGTGCCGCTCTGGTGG
Source organism: Prunus avium (assembly GCF_965620075.1). Taxonomy (NCBI): domain Eukaryota; kingdom Viridiplantae; phylum Streptophyta; class Magnoliopsida; order Rosales; family Rosaceae; genus Prunus; species Prunus avium. Next base: position 34,562,234 of record NC_142284.1, read on the forward strand.
TACGAGGAATTGACGAAAACTAAAAAATTGACGGATTAAAGGAATTGACGGAAATAAATGGGTACACCTAGGTGGTAGATTAAAGTTGATTTCAATGCTTTCGAGGATTTAAGGTTTGACCAAATGTGTGATTGACTCTATATATATAGATATGAATGCATTGATTTCAGTACGAGTATATATAAGAAATGATTTAGTTTCATAATTACTTTTACAGTGGGGTTAGTACGTTGTTATGTACTTTCAGAAAACTTTGTTTTTGGTCCACTCACCTTTTTAATGTTTTGCGCCCCCAGACAGTAGTCCTACTTCTGTGCGCCACCACTGGGCCAAGACCACTTTCCGCTTCGTCATTTGCCCATGTAGGGATTTGTATAAATATTTTATACTTGTAACCAATTCTGTGTAGATGCTATGATATTGCTCTAGAACGCATGCTTAACTGTTAGAATGTAATTATTTGCATGCTGGCAGTTGGTGTATATATTTATATGCTTGTCTGACAGGTGTAATTTTGGGATTGGTCTAATTACAGGGGAGACCCTGCTGAATTTTCGGCAGAAGTCAAACTCTAGTTTTCTTTTAAATTTGACTAGAGGGGCAATTAGGTCATTTGTGCCTGGCACTTGCTAGGTGTCTGACACAAACAAGGTCCGACTCAGATTCCAAAGTGGAATTTGGGTCGGGTCCTGTCACCAGCAGACTTCAATTCTGGCTCTATCCAGAGACTCGGCCAGACAGAAATCCTATCAAAGGCTAGCCCAACATATCAGAAAAGTTATTGAGCAGCTGAAAAAGGAGATGCCAATTAAAATACCTGGAAATGATAAGCCATTGGCAACTATCATAGAAGGCAAATGGTATTCTGTCGGGAAGAGCGGCAAGCCGACCTTGGAGCTGACCAGGACACAAAGAAGGAGAATCTAGAGGCAATATTGCACTTTCCTCAAGAACATGGAGAACACACGGGTATTTCCAGACATTAGTTCTGCCGGAATTGAGAATAGTCCGGAAGGAGATTTTCAAGCAAAACAAACAGTATGCCGACCAGAGAAGTTGACAGAAGCAGAATTTCCAAATAGACCTTTTATCCACCCAAGTTCATCATCAAATAATCAGTTGGAACCTTCACAATCACAAGGTTAGTCTGGGCCTATTCCAACTAATAATCAAGAGGATTGGATTGGAGAATACGAAGAGAAATAGGTGGATTACGAACCATCTGCAGACGATCAGACTGGACTCCTCGAAACAGGTGAGCAAGAAGACTGGACAGAGGAATATGAAGAAGAGCAGATAGAGTACGATGGAGAACTAGATGAAGAAACTCAGGCTTTTGGTGCAGAACTAGAAAGCCTGTTACAAGGTGATTTGGGCATTAATATGGTGTTTATCCTACCAAAGAAGTTCAGGGTAGCAGAAAGACAAGAAAGCACTCTAGAAGGAGATGTACTCTCCCAAGAAAGTTTCGAATACAGGTTGGCAGAAGTAGAAGAAAGGCCAGAACAACAGAGTATTGCTGTCAAAACAGACAGAATTGTCATTAAAATGGCTGCAGAACAGTTGTACTTTTCCAAACCTACCAAGAAAATGGCCAACCACCTCAGGCCATTATTTATCACTGCAAACTTTGGAGGCATTCCTATCCCTAAGGTAATGGTAGATGGAGGCGCATCCATCAATCTGTTACCTCACAGGCTTTTGGTTAAAATGGGCATAACAAAGAAAGATCTAATCCTAACGGGCCTGACGGTCACCAATTTCACTAGGGGCATCACCAAGACTTATGGCATACTAGACGCAGACATCATAGTAGGAACCAAGAAGCTGAAGATTGCCTTTTTTGTGGTGGACACCACTTTTACCACTTACAATGCATTGCTTGGCAGAGACTGGATCCACTAGAGCCTATGTGTTCCTTCCACCCTAGGTTCATTCCACCCTGGGTTCAACTCAGCCACCCAATAATAGCTCTGTAATTAATCAGATGGCTATTAAAGATCCCCCTCATTATAACCATTCATTACAATCTTTTTGTTGAATCTTGTGGACAATAGTGAAGAGAGCTAATAAGGTTTCAAATACATAAAATAGATTGTGAAGTGCAAAATTTTCTTTTAGGAAGCTATTATTGTAACACCAAAAAAAGTTATTATGCATTCATTCTACAAGGAAAGAGATCAATATGGCTTTGCAGAGTAAACAGAAACAAAAAGAAGGTAATTATTATTGGATGAGAGAGTCCATTGTGATCTTTGGGCTTTCCTAGCTACTTGGCTAATTGGTATAACATAGGGGGTGGGCATTTGAACCGGTGAATCAAGCCAAATCGAGTCAGAAAAAACCAAGAAAAACTATGTTGACAGAAAAAGTCAACCAAGGCTCAAAAAATCGAACCAGACCGTTTTAAATCGATTCCCGTCTTAATTCTTGCCGTGGAAAAATCGGTCCAAACTGAACATACCAAATATGTTAAGTTTAGTTATTCATTTATATCCAAATTTATTATTAAGTCTAACTAATATTCAAATCACAATAGTAACCCTAAGTAATATCTAGATATTTTAGCCCAATAAATACTCAATTATTTTAGTCTTATTTATACCCAACTAAATAACAACTCTAGTCCTACTTATTTTTCTTTTCAATGAACCATAGTCGTTTCTCGTATTGGACTTCTCTCTTTCTCTTTTTGTTCATCTATCTTCCTTTTATTTCTTCACATTTTTCTTTTTTCTTTATATTTCTCTCTTCTTCACCTCTTCCTCTTTTTCTCTTATTCCAAATTGTAAACTGCCCGAATCGAATCGAAATCGTATAAGTCCGGTTTGATTCGGTTCCTCTAGACACTTTGTATGAAAATCAAACCAAACCAAACCATGTGTAAGTATTGAGTTCGACTCCAATTTGAAGGATAAACTGGATCGTGCCCACCCCCTAGTATAACATGTAAAGTAAACTATCGATTTATCCCATGAACTTGTACCAAATTTTTTATTTGCTACTTGAACCTTTTTTTAGTTAATTAAGGATATGAACTGTCTAAATCCTCATATTTAATGGCAAATTGGATTTAGAAGGTAGGGCTACATTGGAAAAGAAAAAAAAAAGTTCGGATCTTTAATTGATTAAAAAAAAAGTTTAAAGGAAAAATAAAAAATTTGGTACAATTTCAAGGTGCAAATGATAGTTTACTCTAACTTGTAAGAAAGAAGTTGCAGGAGGAAAATAATTTTGTAGCAGCTTGTATAGCTAACTGGAGCTTTAATTTGGATTTGGAGGTTTGCTATTTGGATGAGGCTCTGCCTGGGTTAGCTCTTTCTTGATGGATGATTTGCTAGGATTCTCTTGATCTGTATTAGTTAGTTGTCAATCTATTTCAGGTATTTATTTTTTTAATTTATATCATGTCAATCTATTTCATCAATTCTTAGAGGAATTGTTGAGTGATCCTTTTTTGACGAACCACTTCACGGGTCGTATTAGGTTACACAGTAAATGGGAAGCCCTTTTACTTCTCGAACTCTCTGGACCCGTCCTCTTAGAGTGTTTCCAACCATAGCCCTCAGCCCAGGCAGGACAGGGCCCGAGCCCAGGCAACAGCTTCGAGCAGGCCACACTGGCCAGGGCAAGTTGTGGGCCCCATGAGACAAGGTCAGCCCGCAGGCCAAACCAGCTTGACCTCTAGCCTGGGTTTGCTGACGTTAGCAACAACAACAAAAAGTAAAAAAAAATCTAAAAAAATACTTAAAATTTCAGAATTTTTTTAAAAAATAAATACTTAGTCATTCTTCACTTCCCACACCAAAACTCTATACAAATTCCTCTCCTCATATCTCATGTGAATAGTGGTTGCCATGGTAATGGGTGGAAACACCACAACCTTTTGCAATGGATGCCACTATTCACATGAATAGTAACTGCCATTGCCCTTGCCTTTTGACATGAAAAATGGGTGGAAGTGCTCTTAAAGGAGGAGAGATAGTGAGTACCACTTTGACTGGATTAGTGGCATGTTTTTTAGAATATAAAGCAACTGCTTTGACAATTTAATTTGGGAAAGAGAAAACTCATCATTTAATGGGTGTCCAGAAATAGTATAAGAACCTGTCTTTAGGTCTAGCTTTTATTTTATTTTATTTTATTTTATCTATCCTCCCCTAATTTCCTCAACAAACTGATCAGTTTGCTTTAGAAAGTAGTTGAAGCACTAGAAAGCCAGTCTGCGCCAGGGGGACTATATGAGAATACTCTTCTACTTGTGATGAGCGATCATGGGCAGATCGTAAATGGAGATCATGGTGGGGGGGGGAGTGTTGCATCAATAAACCTATCTCTTTTCTTATCAAACACATCAAAGGCTTTCTTCACCTCCTCCAAGCTGGGCTCCTCCTCATCAAATAGTCTCTAAAGCTTCTCTGCACCAACCCTCTCTCCAAAATTGTCTCCCTCTGGCTCATCATCATAACACATTATTCCTAGCCAGTCCATCACCACATCTATTTCTTCATTGCTTACTTATGTTTCATCTTGTGCCTTATTGTTGCCAAGGAGAACCTTGTGGGTCGGCAGTAAATCCGAACTATGGCTGTGTGTTTGGTCTAAACTAGTTGACTATTGGTTGTAGACTACATGGCAGGTATATTACATGTATAAGATGTATATTGTTTTTAAAGGATTTTCATATTATGTTTGCTGATTCTAACTTGAGACATCAAAATTTGCAGTGAGCTTTAAGAATCCCCCATCTCCATCTCCGTTCGCATCTACTGCCTCAATCATCCTCTTGCATTTGTCCAATCCGAACCCATCCTTGAAACCCAAATTGCTTAAAACTCTTTGTACCTCTGCTGCATTGCATCAATAAACATATCTCTTTTCTCATCAAACACATCAAAGGCTTTCTTCACCTCCTCCAAGCTGGGCTCCTCCTCATCAAACAGTCTCTAAAGCTCCTCTGCACCAACCCTCTCTCCAAAATTGTCTCCCTCTAGCTCATCATCATAACACATTATTCCTAGCCTGTCCATCACCACATCTTCATTGCTTACTTATGTTTCATCTTGTGCCTTATTGTTGCCAAGGAGAACCTCGTGGGTCGGCGGTAAATCTGAACTGGTTGACTATTGGTTGTAGACTACATGGCAGGTAAAAAATCAATTTAAAATAATATTGTTATGATTGGCTAGTGTATGCTTTGGTTTATTTGTAGATGCCTTATAAGGATATTAGGTTATGATGATTTACTTTTTTTCATGCAGGATAAAAGTAAAAGAAACAAGTCTAATAGGGCGAAATCCACAATTGTGCATACCATAGGTTTTGTTCCAATGGAAAAGTATAGAAAATACAAGGAGGTTATTGGTGGGCCAAGTCACGGTCGTATCCTTGGCTTAGGTGGTGGCTATAGTACAAAAGATGTGTATCCCTTAGATGACCAAAGTTGTAATAAACGTACATGCTTAGAACGTGAAGAAGAACATGAGAAATTAAAGGAGGAAGTGAAGGACTTGAGAAATGTGGTGTATGAATTGAAAGATCTAGTTCAAAGTATGAGGGAACAACTCAAATACTTCTGCACGCTCAAGACAATCTGCTTCTCTTTTCAATATTTTGCTCATTATTAAATATTATATTTGTTATTTTTATTCTCAATTAACTTATTATGTCTTATTAATTATTATATTTGATTCGACATAACAATGAAGAAAGTTGTTCAGATGCTCACCTCGAAGACGAGTAGTGCAACATCATTTTAATTTTGCTACAATATGTATTTTGAATTTCAAGATTTTGATATATTTGCGGATTGCTTATATGTTTAAGGATGATGTGGATTGTTTATGTTTTAACTATCTTGATAATTTAAATTGAATGCTTAATAGTTTAGTACAATATAGTGTTATATGATTTTTTTTGTTACCAATTAAATATGGATAATTAGAAACCTATTTCTAGAAAATATTGTAATTCAAAATTTTTTTAATTAATTTTTTTTATATAAAATAATTACATTTTCGACCGCATTTCCCTCTCGGTAATGCATATTTCCAACAAACTCTTCATCATCGGAAATACTTTTCAACAATAATTGCCCATTTCCGACAACATTCCCCACGACATAATCGGGTCGGAACCCACCCACTCTTTTGGTCGGTAATGATAATTGTGACGAAATCTAGCACTCGCAAATAATATATCATTGTTGGAAAAAGTATTTCCGACAACACTCTTTGGTCACAAATCTGACTTCGCAAAAACAAAAAATCTCGATAAAAAAAAAATTATTTCCGACAATCTTATAAGTAATTGCGACCACATGTACGGGTTGGAAATAAATATACATGGTCGTTTTAAAAATTCATTTTCGATAGAAATTTAAGCAATAGCTACGAAACATGAGCGTCGGAAATACATTATTTCCGATGGAATGGTCGAAAAAGAAGTATTTCCAACCATCGTTTTACCGACGACTTCCGACGGACTTTTGCAGTCGAAAAAGGGTATTTCCGACGGCAAAAGGCTTGTTTCGACAATAAAATGCCCTCGGTAAAGACATTATGTTTTATAGTGTGGAAAAAGTAAAAATCGAGTACCTCAAATTATGTTGTTTTGTTCAGAGAGTGAATATGGAAAACAAGCTTGAACTACAATATACAAATGTAGAGTGTGGTATTTATAAATTATACAGTATACCTACTTCTTTGGAAGCTATGACTCTGAAATGAAAATGCTATTTCGAATATGGGTGAATGTCTTTACATCCAGGCTTCATATTCTGCTTATTCAAATCAATGGTAAGCACTAACAACTTGAATGAACTCATAAATGTTTTGTTTGAGAGAGGTCAGTCTTCTATAACATTCGTTCATGCTTCTTGTGTTGATAAGATTATCAGAAAAGGCACACACATGTATTTATACTACAAAGAACTCGTACTAGCAATAAATTCTAATGGCATTGGCTCCAACCTTATCTCATATTTCATCATCGGCAACAACATGTATTGCTTTGCCAACATCCACATGAACTTGATCTGCAACGATCAAAGAGCAGCTTCCATGTATACCTTTTAACATTATATCAAGAAAATGTTGTCGAGAATGCTATAGTAAATTTTAATCTCTACGACAATAGTAAACTCATCATACATAACGTACTTAAAGCCGATTTAAATATGTTTTGCATCTGGTTTTTCATACCCAACCTCTAAAGATATGATAACAGCATCAAACCTGCAACAAAAACAAGAGAAATGCTTCGTTTTTTCATCATATGAAGAAACCCAACACCCTGTGACATGGATATGCCGATTTAGCAAGAAACAGAAGAACAAGAAATGATGTCCAGTTGCTCACAGATGTAAAACATTAAGGTCTTTGAGTAGCTTCCTTAAGCGGGAGTCGAAATTGGATACAACATGCAGCTTAACTGTGTGCAACTACTGGTAATGTTAAAATAATGGTAACTAGCAAGCAAGATAAAGAAGTAGAACTTTTGGGTAAATAATTGATCAAAAATGTCACTTGAGCTTGGTAGAATGAATATGGAATGTGGAATTCCTTTCTGAGTTAGTTTCATTCGAGTGATTAATGTCCTTGTGTTCCTTCCTATAATTCAATGATATGTATGTGGGTGTAATAGGCATGTTCTCAATCTTGACATTTCCTCTCTTATTTAACATTTTTTTTTTTTTTTTTTTTAAAGTTCAAGGGTTTATCTAAACTATTTCCCCACTATGTTTTTTGCAGTTTAAAATTCTAACCAAAAAATCAATATTAAAACTCTGGAAATAGAAAATCTATGTCATTGCAATCTCTTAGGTTTGGTGAAATAATAGTCTGAATCTGCAAATTAAGTGGACGCACAACATCTGAGAAAATTGAAGTTTAATCAACACATGTCGGATTTTGTTACATCAGAGTGTCTATCTTTTTATTAGCTATCTTATGCTACCTCACATAAGTATGTATACGTTTACTTGCTGAACAATCTAACTAAGGTGAAAACAAAAGGAAGCTCATGCATTTCTATCTCAGCAAATTGAATCTCACTAACAAAGAAAAAAAATTAAAATGAATTCATCCTCTTTGAGAGAGCTTTGAAGCGGACTTCTCCTACAACATGCTCAATATAAGATCATATCAACTTCTCTTCTGTTGAAGCCATGGAGTTCAATGTCTCACACTATCCCTCAAACAAGTTGGCATAATTCTTGATGTGGAGTTCCAAGCAAAGTTGATATTACCTTCCACATCTTTTCTCCGGACCATTTTGAGTTTCAATATTTTCAAGTTAGGTATTGCACTAAGCATGTAGGGCAGGAAATCCCAGGCATAGTTGTGTCCAATCTCCAAGATAATTGTTCTTGTGACGATCATTGAAGGAAATATGGTTGCAAAACAGTTCTCAAGTGCCATTTCATTAGTAGAAAGTGAGCACATTAATAAGAAGCACATCTCTCAACTTGTTCTCCCATAAAAAGTATATTATAGCAGGAGGTTTATAAACCCAAACTTTACTTACATATAATAACAGTAGAAAATACTCTTGTAAGTATCTTACCTCAAGACATCCATCTCTCACAATCATCGACTTGGAAATTGGTGCCACCCTAGCAATAGTAGAAAATACTTTCTTCGATTCTTCAAAATATCCCAAAGTTCTATGCCACTAAGATGCTCTCTGGCCTAAAAAAATCCGCTATTGAATCTCGCTTCTTGAAGGGTGGGCAACTCGTTGATCTCAAAAGTTGCAAACACAGTCTCATCAATTCCAAGAAATTCCAGTCTTAGTGCATGAATATGAAATTCATAACGATTGACAGCATACCAATACACATATTTACCTTTATGAAGATTAAGTCTGATAACTAGCCTCTTGAGGCTAACAGAATTTACCAAGAAAGTCTGTTTCCTTGGCGGCTATTCCACCACACTCCTTTCGATCCGCAAGTCTTGAAGCATTGGACACATGTGGTAAAATCCTAGTATGGATGGATGTAATGGCCGAGATATTTCCACATGTATTTTATGCAATCCCGTGTATGTTTCAGGAGGGATATCAATTACGAGTCTTTGACCTATTTTCATTACCTTTATATCTATGCTTTGGAACACCTCCAACGGTAGAGTAAATTCCAAATTCCCATGACAAGCAACTGATATGTCCAAGACAACCACCATTTTTTTAACGACGGCATGAATGAAATATTTCAAGTACTTGGGCGTTGCATACTTTCAACACCTCAACTTGAAGCTGAGCAAAGAAGTATGAAGAAGTTCTTCATTCACGCCTTTCCAAAAGGCGAATTCAGAGGCTGCAGAATAATCATCACTTGAACCAAGTCTCCAAAATTCTTGCTACTTTGTAAACAACCTGTCCTTTGTCGAGAGGTGAGACACGATTTGATAGGGAATTCCATCCGGAATCAATTATAAATATTTCATTCTTTTCAAAATAATTTTTTAGAATATATAATAACATTTATTTTTCTTTATTCAACATTTAAGAAAACGGACTCTCACAGTATTGTTGCGGGAAAAAGGAGAATTTTTGGTTATGTTGATTATATTTTGTATTAACGGAATATTTTGGTAGGTTGATATACAATTTTATAATAAGGATTAAATGCTTAAGTTTACAATGTTTTTCAAGAAATTGAGGTAGTATTAAAGGTATGGTTTTCACAATGGTATGCTAAGGTACAAATTTAATAGAATTATTTTCAAGTATCAATTGGTATATATGCACACATACAAAGGATTTTGGTGCTTGGCATTATTTTCTAAAACGGAGGGATTATTTATATTGAATATAAATTATGTTAAACACTTTTTTTTGTCCCCTCACATTTTATGTTTTGTTCCCCCCAAGTTCTAGATATTCGAGGTCAAGACCACCAAGTCGAGGTATCGCCACTATTTGCACTATAGGAACTCCTCCTTCATTTTTCACTTTTGACCTTTTATTTTTACCCGAGTTGTAAACTAAATCCTTAGTTGCTCTACTTGCTCGTTTGAGTTTGGGTAGAGGGCATGAAGCCTATTTGAATAATTTTAGCTGTTATGCGAGCCTTTACCTTGTGCATGCTGAAAGTTTGGATTATTTATGTACTTGTTTGCAGGTATTGTAATTTGGGAATTGTTCCAATTACAGGGGAGACTCTGTCGAAATTTCGGCAAAAGTAAAAAGGTTTATCTGTTTAAATTGGGGTTAAAAGGCTTTTTAGTAAAGAGGGTCCGTCATAGGTTAGATGTTGGATAGGATGCAGGGTTCGTCACGGATTCCGAGGGGCCATCCGGGGATGGTCTTGTTAGAAACTCATAATCTCAAAAGGTTTTTATAATGATGGTGAGTTTATTTTCCTAAATTTTGATGACTGTTGGTGTGAAAATTTTCCTACCGTTAAGAGGAGAAGTGAGAGTTCCTAAAGAACGTTGTGAATTAGGGTTGATTAGTAGCTGCTACAATCATCAAGGGCTATGATTATATTAAATCTCATTTCATGAATGTCGACAACTTAAGTGATTGGCCAAAATGGAAATAGGAAATTCCATTTATCACTAAATATGAAGTGTGGGATATTGAACCTATAGCTCAAACACCGAATTACAAATGTTAAGTATGAATGTTCCGAATTGGCGTTTGTGAAGTGAAATAAGATCACTAATATGATATAAGGTTTTCTAGTGACATGGTTTTTGTCTCCCATCCCATCATAGATGCATCCACATTTCTATAAATACAATTGTTATTTTAGCGCGAAACTTATAGCATGTGTTAAATGCATATTTATTAAGACTGTATAGTGCATGGAAATCCTCAAAGCTCATAAAATATTTAAGATATATCAGATGAAGTGACCCCTTGAATGATATAAAGTACCACAATATTCTTAATTAAGAGTTAACACTATGGGTTTGAGTAGTTTGAATTCAAATTTGATATTGTTGTAATATATTCTAACTATTAGATTAGTTGTTGATGCTCCTAAAGAGTTCAATCATTTAAAAATTGAAAAGAATGTTGAATAGTGTGATAAACGATCATGTATGAAGAAAATGTTGCTTGTATTACTATAATCAAAGGGTTCATCAAGGGTGACATAGTTTCAGAAAAAGCCAAGAGATTGGAGTCAAACAAATTTGTTCACAAGATAATCTAACGAACCTTTTTACCAAAGATTTTATGAAGCCTAAATTCCATAAGTTAATGAAAATCAGGGGGAGATATCAATCAGGGGGAGCATCCCAATTCTACTACATATAGGACATATGCGCGTTGTACTATTTTTCCATTCGACTAGGTTTTTCTCCCACTGGGTTTTTCTAGCAAGGTTTTAACAAGACAACATAAGCGTGTCCAACACCATATCAATGATCCAGAAGAAAGTTGCACTCCTTTTACCTTGGCTTCGGTTTTGTCCAACTGGATTTTCCAATCAAGGTTTTTAATGAGGCAACTATGTCATTGTATGGTGCACATCCAAGGGGGAGTATTATAAATGAATGAGTTGGTGGATGACCACCATACCTCTTAGTATTCCACCCTTTTGATTTTATGTAACCTATGCACTAAGTATTTGTAATTAGTGCTTATAACCTATAGGTATATTGTAAATGATGGTATTCAATCTCCTATCTTGTAAGCCTATAAATTGGTGGCTCTACCAAAAATTAAATGAGAATAAACATGGTGAAACTTTATCTTGCATATCACTTCTCTCTACATTTTCTCCCTTAGTTTTATAACAATGTGCAATTGTATTTTTTTTATATACTCGTTTCAAAAGTTTTTTTTTTCTATCGCATATATTTCTTTTCTAAGACAGACATCTAAAAAAAAAAAATTGCAATATCTATATATATATATATATAATAGTATTTCAAGTCGTCAAGTAATTAATAAAAAAGCCTCTTGCAGGCATTTGAAGCACCAACACATTTGTAATATCAATTGGGGGAGCTTGAACCTTTATAAGATGCTTCACATTTTCATTTGAATAAAATCAAAGGGGTTATACAGTCATAAAATGCAAAAATAAAAACCATGTTTGGTGTTAAAAAATGAACGTGGATACAAATGAAGGATTGGATTAGCCTAATGCAATACCATGTTTGGTGTTAAAAAATGAATGTGGATAGAACAAGGCCATAGAATACAATGTAGCGATGGTATACATGCACACATAAATTAGTGCTATACATACATTCAACTTCTTTCTTACATTATCTCCTTGTGTTCTTTTAATAGCAATCATCTTATTTATACTTTATATACTATATTTTAGTATAAGCGAAGACTGGTTACTGTGTTTCTTTATAAGGAACAACCGTGGGTTGCCAATTTCAGGCAAATCTTATGAGATCCTCTATTTGAGGTGAGTGATCAATCACCATGCCTTGATGTCTTTGATTCATTGGGCTTTCACTGGTCTTCAAATGTAGGTAGCCATTAATTTTCTCCAACTCCCGCAACTTCTTTCTTACAAGTTAGAATAAACTATCGATCTACCCCTGAACTTGTTGTACTACCTAATTTTCGATTTTCCCCTAAACCTTTTTTCAGTCAATTAAATTGTCCCGAACTTATTTTTTGCCAATGTGCCCCTGCCGTCTAAATCCAATTTTTCATTGGGTTTCCTAATTGTTTCGTTTAACAATTAGCTTACGAGTCACCCCTTAGCCCTTTAATTCCCACCCCAATGCAGAAGGGGAAAGTATGTAAACTACTTTGTGTAGTTTCTGTTTTTTTTTTTAAAAAAAAAAAAAATAAAGTATTTAATGGGGTTTTCATTACTCAATTCTTAGTATTTTTTTGTTATTGTGGGAAAATAGTTTCCCTATTATTTTTAAAGGATTTTGTTTTCAATTCTTTATATAAAGAGTTCACTTCTCATCATCAATTACTATCAAAGCATTCTTCTCTGCATCACATGCATACAATTATACCTTACAGTTTCTTTCCTTGTTCCTATGTTCTCTGGTTTTGCCTTTTCCTTGTGTTTCAAAATTAAAGTTTCATAAAAATAATTCATTATCATGTCCAGTTGTAAGTCTAATAAGAATCCCAACCATAAGACCATGGTTATCAGCTTTAGCAGTGGGGAATGGGCAAGTCTTCTAGTACTTGTCTTTTTTATTTTGGCCAAGTTATTAGAACCCATTGACCATGTTCGTTTTGCTTCCGTTTGCAAAGAATGGCTTTCTATCTCCAAACTCTAGAATCATGAAATGCAACGGTGGCACAACAAACAACTTCTCCCCATGCTCTTGATCCCAAACCATGACGACAACCACTAAAGAGTAGAGTATAGCATTTGTGAAGGAAGAATCTACAACAATATTCAACTGCCAGTGCCTTTTAGCAGGAGGTTATGTGGGTTGGCCAAAGTAAATGTAGATCCAACAACAGAGCAAGGACGTCCCGTGGTAGTACTTAGGAACCCTTTCACAAAAGCAAAGCCCATCTTTCTGTAGGAATTTCAAAATATTTTGTTTGGCGAACGCGAATCTCACGGCCTGGTGTTCTGGGCCGAAGGGATCTGCGTCAACATGGGTCGTCCTTCTTTGGTGCGGTACAGTTATGCGCGGGCGTGCCAGCACGGTTTACCATGCGTTTGCAGGTGATGCGATTGGGTGAATAGATGAGTAGTGCGTCTATTTAATTCTTGACTTCTAATCAAACGATTGTGGCTGAGAAAGGAACTGGTCTCGGCTATCAGGTTCACGGCCTAAGCTACAAGGCCGTTAATGGTGGTGTTGATGGTAGGTTTTTAGGTGGTGCTCCGGCGCGTCGTTGGGTGGCGACAGTCGTATGATATATGAAATGAACAAAAGAGTAACAAAGATGGTGCTCCGGCGCCTTGAAAGTCAAGGGTCGTATGATATATTGATGAATGAATTTTCCTACAAACTGTCACTACTCCTAAGAAAGCAAGTAAAAGTATTGAAAATGCATTATAGGAAGGTAAATGACAGGAAAATATGATCTGCTCCATGGGAGGCTTGTGTTTGGTGTTGAACCCTTTAAATGTAGTCGGAGCTTGGTATTTATAGGGAAGGTCTTGAGAAGACAAAGAAGCTGAAAATCCGCATGGTGAGGTTGATCAGAGCTAATGGGTAGTCGAATCGACATTTGGGAATGTGAAGTATGGTGGTGTGACCCCCATAAACCTCGGCCGCCGCCTTGATGGTGGACTCTGTGTCTCGGGCCTTGGTGGAGCATTTAATGCCCTGGTCTGATAGTTGGTGACTTAACCTTACAAGTCGTGAGATTTTTGCACCTAATCCCTGATTTTACTCGCCATATCCTAACTTCAATCACTTCCTCTCCTCTCCTGCACATTAAATGCTCTTACGTGACGTGGGTCTTCTGCTGTAGTCAGAGGCGTTACTTCATTAAATGAGGCATGGGACCTTGATGACACGTGGCGACGCCATTTGACTTTCCTTTCTTGGCCGTGCATCTGAGGAGCCATACTTCCTTTGTCCTTGGCCATAATTACCGAGGCCATGATGACTCTGCTTTATAAGCTCACCTTTGCTTTTAACGAAAGAAAGTGAACAATGGCTTGCAACATTCGGCCGTGGGTAGGCGCCAGGGCCGAGAGGAAGTTTCTTCGGTCAACTTCATTAGCCGGGACTTATTAGGCACAAACACATTTTTTTGAAGTTCATTTGAATATTAAACATGCATTTAATCAAATTAATCACAGCGGAAGTCTATGGTGGTTGTTTAAATTCAAAAACAAAAATTCTTCCAAGTATCTTAAGCCATGAAGATTGATATGTTTTTCATAAATGGAAAATGCAAGAGAAAGGATAAGATCTAATTACCATTGAAGCAATTATATGAACCAATTTGTGTTTGGTCTTCTCTTGATGATTTCCTCTTTGTTGATCTCCTCTTTGATCTTTGATCTTTGCTCCTTAATCTTTCTCCTCCATATGAGCTACAAAAGTATATGGCCTCTAAGTCTCCACACCAATGGAACCTTGAGATGAGAGGAAGTATCTTGAGAATACAAGGATGCTAGTACAAGATTCTCAAGATTGGTTTCAAACTAAACCCCTTTGAAAGATGAAAGTGTTTCACTCTTGAAAACTCTCTTTTATCTCTCTTTGATCTCCCAAATCTCTTTTGGTTGATGTTGGATTATGTTTGTGTGTTAATTAGCTTATTGAAACAATTCCAATACACATTCACTTAAGCATATTTGGCCAAACCCCATTGGGCTTCCAAAGTTGGGCCTTGTGACAACATGATTAAGAACAACTTTCTAAATCAAGCTCAAAATACTTTTGCCAAAGATTTGCTGAATCATATCTTGAAACATTCTCCTTCTTTTATCCAAAGTAGAGATTCTTTATTGTACATTCACATGCCCCTATGATGAATTAAGAGATCCCAACAACACTTAAGACAAATCTTTTACGGCTTGCATTTAAGAGCTATTAAAGATCAATAACGCATCACAAGACAACCATGATGCCTCAGGTCTAAGGACTAATTTGCATTATTGCAACTAATGAGTTCTCATTTGACATATAGATAAATACTCCATACAAGAACTACGGTTGATCGCGTTCAGTGTACTCATTCACTAATGAGCACCCACATAATTGTGAGTCAACTACACAAATGGTTTGAGACTAACCATCCTCCTAATTTAGCATACATAATATGTGCTAATCTTGACGTTTATCAATGCCCATTTGATAACCTATGATTAAGAACATTTTGGGATACTACAGTTAGAGATTAAAGGTCTCCCGAATCTAATATTCTTTATACTACTTTATCTCTTATTTAGCAATACCTTGGACATTTGTTTCTTTACGTGATGTAAAAGATAACAAAATAAGTTTGCCCTTTATATATCATATATGAAATGTATTCTAAGGAGATTACATCGAATGTATTGGCTTTTAGGGCACATTTCTAACACTTTCTAACTACGAAACCTCCTACCATGAGCATTACATTCGTAAGGTTATCTTGTCCATTGACCCCACTATGAATCTAGAGAATCATGTGGTTGTAGCACTTTACGGTCGCTGGCCTATGCTGGCTTCCATCAAGGCAGGTCAAAACACTTGGACTTACCCCAACCCAAATGGTGACTTTGGTGATGTTATATTTTATAAAAGCAAAGTGTACGCACTTGAAGCCATGGGAGACATTGAGTCATTGGATGTTTTTAGTAGTGATAATAACCCTTCACAGTTGCCACAGTTGAAGCCACGCACACCTTTTCAACCATTTAGACCTTATTGTTCTCATGCATATCTTGTGGGATCAACTAAGGGAGACTTGTTGCATATATTGGCACCATTTAATGGACTATGTTAACTTCTAATTCATCTTACAATTCATAAGTTATGATATTTTGGGAAGTTTCCTTTATTTATGTGTTGTACAATTATAATTCATCTGTCAATATCTGTCAACATGCATGTAGAGAGGCTTTTTTTAAATAACGCACGACTTACAAATATTTTTTTTTTGTATTTTTCTATTTTTGTAATTGTATTTTTCTAGTATGTATTAATCACGACTTAAAAACTTTTTATTTTTTCTCGATTGTATTTTTCTAGATGTCCGTCTCAAAAGTTTCTAGATCCCATCTTAAAAGCTTTTTTATTGCGCGTATTGAATGTCACAAAAATTATATATATATATATATACTTATGTGCAATTTTTTTTTTTTTATATGCTCGTTTCAAAAGTTTTTTTCCTATCATGTATATTTCTTTTATGAGACGGGCATCTAAAAATATGAAATTACAACAACAAAAAAATAAAAAAATATAGTCATCAAGTAATTAATAAGGAAGGCTCTTCAAGGCGTTTGAAACACCAACACATTTGTAATATCAATTGGGGGAGCTTAAAGATGCTTCACATTTTCATTTGTATCCACATTCATTTTTTAACACCAAACATGGTATTGCATTTGGCTAATCCAATCCTTCATTTGTATCCACGTTCATTTTTTAACACCAAACATGATATTGGATTAGGCTAATCCAATCCTACTACTTGTATCCTACCCACCAAACAAGGCCATAGAATTCTATGTAGTGACGGTATACATGCATACATAAATGAGTGCTATACATGCATTCAACTTCTTTCTTCCTTGTGTTCTTTTAATAGTAATCATCCTGTTTTTTAGTATAAGCGATAATCTAAACTATATACCTTTTTTTTTTATACTTTATATACTTAAATAAAAACATTCTCGGTAACACACTTCAGTGAAGTTTGTTACTCATAAAAGTCATAAAAGAACTTGATTGTATAAAAATTCAGAATCACAGCCAAGCATGTTCCCTTTGGCAAATTTGAGTAAATTCTTCCTATATGTTTCCACTCTCCAGGCAAGGCTTTTCTAGTCAGTGCATCAGCTAAAATCACCCCATTTTATGATCTTCTCACACACTATCATCAAATCTTAGCCAATTTGACCCGAAAAAAAAAATCTCAGCCAATGTCACATTTAGTCTTAGAGGCTTGCCATTGAACAAAATGCATCAGATTTCAGCATATACATCCCTTTTTCCAGCCTAAAACCCTACCTTGGGAAAATTGAAGATTCTTCTTCCATGGACGCGCACCCTATAACAGTTCCACGAGCTGACCCAACCATGGGTCTAGTTTCCCTCCATTTCAAGGGCTTAACCAACGGGTTGCAAACTCTCACCAAACCCAACTTCACAATGTCAAACCTCCCAGCACCTGATTGTTCCCACTTGAGAGCCTTCCCTCCCAGAACATATAGTTCGTGTCTTAATGCAGCAAAACCATAACCAAAAGCCTCCAGCTGCCGCGAGTGATCAGGAAGATTCACCGATGGAACTGAGCCTATGTTGTACCACTCTCCTTTTTCGGTATCCCTTGTTTTAATCAAGCTCTCACCCCAGTCTACAACAGTATATACTCGATTATCTCCGATCACCTGAACTGCAAATTGCATTGCCCTTGAAAAAGGCCAGATGTCTTCAACTGTGCGCCATGTTCCATCAGATGGACTAAAAACCTCAGAGGTATTTTGGTCTGGCAGGCCTACTTGGTCACTCAGAACATGAAATTTGCCTTTGTATGATAAGCCCAAGCAGTCCATTTGAGGGTTGCGCATTGGTGGCAACTCCTCCCATCTGCAAAATTTATAGTCATAACATAAATAAAGAATTTTCAGTTTAGGAGAAAAAATATAGAAGAAAGAAAGAAATCCAATTGAATCCATTCGCTATAAAATATATATCACAAACAGACAGCTAAACCTATGCATACACACGTATGTATATGAACACAATACGCTATCTGCAGTAAATACCATCAGGCCACACTTTTAACAAGGGAGGTCAACAGATTATAAAGACAAGTCTACCAATCCTCAAGGAAGATTGAAGTAGTTTGCCCCCACAAAAATGGTGAAAGATAATACAGCAAAACATGAAAAATGAAAAACTTTTCTTCGTAAGTATAAATGCAAGAAGCATTGATAGTAACATCAGTACTCGGACATGTTTGAAGTGTCAAATATAGGAACATACTTATCAGCCACCGGATCATAAACCTCAGCAAGAGCAAGCCCTCTGGGACAAGATAAGTTGCGCCCCCCAGCAACATAAATTTTACCATAAACAGCACTACATGCAAAATGAGAACGCGGTGTATGCATGGTTGCCACATTGGTCCACTGTTTCTTAAATGGATCAAACTGCATCACCTTGTTTGTTATAAAAGGCCTTTGGTGTGGAAATGCTGGATCATGCGGTGCATAGGAACCTCCAATGACGAAAAACCGATTTCTAACACTAATACTTGAAAATCCAAAGTGTTTCCAGTCAGCATGGACAGTTGGAATCTTTGGCAAAGGATGCCACCTATCAGCTTCAGGATCATAAGCAACCCACTCATTGTTGGAGCCTTCTGTCAGAACAAACAGCCAGTTGCCACACCATTCTTCTCTAGCCTTATAGTTGGCATAGTCCAAGCTACGGATTAAATCTCTCCACGTCTTTGAGACGGTTTCGAGCAGTCCATGGTACCCATGAGAAACCATTGCCAAACATCTCAATGCCAAATCATCAGGCAATCCAGGAATGATAGACTGATGCACAGATTCCCTATAGCCCACAGATTGACAAATTAAACAAACAAATACTTGTGTCCAAAATGGAAAAACTACATGCATATAGAATTAAAGATAAGATAAAGGTCAGTTATTCGAAACAACAATTGCAAAACTATAAAACCCAAAACAAAACAAAACCGCAAAGAAACACAAGAACAGTCACATAGGAGTTCATTCATCAGCTAAAACTCTGATTGACTTATTAAATCACTTCTACACAATTTTATTCTTGAGGGACAATAATGGGGACTGATATGTTAGTTGAGACTTGAGAGAAAAAATTTCTTACATGAATCAATTATCCAGCAAAATTGTTCCTTTTTCTTATGAATCTGGCATGGGCACCTGCAACCCCTCTTTTGGAAATCAAAAATCAAACTGAAAAACAAAAGGGAATGGCTTGCACCGAATACCCTCTGATGAATTTACTGCAAATTGAATTCAAGTTCAGATAAATAGGCACAGACAAAGAAATTAATTACATAATATAAAAAAAATGTAAAACGATAAAGAGAATTTAGGGGAAAAAGAACTTACAGAAATAGCAGCTAGCCATTGTGTCGCTTTCGGGCGATGAATTGTTTGGGCCTCTGGAATTTGTGTCCAAATTTGATGGTGAGAGAGGCAGAAAATCAAAACCAAGCTGGTTTCTTTTGCATTGCAGCAGGCACAGCAGCTCCAATGTCCTTGCCTCTCAGCACATACTTCACGCGCGTGCCAGAGATGCCCTATTGAGAGAGAAAGGAGAGGGACCAGTATGAACTGAAAGAAGATGGAGCTGAGAGAAAAATGAATAATACTTTTGTCCAAGTCCAAAAAAGATGGCTAATTCATTCAACATGAAAAAGGAGGAGAAATTGGTTTTTTTCTTCTTCTTTTTAGATTATTATAAATAAACCCAATCCTAGACATGTATTTATAAAAAAACTCACACACTATTTAAACATAGAAACACACCCAAAATCAACCCCAAAATCAACAATTGTATATTTTTTGGGTGTGTTTATAAATGGATTTTGAGTGTGTGTAATGATGGGTTTTGGGTGTGTTTATAAAATGTTTTGGGTGTTGAGTTTTTTTATAATTTCAGCTCCTATTTTGGGTGTTTTAGTGAAACTCCATTTTCTTTTTGGTAGCAGGCTAATATTCTATGGTGATATGACAGATTTATAACATACCACTCCTACCAAGAAATATAAATTATATCACAACAAATATAAAATATTGTAAATAAATTCAACTACTAATCTACTGCTATTTTTATTTTCAATATTCAAATAAGAAAATGCTAATTGCTTTCCTCATTGTACCACCATATATGTTCTCTCCCCTTTTTGGCATCTCACAATGTGGTTCTATCTTTTTTATGTCACTATAAATATTAATTTTTTGATAAAAAAATTAATTTATTCAATTTTAAAAATGTTTAACCAATATGACTTAATCATATGATCAAATTGTGGGATGAGAAGGAGAAAATAGAACGAAAAAGGAAAAAAGGACAATGAGGTAATATTGCCGTCATCTTAAAAGAAAATCTCAAATTCGTGTCTTTCGCCATTAATAAAAAATGAATTAACTTAATGAGAACAATTTAAAGATAAAACAGTAAAAATAAATATGAAAAATGAAACAAAACCATAAAAAATGCTATGGTGATCACTGATCAGAGCTTTTATTTATTTATTTATAATCTATAAATAATGTATAGTAAGAGTTTTTATTGTTATTTTGTCAAATCATTAGCAGGTGATCGAAAAGAAAATAAGCAGGCCATGAAGCGCCATGAGTTAATGGGCCAGGCTATTTCTTTTTCGAACAGAAATAGCCCATGACACACTCCAATTAAAAACACAGAAAAAAAGGAAAAGGAAAAGGAAAAGAAAAAAGGAAAAAAGTAACCGCGAAGCCGAACCGTCTTGGGGACTCTAGAAGGTGCTTTTCGTACGAACCAAGGAGGCAAATCGAGAGAAAAGGCTCTGTTTTTGCAGCTGCAGATCAAAATCATCAAACCCTAAACCGAAACGAAGATGGCGAGAACAAGAAACGGGCCGCGATCGAACGGAATGCTGCCGCTGTTAGCACTTCACGCGGCGAGCGAGTATTACAGGCTCGACCGGAAGCCTCCGGTCACCGCCGGACTCATTGCCGCCAATTCTCTCATCTACTTACGCCCTGCTTTTCTCGACCCCATTCTCCCATCCCTCCAAGAAGTCTGGTTCAACCCCCACCTCATCGTCAAGGTAATTTCTCATTCTCATTTCTAAGTTCACAAAAACCCCAAATGGTTGAAATGTTGCCACTCTGTAATAAACCTTGAATTATTAGTTTTTGCTCTTTTGATTTCATATGTGAACTGGGTGTTTTATATATTGATGCGGGTAAGCTGTTTGTGAAATTGCTTGAACAGAATGGAGACTTGAAGCGCTTCTTCTTGTCGCCGTTCTACCATGTGGGAGAGTCTCACTTGGTTTACAACATGCTCTCCCTCTTGTGGAAGGGAATTCAATTGGAAAATTCAATGGACAGTGCTGAGTTTGCTTCCATGGTTGCTGTGCTACTGGGCATGTCCCAAGGAATCTCACTGCTGATTTCCAAGTCCCTGCTTGCGTTCTTTGACTATGAATGGGCTTACTACACTGAATACTCTGTTGGGTTTTCTGGGGTGCTCTTTGCCATGAAGGTTGTGCTCAATTCCCAGACTGAGAACAGTTATGTTTATGGAATTCCGGTACCATCTCGTTACGCTGCGTGGGCGGAATTGGCTCTGGTCCAATTTTTGGTTCCTGGTGTCTCTTTTATTGGTCATTTGGGTGGAATTCTTGCAGGGCTTGTCTATATCCAGTTGAGGGGTTCTTACAATGGCTCAGACCCACTTACTGGTATCATCAGAGGTCTTACTGGTGTGCTGAAATGGCCTGTGAGATTTTTACGACGCTTGTTTCCATTCCGAAGGAGGCAGATATCCGGTAGAGGACCTGTTGGTGGGGGTCAGAGAGGAATTTCTGTGTCTGGTTTCTGGAGATGCCATGCTTGTACGTATGAGAATTCTGCTTGGTTAAATGTATGCGAAATGTGTTCGACAAATAGGAGGGGCACTGGCAGTGCCAATGGTATGGCTTCACCGCGATCGGCACATTATTCCGGTGACCTTCCTTTGGAAGAATTACGTCGGCGGAGGATGGAAAGATTTGGGAGATGATAGGGTCCCTATTCCTGAGACTTGTTACAGATGTTGTTGGCAATGCATGACATGCAAATGCAATACCTCTTCCTCCCCTCACACCATTTCATTTGAATGTTCAATCTGGCATCATTGATGCTGATCTTATGCTGCTTAATCAACTCATTTGGTTAGAACTTGGAACGTATTGTCTTAGCTAACTAGTCTTTGTCCAACTATTGCTGAACTTTTATCAATTGTTTGTTGATCGTTGAGAATTTCTATGTCTCAGGATGGCCTGGGTTTATGTTTTGTGAATGAATGTTGGTAGGTCCAATGTAACATCTGGAATGGTAGATGAAAGTAACTTGATTTAAAGGGCAAACAATAAAAAAATCAGACCGAAGTCTGAAAAAAGCATCATCATCAAACATTTGTTGCCATTTGACAAGAAAACTAGTAAAAGAAAATGAAGTATGGGAGCATCGGCTGTCAAGAGAGTTTCCACAATAAAATTAGAAATCGTATAGTGAAAAAACATAAAGACGTGTGTTGCAATGCAATCACCGCATTTTTACAAGAATCAACTTTATCGATCTTGGTAGCAAGAAAACGTTGCTAATCATATATTAATATGTTTCTCTAACATTAAATAGTAATTACTCTTTACAAAGACATTTGTTAAGGAAACTTGGCTCGATGTTGCTTGTTGCTATTGCCTCTGTTTCTGTAGTTTTGCTCTCTTTGTACCATGCGATTGTATTCAAGCAGCAAATTTTTTCACTAAAAATCATTTTTTAACTAAAATTCTGCTCTTGTTCATAATCTGAGCATTTGGGTTGTGGATTGACTATTTTGGATACCCATTATACGTCTTAATAAGTCTTACGATATTTCTCAATAAAGTATATTTTCCTACCAAATAAAAAACTAGGGTTCGTTAAGAAAAACGAAAAAGAAAACTGGGCTTAAAAAGGCCCAAAGTGGGCTTTGATCCCAAAATTTTCTTTGGGCCGGTCCAAGTTTGTAGCAGACCTGTTTCGTCTGAGTGTTGTCGACTGTCGTCGAGCGAAGTAAACTGCGCGGCATCTCTGTCTGTGTGTGCAGCAGAACGAGTAGTGATAAGGGAGTGAAGAGATAACCGTTGTTTCCTCCACCATCCAACGACTCTTCTTCTTCTTCTTCTTCTTCTTCTTCTTCTTTTGCTTAAATGAGTTGATGCTCAACAATACGTTATTGTTAATAAGTAACAGCCAATTAGCCATACCCAATTGCCCATATCCAGAACCAGAAACACTGAAATGCTGGCCAAAGCTCCTGCTCCAGCAGTAAACCACCACCTGCGGCCAAAACGCCTTGAACCAGAATGGACGGTGGCACTGGCACCTTACAACTGCAGGTGTGTCCATCTTCGTCAGATGAGAAAATGGGGGATAAGTTGTAGTTTCAGTCAGAGCCCCACCGATAACCCTGCACCTGCTTATGACCTCATGGACGATTTCGTTGTTCTGGGACCAGCCAACAATGACCCTCCTCCCAACAGAAACACCACCCATAGAGGTCCTGCCTCTCTCTCTCTCTCTCTCTCTCTCTCTCTCTCTCTCTCTCTCTCTCTCTCTCTCTCCTTTTATTTCAATTTGGGTTTTGCTTATTGTTTCTGTTTGTTCATGTCCACCTAAACTTACTAATATTTGTGAGTCAAAGACTTCCTCTTTTGAGAATCAATTTTATCTTTTCAAATTTCACAAGGTTGGTTTTTCCTAAAAAAAATTATATTTTTCCGTGAAGCTTTAGACTAATTAAAGTTGTAAATATAAGGCACTTTAGTAATCCAGGGGTTGGTTGAACATGCATACATAATTTGTCCCATCTAAACTGCACATATTTTTTATCCTGTCGGAATTGAGCATGTGCCACCATTTACAGACAATGACCGTCAACCAGCACGTACTAGGAAACTTGCTGCAAGTTTTGGGAGATTGAAAGTACATAGAGTGAAATCCATAGTGGAGAAAAATTCTCGGATGAAGCAAGAAGTAGATGAAAGTGATGATGAACTAAATGTACAAGATGCACCACCATTTATCAATTCACAATCTACACTTGAAGTTAGGGGGAACAAGAAGAATGCAAATGCCCCCAGTCATGGAGGAAGAGCTTCAAGTGCTTCTCGCTCAGAAGAATTTAGAAACATGAGGCGGAAGAAGGGGACAGCAGACGGCATTGACCGCTCTGGTGTAAATGTGAAAGATGCTTTTGAGCCGCTCACTGACGATCAGACTAAACAGCATAAGCCTCATAGGTCTGACACCATGGTATCCAGACAAAAGGCTTCCGTTTCAAGAGGTTCTTCTGCTAATGCAAAAGGATGGGGTAATGGAGGAGGGTCCATGTATGACTTGTCTGAGTTGCCAGACCTAAAGCAGCGAAGAAAATTTTCCACTGACAGTGATTTTTTCAGTCGAAAATCCTTTAGGGATTTGGGATGCGGTGACTATATGATTGAATGTCTAAGGAGGCAGCTTTTCCAGCGCCCGTCACATATTCAGGTACATCAATGTTGTTCCCATATTTACATCTGCGAAGAATTTGGTTTGGTGTTTGCTTTGAAATGTATCCACTTCAAGAAGTGTCCCATATATAATGTCGTGTAAAATATTATAAATAGTTATTCACTCATTGGACTTCATCCTGTTATTGTTCCTGTACTTAGAACTTCTGACCTGTTAGAAACGTGTTTTGGTTGATGCAGTTTTTATACGTACCTGTCTGACTCTGTTTCATTACGTTTTCCTTTCAATCATCTGATCATATTTATCTGATTTAAAGTCTAGTGTATGTTGAGACTGGTAGTTTTGCCTGTGGTTGCTACGTTGGATTCTGAAATCTCTATGTGGTTGCAATCACATTGTGATCCTTTAGGATTGCCTTGTCAGACATCTGGCATTTTTATAGCTACTGTAATCATGGAAGCGTTCTTCTTAAATACTTTTTCTTTAGATTTGACTGAATGAATTCCATGATATAAATGTCGTGATGATAGTTTGATAGGTTGGGTTGCTAATAAAGTTAAAATATCAGAAAATTAGTGGAATGTGCAATATCCAGCTAATATACTCTTATGAAGTTCATGTTTAGTTTACTTGTACAAGGATGCACCAACTCATAATTAATACTCTTGTTACACGTCCTATATAAATGCAGGCCATGGCATTTGCTCCAGTTGTTGAGGGAAAAACCTCTATTATAGCTGACCAAAGTGGATCTGGCAAGACATTAGCCTATCTTGCTCCAGTAATTCAGCGTTTAAGGGAAGAAGAACTTCAAGGACTGAGCAAGCCCCTGTCACAGAGTCCTCGAGTCGTTATACTGGTACCGACTGCTGAGTTGGCTTCTCAGGTCAGTTTCTGTTGTGTTTCTAACTTGCTATTTTCATCTTGTGATCTACATGCTTTTAGTTCTTGTTGTCAGTTGTCGCCTCTGCTCAGGTTGATTCGACAACAGTTTTCTGAGCTCTTCACATATTAGTTCATTGCCAGCTCTCAGTTGTTTGACCTTGTTCTGTTTCGAAAAATGTGAACTGTTTTCCTATATGTATTTATAATTATATTGTCATGCTGGCTGCAGCAAGTGCTTAATGCAAGTGTACTTGTGCAGGTTTTGGGTATTTGCCGTTCAATGTCAAAATTTGGGGTTCCAGTCAGGTCTATGGTTGTAACAGGTGGTCATCGACAGAAAACTCAGTTGGAAAATTTACAACAAGATGTTGATATTCTAATTGCAACACCTGGTCGATTCATGTATCTAATTAAAGAGGGCTTCTTGCAATTATCAAATCTAAGATGGTAACCCAGTTTTCCTTTAACTTTGCATAACTTTTTCTGTCATATTGTCTCTGGGTTGATAAATTAAAGCTTCTTTGTAATTTGAATTTTGGTCCCATATATTTTGGACAGAGCATGAGACATGAATAAGTAACTAAGGATTTGCTGGGATGGGTTCTCATAGCCTGTGTTGTCAAGGAGTGATAAGTTTATTTAACAACTCTGGGAGGTTTGAAAACTATGGACCTTGATTTCAGTTCTGTATTCATTAGCTATCTTGGTTGTTTGGTTGGTATAGTATTGTAGTTGTCTTCTCCAGCCACAATAAACTGTCTTGAACTGTTACACCTTGTATGTTTCCTTCACTATGACAAGTAAATTCACTCGGTCATCCAAAATTAATCTAGATGTAAGTATAAATAATAGAACTTAGGAGTTCTTGGTGATGTTGTTGACTAGTCAATCTCTATATTTGTGAGTGGATCTGGGTGTGTGCTTGCATTCATGCTTGTGTTTGTTGATTTACATACATGGCACATCATTATGTGACAAGACATTTTACTGGTGCTAATATAATGAGACCCTCTTGTTGCAGTGCTGTGTTGGATGAGGTAGATATACTCTTTAATGATGAGGATTTTGAAGCAGCACTGGAAAGTTTGATCAATTCTTCACCTGTTACCACACAATATCTTTTTGTGACTGCAACTTTACCTCTTGGCATTTACAACAAATTAGTGGAATCTTTTCCTGATTGTAAAGTGGTCATGGCACCTGGAATGCACCGTGTAAGCCCTGGCCTTGAAGAGGTTAGTTCTCCTGTTGCTTAGTATCTTAATTATTATATTTTGAAGCGTTGCATGATGGATTTAATTGTGGTCCTGGTAATTAGGTCAATACGAAGGCTCTTATTTTATGGTTTACATAGTTTCATTATCATACTTGTTGACTATCGAGGACGGAAAAAAAACTGCTCCACGGGGAACTCGATCTGTTCACCAGATTATGTTGGGCTGGAATGCCTTCATTCCCATCCCATCTTTTATGATCTCTGGGCCTTCCCACTATCCTACTCAACTTTGATTGGACAGTCCTACTAATTTTATAACATCTTACTCTGATATAAAAGAAAAGAAAAACACCATCAGTTGTTGGAGAAAAGGGTATTCCTTTGTTATCATTGCCGCATTATTAATTCTACTTTTAATCAACTTTTTTTCTTATCTTCCCCTTCAAATCATTTTGATTAGAATTGAAGAGTTTTAATTACTCCAACATTATGGATTTTAATTATCATGATTCATGTCCAGGTTCTTGTAGATTGCAGCGGAGATGATGGAAGTGAAAGATCTCCAGAGATGGCATTCTCAAATAAGAAATCTGCTCTTCTGCAACTTGTGGAGGGCAGTCCAGTTGCAAAATCAATAATTTTCTGTAACAAGGTAAGGTGGAACCTTTCCTTCTGGATGGCTTACCATGTACCTGGGGATTGTGGGCTTTCACATACATTTCTGACTTTCTTTCGAGGAAAAAGAGAACATAGAGTTTTATGAATATGGAACTTAATTTCTTCTCAGGTCGTTTGAGAAATTTTAATTCAAGTTAGCTTTTCCTTTCCCATTTGCAGATTGAGACATGCAGAAAAGTTGAGAATGTCTTAACACGTTTTGACAGAAGTGGAACTCGTGTTCAAGTTCTACCATTCCACTCTGCTCTGGCTCAAGAATCTAGGCTTGCAAATATGAAGCAATTCACCAATTCTCACTCAAAGGAAGTCTCACAGTTTTTGGTTTGCACTGATAGGTAATTGCTCTCTGCGCATGATTTCCAGTACTAAACTCTGTTTGCACAACAAGTATAATCTGGTTAATTGTTTGTTCCTTAAATGTGAGTCATATATATATATATATATATATATATATATATATATATATATATTTTTTTTTGGGGTGAAAAAATGTGAGTCATATTAGTATATAGCAACTTGACGTTTATGAAATATCTGGCAGAGCATCGCGTGGAATCGACTTTTCCGGCGTAGATCATGTAATACTCTTCGACTTCCCTCGTGATCCAAGTGAGTATGTTCGACGTGTTGGAAGAACTGCCAGAGGTGCTGGAGGAATAGGTAAGGCATTCATCTTTGTGGTGGGCAAGCAAGTCTCCCTTGCACGAAAGATAACGGAAAGAAACCGAAAAGGTCACCCCGTGCATGATGTACCAGCTGCATATGAGCTTTTGTATTAACAGCCTACTTGCCTGCTTGTAAAATATATGAGTTAGAATTGCCAAAAGAGCTGACACATGACACACAAGTTGCAAGGCTGGTGTGGGGAAAAATCACCAGCCATTTTCTTAAACATGTGCGCTTGGCATTCTGGAAAAGTACAATCTCGTATATACACTTTTCTTATAAGCAGATCTTATATGATTTAATCCAAGTTTGCTTCTTATTGTTGGTAGCATACATTCAGCAAATTTTATCAGTTGGTTCCCCAGCATGGCCAGCAGCACAAATGCTAGACAAGTTCTTTCCTAAAATAAGGCCAATGCTAAACAAGTTCTTACTCTAGTAATATTTCTTTTCCTAATGTCGAAAGAGTTTTTAGTTTGAATCTCTTTTCAGCGGATTAAAAAACAACTCCTTTAAGTGAAGGAAATTACCCTACAAAAAAAAAAATTTCGATCACACTTTCGCTGAATAATTTCAAAAAATAAAAATCCATCTTCAAGATTGGACAACAAAATGAGAAATTTGCCTAAGACCCAAAAAAAAATTCCCATTGGCAAAAGCTTTTTTTTTTCACTTACAAAAAGTAGAGAAATGACCTTAGCTTGTGCCCAAAAAAAAAACAGAGTGGGTAATGTTGAGAACGGTGCGTTGTGTTCTGGGTGGAATGGGATAAGGTGCCAAGTAGAGGAACGGGGCTTTAGAAATACAGTAGAGAGACAGAGAGAGATAGAGAGATAGGGAGCTACAATGTCAGCGTCAATTTCGTTCCTTGGCACTGCAATTGCGTCTTCCCAACAGCTATGGCTGCGTCCTAAGCTTGTGGGAGTGACAACGACTCTAAGTCCAAGGCCTCAATCTCAGTCTCTTCTTGTGGAAGCCAAAGCCACCACCAAAAGAGAAGACAGAACCGCCCGCCATATTCGTATCAGAAAGAAGGTACCATTGCCAACCATCTCTCTCTCTCTTTCTCCCTCTCTTGTTTTCTCTATCTAATTTCTGTAATTTGGTTGCTTCGCTTTCAACCCACATAATGTAAGATGAATTTTACCGTTCAAAATCCAGGCATCTGAGTTGTCCCCCTTTTACTTTACGTGTTCCGAATTTCCCTTATCTTCTTCCCTACCTACCCAGAAACTCTTTGTTGTCAGTTTCTGAGTAATGGGTTCTTCCCCTTCTACAAGAGCATGGACTTTTTGCCATTAGATTATACCAACATACATTACTGGAGCTTAGCTTCCCAAGATAGGAAAATGTGTCTTCATTGTACGTATACATGAACTGGGTTAGCCTGTTTTGGTTGTTTTGGTCTTGATTTACCTTATTAAACATAGATTATAGTTCTCTTGAGTATGCCTCCCATAATCTCTAGAGGTTCTTGTACTAGGTGGTTTTGGAAAAATTTAGTGTGTTTTCTCTGTTGGCAGTTTTCGAAGTGAAATTCGGAAGCTTTAATTTGGGTGCTGATTAGTAACATTGATACACTCTCCCCTTGAAATGCAAATGAAAGTGCAACAATTTCCCTTTGATTCTATTAGTTTCTTCTATACACTCATCAAAGCATACTGGTTAAAATTACCAAATGGGATCATCTTGTGAACATTTGTTTGCTTTGCTGGTTCAAGGAGCCTCTAAATTTTAGTGGTTCTTTTGTATGATTCATTCCTCTAATAAGTTAAAAGATATCTCCTGAAAATGAGAGTTGCTGGTTATGATTATGGATGACGCATTTGTTGTTTCTTCAGGTTGAAGGGACTCCGGAAAGGCCAAGGTTAGCTGTCTTCCGCTCTAACAAGCATATCTATGCCCAAGTGATTGATGATACCAAGATGCACACACTTGCTTCAGCTTCAACAATGCAGAAACCCATCTCTGAAGAATTTGATTACACTGCTGGTCCTACCATTGTAAGTTCACAGATATCAACTAAATAACCTGTTAAATATTCTTGCTCTGCCATGTGGTTCGTTAGTCTGAAAAGTTTATTTCAGTTGTACATCTCTGTTATGGAAATATGGCCAAATAGGCTTTCAATAGCTTTATTTTTCTGAAGCCTATTGCTTAGTTGAACTGTTGCATAGCATCAATCTGTAGGCTACTTCTATCATTCGTCTTTTACTGTTTACCTTTCAGTAGGTCAATTCATATTGGATGATTCATGGATAAATGATGATTGTAATAAACTTAACAGTTGGAAAAATGACTTATTATTGAACCGAGTACTTGATTCGTCAATTGCTAATGTGGTAAATTTACCTTCTACGTATTTTTTAAAACTTCTTGCCCTTAGCTTTGATGTTTTTCAAACAAAAGTCCTGATCTACTCACGTTTGTGTCATCAGGAAGTAGCAAAGAAGGTGGGAGAAGTGATTGCAAAGTCCTGTTTGGAGAAAGGGATTACAAAGGTGGCCTTTGATAGGGGTGGATACCCCTATCACGGTCGTGTGGAAGCCCTTGCTGATGCGGCTAGGGAACATGGCCTTCAGTTCTAAGATTTAGTCGGACTCAAATCTATTTTGGATTGATGTACCTCCTTTTTTCAGTTTTTGTAAAAGCTTGGGATGGTAGAATGTATTAATGTGTAAGCAGAGTTGCTTTTTCCTAGTCAATTGAACATTTGCCAAGGAGAGGCTTTCAATTTACTTTATTATTTATGCTCTCGGTTCTTCTCATCTCATTTTATGGTCCCTTGGTTGCTAGCTTATCAAATGATCTAGCAGGGCATTGCATTCAAAGTTGAGATTTGTTGGGTCAATCCAAGACTGGAGTTGAAATAAATTCAGGTTGAAATTAATCTTCAAACTAACAAGAACCACATGTAGGAGGGGAACAAGGAACTATCATGCCCTTCCCAACTCCCAAGCAAAGAAAGCGTTCAACAAGTTGTCCTCTTCTATTTTTAGCATTATTCTTTCTCTTGCTGTGCTATAGCTTCTTCTGTTACTCCCCCGAAGTCCGTTGCCGAGCCGAATTACAGTTACGCACACGCACACGCAGAGATCGATCTATCCAGCCATACACAAAGATTCGATCATCATATAAGACTTCCCACATCTAGCCAGCCTCAGGAAATTCTCTTCACCAAATCAAAAGAAAAGGGAAACTGAATTCCTTCATCTCCTCATCAATTGATTTTTTATTTGCCTTTTACATGTGGGTGCGTTGGGGTGGGGGTGCTGCTGGGGTGGCGGATCCATTGTGCCTGTGGTGATCCCTTAAATCTTTGATTCATTAAGTTAGTTACTTAAGATGGCACCGCCGGCCAGCCCTGTTGCCCCGATGAAGGCAACATCCAATGGATCGTTTCAAGGTGAAAATCCTCTGGATTTTGCTCTTCCCTTACTCATACTCCAGATCTGCTTGGTCGTAGTTTTCACCAGAACACTCGCATTCCTTCTTAAACCGCTGCGGCAACCTCGAGTTATAGCCGAAGTCATTGTAAGTCTTTTCTCAATTAATCGCCTAATCTTTGTTCTCTTCCATTTTCGACAAAAAACCACATAATAATCCTCGAGGTTCACAGTCTGTCAACATAATCCCGTTAATTTTACATGCATTATTTAATTTCGTCATGAAATTCAATTCATCGTGCATGCACACATGCATGTAATTGCAGGGAGGGATATTACTTGGACCCTCGGCATTGGGGAGAAGCGAGAAGTTTCTCCACACCGTTTTCCCGGCAAAATCAATGACCGTACTGGACACCGTGGCCAACATCGGACTCCTCTTCTTCTTGTTCCTCATCGGCCTTGAACTCGACATCCGCGCCATTCGCCGCACGGGCAAGAAATCCTTAGGCATAGCCGTCGCCGGCATCACCCTCCCCTTCGTCCTCGGTGTCTTCACCTCCTTTGTTCTCCGCGCCACCGTCTCCAAAGGCGTCAGCCAGGGCCCCTTCCTCGTCTTCATCGGCGTCGCCCTCTCCATCACCGCCTTCCCCGTCCTCGCCCGCATCCTCGCCGAGCTCAAGCTCCTCACCACTGACGTCGGCCGCATCGCCATGTCAGCCGCCGCCATAAACGACGTCGCCGCCTGGATCCTCCTAGCCCTCGCCATCGCCCTAACCGGCACCAACACGTCCCCTCTCGTCTCCGTGTGGGTCCTACTCTGCGGGGCCGGGTTCATCGGGTTCTGCATTTTTGCTCTCAGGCCGCTCCTTGCCATGATGGCGCGGCGGTCCCCGGACGGCGAGCCGGTGAAGGAGCTGTACATATGCATCACGCTGTCGCTGGTGCTGGCGGCGAGTTTCGTTACGGATACGATTGGCATACACGCTCTGTTTGGCGCGTTTGTGGTTGGGATTGTTGTGCCGAAGGACGGGCCGTTCGCTGGGGTGCTGATAGAGAAGATAGAGGATCTGGTGTCGGGGCTGTTCTTGCCGCTCTACTTTGTTTCGAGTGGGTTGAAGACGAACGTGGCGACCATCAGCGGAGGGCTGTCGTGGGGGCTGCTGGTGCTGGTTATATTCACGGCTTCTTTCGGGAAGATTGTGGGGACGGTGGCTTTGTCGATGATGTGTAAGGTGCACTTCAGGGAAGCTTTGGCACTTGGGTTCCTTATGAACACAAAGGGACTGGTGGAGCTCATCGTCCTCAATATTGGCAAGGATAGAAAGGTTTGTTTGTTTACGAATTAAATTAATGCTCTGCATAGCTAGCTGCTCTCTCTTTTACTTGTTTGCAATGCAATGTTTAGTACGTATGATATTGGATTGGATGTTAAATTCAGCACAAATTTTACAATTTATTTATTTATTATTTTGTTACATCCAATATATGTTACAAGTTAATTACTTTTTATATTCGTCACTACGTACGCATGGCAGGTACTGAACGACCAAACCTTCGCCATATTCGTTCTAATGGCGCTCTTCACCACCTTCATCACCACCCCACTGGTGATGGCCATCTACAAGCCAGCCCGCAGAGGAGCCCCCTACAAGAACCGCAGCGTTTTCCGCAAAAACCCCGACACAGAGCTCCGAATGCTGGCCTGCTTCCACAGCACCCGCAACATTCCCACTATGATCAACCTCATCGAGTCCTCCCGTGGCACTCGCAAGCGCGGCCGCCTCACTGTCTACGCCATGCACCTCATGGAGCTCTCCGAGCGCTCCTCCGCCATCTCCATGGTCCACAAGGCCCGCTACAACGGCCTCCCCTTCTGGAACAAGAAAACTGACGACACCAACTCCAACAAGGACCATATGGTCATTGCCTTCGAGGCCTACGAGCAGCTCAGCACCGTCAAGGTCCGCCCCATGACCGCCATCTCCTCCCTCAACGATA
This sequence comes from Prunus avium, assembly GCF_965620075.1. Lineage (NCBI taxonomy): Eukaryota > Viridiplantae > Streptophyta > Magnoliopsida > Rosales > Rosaceae > Prunus > Prunus avium. The sequence continues at coordinate 34,595,889 of NC_142284.1, forward strand.
TCCACGAGGACATCTGCGCCAGCGCCCACCACAAGAGCGTCGCCATGATCCTGCTCCCTTTCCACAAGCACCAGCGGCTCGACGGCACCATGGAGTCTCTGGGGAACTCGTTTAGGTCCGTCAACGAGCGCGTGTTGAGGCACGCGCCTTGCTCGGTTGGGATTTTGGTGGACAGGGGTCTGGGCGGAACTGCGCAGGTCTCGGCCAGCGACGTGTCCTATAATGTGGTTGTGGCGTTTTTCGGAGGGAAGGACGACAGGGAGGCGCTGGCGTATGGCATGAGACTGGCGGAGCATCCCGGGATTGTGATGACTTTAGTGAAGTTTGTGGCCCCACCGGGGAAGACGTTGATATTTGGCGCGAAGTTGGTCGGGATCACTTCGGATAAGAACAAGAAGATTTTGAAGGAGGAAGATTGCGGCGACGAGAAGGAGGACGACGAGTCGTTTTTGGCGGAGTACATGAGTGTGAAGAACATTAAGAACAAGGAGGGCGGGGAGCCTTCGATGCTGTACGAGGAGAAGGTGGTGGAGAGCAAGGGGGAGATTTGTGTCGTGTTGAAATCGATGGGCAGAAATGTCAATTTGTTTGTGGTGGGACGAATGCCTCCAACGGCGCCGCTGGTGGACAGCACGAGTGACTGCGCGGAGTTGGGCCCCGTGGGGAGCTTCTTGGCGGCGTCGGAGTTTTCGTCCACGGCATCGGTTGTGGTGCTTCAACACTATAATCCCACGGCGTCGCAGCCGCTTGTGGTGGAAGAGGCTGATTATGAGTTACCGGAAACGTCAATGGCTTGAGTGTTGCGTGTGAGAGTTTGAGAAAATGTTTTATTTGCTGAAATTAATTAGGAGATGAGGAATAAAAAGTCTTGTTAGAAATTTCGATCCTTAATTACATCGATTTAGGAGATGATCTATAGAAACGATAATGTACTTAGTCAAATTATAATTACTTGTATTTCTCATATAAAATTTGGTTCTTCTTGTTTAGTACATGAATACCATTCTTATTGCTTGGTTAACTTCAAGTCATTCTTCTCATGATTCTCTTAATTATAAGTTTATAGCAATGCAAATGGCATTTCTACAAGTTTTATATTCCACAATTCAGAATCCAATTTAGGCACTGATTTCAAATTCTAAACTCTAGATTTAAGACTTTGAATTCAAATTCTAAATCCCAAAAATGAAACCTCTAGCTACCTTCTATTGTTCTTTCATCGATTATTAGCTTATCAACGGGTAAGAATTTCCATCTAATTGTTTTACATTGTGTTGCATTTCATAATGTAATAGAGGTTAAAGTCATAAAAGAGAAGGTGAGATACCAAAAATGACAATGAATTACTTCAAACAATAAGAAAATTAAGCAAAAAATGAAAATGGGGAAGGGAGGAAGAGAGAAGTAAGGGTGGATGTGATTCAGTAACTGTGACTTTTGGGGAAAATCGCAAACAGCCCGAGTATTTGTGATATGGCTTATTTTGGGACCACAAACTGGCCGAGTTTTTGCAGTTAACCATGTCTTAGTGAAACCGCAACTCAGTCGGTGTCCGCGAAAAATGCGGTATTCTTCGATTGGGCCATTTTGGGCATAAATTTCAACATTTTAGGTCTTTTAAATTGGGTCTTTTTGGGTCAAAAAATTATAATCTTTTCCATACTAGGCCTAGTTTTTAAGCTTATTTTGAAGCATTTTGAGTCCAAACATTTTAACTCTACAAATTTAAGCAAATAAATTCACAACCCAAATAAGCAAATTTAAATCCGAGCAAATAAAGTTAAAATTTAGTTACAACCCAAAAGAAAAATGCAATGCAAATTTAATTAAAGTTACAACCCAAACGAAAAACGCAATGCAAATTTAATTAAAGTTACAATCCAAAAGAAAAATGCAATGCAAATTTAATTAAAGTTATAAAACATAGAGAACTCAAGTGTTGGTGGTGAGTGAATTTGAAGGACTCGATTGTGTATGGCCACCATCTACAAATAAAACAACACAAGTTTAGTATAAAAAAAAATAAAAATAAAAAGAAGGGAAATTTGCATAAATACCACCTGACCTTTTAAGTATGTGCACAATTACCACCCGAACTTTTAATTTTTACTATTAACCACCTGAACTCTATAGAGTGTAGCAATGTACCACCTCCGTCTAACTCCATTAAATTTAAGGGCATTTTCGTCAATTCCATTTAACTAAAAACACATTAAAAAAAAATTTAAACTAACATATATATATATATATATATATATATATATATATATATATACACACACACACACATATACAGAGAGCTTCCATTAATGGATCCCTCGAATAAGCTTATTTGAGGGACACCCTTGTAGAGCCCATTCTATTCTGTTGACAGACAAAGAAGAGGAACAAGGGTTTACATAAACAAACGAAGATGGTGAGAGATGGGATTTATGGCCTTCGGGGTTTTCTTTGATATGGTTCAAAAACCAAACTAATTTGATTAACCAATTTAACCCAAAAAAGTTTAATTGATTTTTTTTTTCTTTCTCAATTTGTATCTAAATTGAAAGTAAAATATTATAAAGGGTTAAATACTTTTTTGGTCATTGGGTTTTACATGAAAATTCAATTTGGTCACTCAGAAAAAAATTTAGCCAAATTAGTCACTATGTTTCCTAAAGTTTACAATTTATAGACATTCTATTATCTTCCTTCAAGTGCAATTTTTTTTTAAAAAAAAATTTAAAAAAATTTCCTTAGGAAGCACATTCAATCTTCTTTCTCTAACTCAACTAGTTGTGGTATATTGTGCTATTAGGGTTAAACAAATTGAGGGAAATCTTGGGTTGAAATCAAAATTGTGAAGTATAAGGAAAATAAAAAAGCTAAACCAAATTAAAATGGAATAAAAATTTACCAATATATTTTGATGCCCTATCACCTTGATTACGTTTCATTATTAACATTCGAAGTCACAATAGGGTTCTCACTTAATCGATTCACACTTCAATATAGAGCACCAAAATATAATAGAGGAACAAGATTGAGCAAGCTTCCTAGAAAACTAAAAATAAAAACTGCATTTAACGAAAGATAATGGAATGTCTATAAATTGTAAACTTTGGGAAACACGGTGACCAATTTTACTATGAAAAAATTTCTTAGTGACCAAATTGAATTTTCGTGTAAAACCAAATGACCAAACCTTTGGGCCGAGTCACCTTAACACTATTTTCCAGCCTAAAAAAATAGAACTGGTTGTAGATGTATCAAGAACATAATAATTTAATTCTACAATGAGGCTAAACTTAATCAAATGACCGGCAACAAAGTTATCCTCTATAAAATAATAAGATCTTGCACACAGAGCTGGTCCAGGGTTTTCTAAGGCCCTGGGCGAATTTCGAAAAGTATGCCCCTTTAGACAAATTAAACACTAAAATTACAATTTTTATCAAAATTAAACACTGCTTAGATGCATTTGGTAAATTTTCAAGTGAAGCATTGGTCTTTTTAACAAAATATTTATTCAAAGGAAGAACCTTGAAAGATCTGATAGATAAAAAAATAAAAAAAACCTTTGAAAGAAAGGCACTGGTCTGGTCTTGTGAAGGATTGTTTTCCAACTCAGTGTTGGAGAAGAAGAGAATCACAAAAAATAAAAATAAAAATTTGCTTGCATTTGAGAGTCTTCTTGTGTTGTTTTTGAGAGACTTTTTGCTTTTTGATTAAAAAAGAAGAAGAAGAAGGCATGTTGGTTTATCTTTGTTTAATTTCCCAATGTTATGTTTTTCTTTTATTATATTATATAATATATAAAATATATTTGACTTTGTTTTTCAAGTAAGTTTCCTTGAGAGAATCAAAAAGTGATTTATGACACCACAACATATCAGGAACAGCTCCTTCTAGTTTTGAAGTTTGGTTCCTTTTATTATTATTATTATTTTTTTTTTTTTTAATAAATATACATATATGGGCTATAAATAAAATTTGTGTTCCCCTCTCAGCTTTGGGCCCCGGGTTGTAGCTCTGGTCGCCCTGGGCCAGGGTCACCTATGCTTGCACATCAAGCGTGACCATCACTAATAAGAGTAAAAAGAGATTGACATGCATGATCATGTTGTTAAATAAATTATTGTTTACCCAAAATAGCTTTGGACGTAGCAATGGGTCAAGAAATTGTGTGAGATGCGAGCATGTGATCGATTCATAATTGTATATCATTTTGTACCCCTCTAGCTTATGATTTGGTTATGTTATTGAGTTAAACTTGTGCTTTTAATCCCTTTTCTATTTATCATTCAGTTCATTGGGCCTTAGGTAGCAATGGTGGCTTTGGATAGGAAAAGATGCAAAATGGTGCAATAACGAGCAGACTGAGTTAGCAATTTGTTTCGGCCTTATCTTCCTCCTCCCAACTTGTATTGGCCCAATTTATATGTGGTTGGAAAGAAGAGATTCTGAACTGCAAGAGGGACTGCTAAAACGTATTAATTGATGAAGTCAAGCCCAATCCGTGGGCCCATCAAAATGCATACCATACATTCCAGTCTATTTTCGGCAGTCAACTTGCAAGGCCTAAAACGTACACTTGTACTGCTCAGATGGGAATGCATTCTTCATAAAAGTTGTTCCGATGGGTGTCTATTATGACATATCCAAATTTGAGCCCAATTGGATACATATTGAAACCTCAGGCCTTCCTACACCAAGCCTGGTTCAGAAGAATATTTTATTTCCAGCAACCAAAAAGAAAACCCACATGGGTTGGCAGCAAAAGGCAGTCACAATTGAACAACTTTGAACACCCATGTGAAGAAAGCTTGAGATACAGCAAAAGAAGTATGGGATGGGATTGATTCCAACCACACTAACATAGACAAGATAAAGTGGGAGTTATGGATTGTATTAAAGGAGGAATGGTGGTGTTGGATTTTGTTGCTTCGATTCAACTGCACCAAAATAGATTCAGCTGCATCCTCAACTTGTGATACTCGCAAGTGCACGAGCCGTTTGGTAGTATAGCATATGTAAGTGCGAGGTCGATCCCACGAGGATTGGTGATTGAATGATCCAATTCATTTCCCCTACATAAAACAGAAATGAAAAAGAAAATAAATAAAACAAGAAAAAAGGAAATAACTCAAGCAAATAAGTTCCCAAGTTCAATTAGATTAATGGATTGATTCTAGCTAAAGTATGATTAAGCCATGGTGTTTGGTCAAAACCTTGTGTTCCTAATTCCCTAATTTGATCATTTGTTGTCTAACCTAAAACTAAGCATTAGGAACCCATTAAGCATAGAAGAACATTTTAAACAACCAAGTATGTATCTAATCCCTGTTGTCGAATGTCCATACATACTCTTCCTATCCATAGTTCAATTCGAATTAAAGCATGGTGTCTACTCTTAATTCAAACCAAGATAGCTAACATGCAAGCCTAAATGGTGATCAATCATTCAAACTAGCATATTAACTTATAAGCATAATGAATAAGAACAAAAATCATAATTGAAACTTGGAAACTAATTAAACTTGAATACTTAAGAAAGAATGTACATTACAATAAAAGTAAAGTGGAACTAAGAAAACTTGAAAGAAAATTTAGTAAACTCATTTTGTTACAACAATTGACAACTTAGAAAGAGAAACTAAGAGAATTTGAGGGAGAGAAGGGAAGGGAGCTCTAGAGAAGTGTTTGAGAGCTCCCCCCCTTGGGGTGTGTTTTGAAGCTTGAAGGCTTCTCTATTTATAGGGCTAAGAGGGAGGAACATCATGATGGATTCCCACACCATCCTTCATCTTTTGCTGCTGCACAAGCTTTCATCACATGGGTTCAAAGGTGATCAGTTTTGCTGCCAACCCATGTGATTGCCTTTTGGTTGCTGAAAAACGAGTTTTCTGAACCAGTCTTGGTGTAGGAAGGCCAGAGGTTTCAAAACGTATCCAATGGGGCTCAAATTTGGATATGTTATACTAGACACCCATTGGAACAACTTCTATGAAGAAAGTATTCCCATCGGAGCGGTAGAAGTGTGCGTTTTGGGCCTTGCAAGTTGGCTGCCGAACAGAGACTGGAATTGACTTCATTTCATTTGTTTTCTTTCTTTTTGCTTCACATGCTTTCTCTATAATAACTCCAGCATGTACCAACTTGATCCTTTAGACTTTCATAGCTGGAATGCCTCCCCACTTCACTCATTATGTTGGATCCAAAGTCAGTTGCAGCATGGGTGAGGCACATGGCTTAAAGGAGGAGACAAGGCTCAAAGCTGGCAGCTGCAAATCCTTCTGAGCATGGTTCAGTGTTGGACGGGCTAAGGACTCCACATATGTTCAATTGGGCTGAATTTTGGATATGTTATACTAGACACCCAATTGAACAACTTCTATGAAGAATGTCTCCTCATCCGAGTTGTGCAGATTGCTGAAATGAGACCTGCAAGGTGACTTACGAAACTGGACTGACAAGAAGTGTGGCCCAACTTTGGTTTTGTCTTTAAGCTCTTGCTCTTATCCCAATCAGCCCTTAACATGCATGGATTGCATCAAATGTGATCTCTTGCTATCTTAACCTACAAAACACACAAACATAGGTAAGTGACTCAAAATAAAGAGAAACTAAGCAAAATCACTAAGTAAAGAAGGCATGCAAGTGTATGAAATTATGGACTTATCAAAATAGAAAATGAATTAAAAGCACAAGTTTAACTCAATAACATAACCAAATCATAAGCTAGAAGGGTACAAAATGATATACAATTATGAACCGATCAGATTTCATCATGATGTTCCTCCCTCTTAGCCTTATAAATAGAGAAGTCTTCAAGCTACAAAATTCACTTCAGCCATCCTCCACACTTCCATCATTCCATCAACACATCCAGAAATCATCCTCATACATTCCCACAACCCCAAACACTCCAGCAATCAACCCAATACTCTAAACTGCCCCAAAATCACCAAAACAGCTCCAGAAAACCTCCCTTCCATTTCCCTACGAATTTCCTCTTTCTCAACCATCACCACTCACCCAAACTCATCCCAAATCACCTACTAGCTGTCATACATCATTCTAGACGTGGGGAAGCTCTTGGAGAAGCATTAGACGTGGAGAAGCACTTGAAGAAGTCTTGGACACCACAAGAACTTCAGAAAAGGGGTTTTTCTACTCTTATTGCATTCATTATGTTTTCTCATTTCTATATAAGTTTATTTTTCATTATGAGCAGCTAATTTCATAACTAGGGCTTCGATGTAACCTAACATGAATATTCTGGGTTTATAAGTTTGAAGTTTGGAGTTTCAAGTTTGATTCATGATTCATGTTTTTATTCATTATGCTTATCAGTTAATATACTTGTTTGAATGATTGATCACCATTAGAACTTGTATGTTAGCTATCTTGGTTTGAATCAAGAGTAGACACTATGCTTTGATTCAAATTGAACTATGAATAGGAAGAGTATGTATGGACATTCGACAACAGGGATTAGATACATGCTTGGTTGTTTTAATTATTCTTCTATGCTTAATGGGTTCCTAATGCTTAATTTAGGTTAGACAACAAATGATCAAATTAGGGAATTAGGAACACAAGGTTAGAACTAGTCATCATGGCCTAATCATACTTTAGCTAGAATCAATCTTTGAATATGAATTAGACTTGTTACTTGACTCCTTATAACCCAGAATTGAATTGTTATGGTGATTCGAATGCCCTAGTCTCCAAATCTGTTTTCCAACTCTTAAAACCACTCTTTGTTACATTTGTTTACTTGTTTTTGTTTGCAATTTCATTTTGCTTCTTTTGTTCAACAATCACAACCACTCTTACTTTAAATTATGTTTTAGACATAACCTCCTACTTTCTTGAATTTGGTAATCTAAGTACATAACTAGTTTTAACTTCTCAGTCTTCGTGGGTACGACCTCGTACTTGTCTTGCTATACTACTAATTGCCCCGTACAATTGCGAGTTAACATAATATTAACAACAGCATGCCACTATTAGCATTCGAGAAAGTCTACTAGATTGATTAATAAATAATAACTTGTGTCTTAAGTAACTTGTGTCCAAAGGCCCAATTGATGAATAATTTGTGGTTTGTTTTTGTAAGATAAATCCCAACATAATCTTGTCACATGCTTGAACTGAATTTTTTAAAATTTTGTTGTTAATTGAAAATAGTTAATGCTGATCATTATATAACATTGGAATTTGTTTAATGGATGTAGGCTTTTAAATGGGGTTGATGTACATGCAAATATTATCAAGTTTATGCAGTTGCAGCTTACAATCAATGTTGTAGCACTAACTACAAATTTCATGGCGGCGGTTTTCTATGGTCACGTCCCATTAAATCTTGTTCAGGTAACTCTCTCTCTCTCTCTCTCACTCTGTGTGTGTGTGTTTATGTTGCTCCCTTTCTCTCTACTTGTTACTAGAAGAATTGCATTTAGGATTATTTTCTGCTTGTGCTTTGTTGATAGGACCCGACCCAAATTCCACTTTGGATTCTAAGCCGAACCTTGTGCGTATCCGACATCTGGCAGGTATCGGGCACTCTTGACCAAAATACCCTTCTAAGTTTCCTAAATTCTTTTTATTCAAGTTTGACTTCTGCAAAAAATTCGGCAAAGTCTCCCCTGTAATTCACTCATTTCCCAAAATTTTTACCTGTATAAAACATAATTTTTATAATCCCAAACGTTCAGCATGCACAATAATATAATTCATGCAACCAAACATAACATTATTTCGGCCTCAAGCCTTTTTAACCCAAATAAATCGTTATGTCATCTAAACTAATCTCGACTTTTAAAACATCAAGAGTACATTAACAAAATTTCAAAATAAATAAGCTGAATAACTTTTCAATCACTTGAACTTGCGGCTGCACCTAGTAACTCTAGGTTGCCCAAACCCTTAACAATGGATCAAGCCACACGTAGTTCTTTCCCTTTTATAATGCACTTGAGTATCTTTATCATTTGTTATATTCCCATGTGATTTGCAAATCAAACCAAGGTCTCATGTGAATGATATGCTCAATAATATTCACAAACTCTAAAGCAATACTTTGCAACCTCCCAATTCTCGAAATGGGTCATACTCAGAACATAAGTAAGCCACTCACTAAACTCCCTCTAATTCATGAATCAATTAATATATTACTGGCTTAGATTATTATTATATATATATATATATATAAAATAAAATAAAGATAAAATAGAGCAAACACCGGCGAAAACATTTTTAACATTTCCTTCGAAACTCACATAAAACTCAATTATAAATACATATATAAAAAGATTTATAATCAACTTATTATAAAGAAATAGGAAAACGAGAAAATTAGTAAAATAACATTGACCAAGTGAAATCTTAATGTCAATAGCAACAACTTAACTGAAACATATGTTTTTCCCTTTTACTTATAAAACAAACTCATCGCGTAAGAAATTATTTGTGATCTATATAAAATCCTTTAAACTTAGAAAACTCTCCACCTGGACGTAGCCCCATCCATATTCCGTCAATTCCTTTAATTTACCGTCAATTTTGATAAGATTATGTCAATTCCATAATTTCCTATTTAATTCCCACAATATACCGTCAATTCCTTGTGTCACATAATATGACACATCCTCGCAGGCCTCGGAAATACAAAGTCAATCTGAGTCGCAATCCTCGCAGGCCTCGGAGACACCAAGTCTATCCGAGCCGCAATCCTCGCAGGTCTCGGAGACACCAAGTCAATCCGAGCCACAATCCTCGCACCACACGGTTCGGGCGTCCCCGAGACTCGTGGGGCATTATCAGAAATAACAAAATTGTTTCAAGGCAACTTGGAGGGTAATCCTGAGGTGGGTTTGAAACCCATATTCTAACACTTATTTTGAAATTTCTCTTATTTCACAAATCATATTTAAATTCTTTTGTCACCTTCCAGAAATCAGTTCTCAACTACCTTGAAATTTACACTATATACTGTTGAGAACTAGTGTCCATAATTCCGCATTTTCCCCTACTAAGTATATATATATATATAATCTTAATAGTAATAGATAACTAAATAAATAATAAATAGATAGATAATTAAATAACCCCAACCCCTAGAGATTTCCCCATTTCCAATAATGCATAATCTTCAAATATCGGAAGTAACCTTTAGGAATACTATAACATAATCTCAAATATCAAAGCAGTAGAAATATTCACAATTAGCAATCTATATATATAAATATATACCTATATATTTTCATTCCATATTCATATAAACCCTTAATAAGTTTCATGGTAATTTAATCCATGAAATTAATGCCATTACAACCCAATGAACACCCACACAAACATAAATCCTCTAAACATTCGAAATAATTCAAATAGAATTCAACATTTGTTTTCACATGAATTCCATAACATACCGTATCCCACAATTAAAACATTATACTTCCATACATAACCCAATACTACCCAATCCATATAATATAATACTATATTTATAATCATAATGATATCATTTAATGAAAAATAATAACCTTTAAGAAAATCCCATAACTTCAATTATCAATATGATATCCAAGAATTTCCATTAAATACTATAAAACGAATTTCCTAATCTCAACATAAACAAAATAACTCGACTACCGGTCAAGGCTCGTTTACATGGTCGTCCTAGTACTTCTCGAAGGGTAAAAACTATATCGGAAGACTCACGGTCAACCAAGGGGTCAAACTACCCAAAATTGATCAACTGGGCCCGTGGGGCCCACAACCTCCAATTACCAATCCGAGAGTTCCTATAGGTTCAACACACTTTACTAAACTTGCCCTGTAAGTTTGGTTCAAATCGGACGGTTGGTTCACTCGCGATCGTACGATCGGACGGTTATCGTTAAACTATACTTTAAATTATTGAATCGGAACATCCGGGGCTCCGATTCACGATCCGCGAATTCCTACACGATCCTAGGAATGCCTAGATCAACATATGTTAAATTGGAGTTGATGCAAAGGTCCGAACATATCGAACCTAGATAACGCCTAATATGCGGTATCCGATCAACGATCAAACGATAACCAAATTCATATCCGAGCATACCGTCGTGCTCGGGATGACATGAGGATTATTTTAGGACTCAAGAACTGGCCAAAAAGTGGCCCACGTGCCCCCACATGCGCCGGCATCGCATGGGTGTCCAAAGCGATTCCGGCGATCGGAAAATCTCCAAGTATCCTAAGGAATCGAACCCCAAACCAAAGGCATGACTATGTAGTAAAGGGTAGACATTTGATTAATTAGGCTTCATAAGAAAAGAAACAATGATAATAAATTTATTTATGTCATTGTCTAATTGAGGATCCATTACACTTGATTAATTATGTTTTTATTTTTTATTTTGGGTAAAATCTGGTTGCATAAAGTACCTAGTAGTAAGTGCAAATAACTGGTAGTATATGTGCTCACGTTGTTTCATATTGTATTTGTGTAAGAATTCATTCAGGAAATGGGATCCAACGTGTAGCTAGTATGGCTCGAATTAGAGGCATATGCGTCACGGGTGAATAACTGCTCGCACGCGAATTCATGCCTAACTACAATTCGACCGAAGTTGACAAAAGAACAATTAGAGCAATTCAAGAAATCACGCTTTGGTCATCTTGGAAATATATATAAGATTCAATTTAGCGGGCAAATTGTGCATGGGATTGTCTTGCGTTGAGTCATCAAGCAAGGTGAGAAAGACTTGGATGGACTGAGTTTCTTAATAGGATGCGGCATTGCTCAGTTCACTCGTGAGGATTTCTGTTTCATCACAGGGCTCTGTTTTGGGGAAGTGCTTGAAATTTCCAATGGAGACAGTGATGAAATCAGACTTAAGGAAAGATATTTTCTATACTAAGGAATTACATGTTCTGAATTAGAAGAAGCATTTTTTAGGTGCAGAAAGAGCGATGATATCTACAAGCTAGCTCTTGTTCACTTTGTTGAGTTTGTGGTTCTGGGAAGGGACAAGCATTTGAACATTAATGCCAATTACCTGACCCCTGTAGAGGACTTGGATGCGTTCAACAGTTATCCATAGGGTTTGGTGTCCTTTGACAAAATCCAAGACAATATATTGTTCGTACCAGCAGAGTTTCCCAAAAGCTGTAAAAAGGAAGATGGAATAGGGAAGCGGAAAAGTAAGGCATCATGTAAATTAACGAAAACAAGCCGGAGAAATCAGAAGGACAAGTAGAGTAAGCATGTTGAAGTGCAAAGGCCTAGCTGGAATTTTAAAAGTTTGACGTATGCTTTCTAGGTACGTGGTAATAATGTTTATGTTAGTTATGTTTTGTGAACTTTAAAACTTAAATAATGACATATATCCTGTGAATTGTGTAGATTTGGGCGTACGATGTCTATTTTCGAGTTCAAAAAGTTGAACAATTATTTTTTCCAGAGTAAAGAGGTTTGGTTTGCAACCAAGCATTTGTTTATAAAGTTAAATGAAATTATTAAGTAGAATGATTGAATGTGAATCTTGTTTGTATTCTTAAACAGTCAGTCTAGTTGCGGGCGATACATCCGAGTTAGGAGGAGATTAGACAACCATATTGGAGTTTGCCATAGGATTGCCCTGCTTATGTCTCGTCAGAGTCAATTCCCTCTTCATGTGCTAACCTTGATGACATGAACAAGGTGGTAAGCTTGTTCAGGTCCAAGTTGGATCGAGTAAAATGGGGAAAAAAAAAGTCATTGAGGTAAGGGTCATAAGGATGGAAAAACTATTGGACTATTGTTTAGATCCTAAGTTTGAGTTGGAAGTAAGGACGAACCTAGCTTTACTGAAAAATCGGACCAATCGTTGTGTCGTTTCACATCTATTTAATAGATGTGAGGAAGAGGATGAAGGGCAAAGTAAAAGAAACGAGGGAGAGCAAAAGGAAGAAGGGGATTGAAGGGGATGAAGTGCAAAGAAAAAGAAGTGAGAGAGAAGAAGAGGAAGTGCAGAGAAAAAGAAGTGAGGAAGAGGGGGATGAAGTTATTTGGGATGATGATAACAATGGCAACACCATGGCGGCATCTTCAGAGCGGGTGAATGCGACATCTTTGACAAATGTTGAGTTTAGTGTCGGGGACATTGATTTGAATCAACCTACAACTGTGCTATCTCAATTGAGTATTTAGTTGAATGATGAAGTTAAACCTATGAAACAAGAGGTCCAATTATGGAAGAGGAAGAAAAATATTTTTATGTGGAAGATCATCGAATCTAGTGAATTGATGAATAAAACTGTGGCAATGAAAACCCGACTTTTGATGCTAGACCCAATGAAGGCGATTTCGCATGATGATATGGTGAAGTTGATGAATTTTTTTTGGGAATGGCGCCAAGGATCAAAGTAAGTCCCTTGTTTTTTAAGAGAGTGTATATATTTTTGAAATGTTCTCATGTAAAACTTTTTTACATTCCTATTTTAGTGATGGAATTTGGCTATGTGGAAGTTGGGATTGAATTTTTCGCTCCCCTCATCAAAGACGACGGTTGACTGCAAGGAGATGTAAGTTTAATTTATTATGCATTTCTTTTAATGTACATAATTTTTTACATTAGTAACAAAACCATGCGCAGCACATTGATTAGGGTTGTATCACATCCGGAAGCGACAACAAAAATTTGAGGCTGTAGAAGTATTGGAGTGGACAACCACATATGTATTTTTCATGGTATGTCTTAGGCCATGATTGAGTGCATTTAATAATGACACATTATATCCATACTTGCTTTGTGGAGATGTTTACAACTTATGTTTTATATTTCACAGAATCACATCCATACTTGTTTTGTGGATAATAAAAGAAAAAAAGAGCAGGTGGAATGGAAAATTAGAAACAGTTTACTCAAAGTTGTCAATGGGGAGCTTCCGACGTGTGAGATGAGTTGGCATAGCATGTATAATGTGTATGCCATTGTATGTTGACGAAGCATAAGCATTGGGTGGCTCTAATGATTGATCTCGTTAATTGTGCAATCAAAGTGTACGATTCAATGGTTTCACTTATTCCGGATGAGATCTTAAAGGAAGAACTTGCCTTGCTTTCAACTTCACTTCCAAATATTTTGAATGCTATGAACTTTTATGAAGAAAGCGTTTAAGTAAATGATTGCATCCAAGATTGGTGGTGTCTCTGGCCAATGGAATGTGTGGATGTTTCACAGCAGTCTAATGAGTGAGCACAACTTATTAATTTAATTTTATTACTTTAAACTGTCAATTACGCTCGAATGTATTACTTGAATTGATTGGGTTCTTCTTTTGCTTCAGAGGCAATTATGGCATGTTCGTGTTGAGTTTCTGAGCGCTAGGATTCCTTTAACTAGTTGCACCTCACATAACATGCCATTTTTCCAGTTAAAGTTGGTTGCAGAGATATTACGGGGAGATGCTTACAAATAGTTATTAGTTGAACATTTTGTGATGGTTTTTATTTTATTTATTTTTTTGTCTGAAACATTTTGTGATGATTGAGATTGTGTTACTAATACTAACTTTAATACATTAGTGCTGTAGATAATTACAAAGGACTGAGCCTTTTAAGGGCAATATTAAAATTAACATCATTATATCGAGAGTTCTCTCAAATAACTAATTAGATGCAAGAAAAGTGACTAAAACAGCAAATCTGCATATTAAAAACAACATATGTAGGTAATTTTCCACAACTTTTTCAAGCCATGTTTCATTTCAAGTATAAACAACATTTTTTAAAACCAAAACAATATATCTAGCAACTCTAAACCAAAGTGGAAATGATGTCCCGTGGCCTCACACAATAGGTCATTTTGGGAAGAACTTTTACAACCCTTGAAACTGTGCACTTAATTGGTCATTAAAGGACAAAGAAGCTAATAATTGAGACAAATAATAAAACTAATACCGTGTCCTTAATGGACTTGAGCATATTCAGCACCTTAGCCTCGTACTTGTCATCTTGGTGTTCTGGTTGAGGGGAGGTTACATCAATCCATTCGAATTCATTACAACTGCTAGCTTCCTAATTGGAGTTATCATATATGCAGAACAAGTGTGTTAGAGTTAGACGTAAGTTTTTTCACCCATATACATGTTATGGAAATGAAAACTTACATAGCAGGTTAGGCACTTCCAAAATGGTTTCTCCCGATTTTTATCTGATTTCGAAACCCGAAGCACCATTGCAACTCCACAATACTAACACCTCTTTGTTTGAGCAGTAGATGAAGACGAAGACACATTGAATCTTCTCACTCGTACCTCTTCTCACTCAAACCTCTTCTAACTCATACCTCCTCACTTATACATCTTCTAACTCATACATCTTCTCACTCAAACATTTTCTCACCTAGGTCTCTCTCATCTCTCCCCAAATCGAACTATATCCTCCAATGGTGTGTTTGGGTGGGTTAGTAACGATCTAGACACTTGTACCGTCAGGATTGTGCCACCTTTTACCCCAAAAATGCAATATAATATTTAACCAGTAAAATATTAATGTGAAATTTGTTACAAATATATGACCTTGCTTGCAATATATTATTTTAATTCTAATTCATTGAAGGTAACTAGTTGGATAAGAATCCATCAGCATTGGTTCGATTTGAATAAGCTTACTTGAGTTGGTTTAGTGCGTGAAAATGAAAAATCATTTGATGGGACTTTCTATCACTAGTCAATAATCCATTAGTTTTATCCTGTAAAGGGTGCCAATAAAGTGGTTGTTTAAGTATGGATCCATAAGTAGCGAGTTAATAGCAACCCACTTTAGCTTTGTTCCAACTCCCAATTAGATGTTATTTAAATAATGAACTTAAGAAGCAAAATCTCAATTCGAAATACCAACTTATAACACTAAAAATAGAAGCTAAAACAAAAGTAAAACCCCATATATTTTCATTTCTCCCCTCTTAAACTCCCCATATCGTTCCATTCCAAAACACTTTTAATGAATTCGAAACATTTCGTTACAATCGGAGGAAAGAGAATGAAGCATATCCATTTGGATATGCCCTAAGCCTTCATCCTAAAATTAGCTTGGTTTAAAGTGATGTTATATGTGCAACTCAATCATCGGAAGATCTCTTCCATATGGCTTCTGTGTGCCACTATTCCATACCTTTTCAAACACTCCACAAGTGTGGAACACCATTTCAATGACAAAATACCTAGACCATCCTAACTGGTACCATGCCAATCATTCAGTCCAACTTTTCTTTCAACAATGCAAGGCATGCGTGAACCCTGAGTTGTATGGGACGCGCATTAAGGCTATGGCAGGTCATCTGGAAGTGGCATATTTAGTTGGCCTACTTGGCATGTTCGAAATTGGTTAGTCAAAAGAGGATGCACTAGAATTTTTGTGTTATTTGAATCAATGTAACAACATTGATATCAAAGGAACCAAATATGCTTTGAGACAAAGATTAACCCGAGTTTTCTTTGTTTCAAGACATGTAGTAGATATGTTTAACTATGGGAGGATTAAGTTCAAACACTGTAGCGCTTGTAACAACAACGATTGGTGTTTTATTATTGAAGCCTGGCCTACTGAAGAAAAAATAAATCCTACCTTCTAGTTCAAGGTGATGCGCGTGTATGTTTTACCAATATACTAAAGGCGTTATAATCAAACCCAAAGCAATAAGGGGTTAAACACAAGAAAGAATATTTATGTATGAAAATAAAATAAAAACTGTAAAAATCAATTTTTCGAATGAAATATAAATACAAAAGAGAACCCAAAAAAAAAAAAAAATGGAAAACATTAAAAGCAAAATCAGTGAAACAAAGAAACAAAGAGAAGTGGTTTTGGAGTGTTTGACTTACCATCGCAGTTGGAGTTGAAGCAGTTGGAGTTGAAGAAGAGTACTGCAAGTTCTTCAAAACTTGGGTTTTACTTATTTAGAAGCAGAGTGCAAAGTTAGGCGAGTGATAGACTACCAGAGGCTCTTTCAACATATCATGGGTCTTTTTTTTTTCTATCTACTATAAAGATCTCGCAAATAATTTTTGTAATACAAAGACAGAATAAGAGAGCTCTCAGGTTATAGTTCTTGTAATGGGTAATGATGATTCATTTTCTGCAACATCAATGATAGCACAACCTGAAATATGAACATATAAGTTTACACAGGGGTTTAGCAAAATAGAATATTTTTTGAATAAAAGAGTTTGTAATGGGGCAGAAAAATACATGCTAGTGAAAGAATTGAGTTGTGGGCTTAAACCCTTGTTCCTCCTCTTTCAGCGTCCTTCACAGTAGAGTGTCTTTGTTTTTTTCTTTTCTTTGTACTTTGAAAATCTTGTAATCATATTTGTTTTCTGAGAAAGAGAGAGAGAAGAGAGAAAGTACGTTAGAGAAAAGGGGAGAGATGAGAGACAAGTTCCGGGTTGTAGTTTTTGTGATGGTAATTTTAACTCGGTTCTAAAAAACTACAATTTTAAAACTAAACCGTTCATTTTAGTTGGACGGTTGTTAACATCCCGCTTATTAACCTTCTCATTCTAGCAGCTCCCCTTTTCCATACTTTTGTAGACCTAGTTTTTAAGTTTATTTTGAAGCCCTTTGAGTCCAAACATTTTAACTTTACAAATTTAAGCAAATAAACTCACAACCCAAATAAGTAAATTTAAACCCGAGCAAATAAAGTTAAAATTTAGTTACAACCCAAAAGAAAACTGCAATGCAAATTTAATTAAAGTTACAACCCAAACGAAAAATGCAATGCAAATTTAATTAAAGTCATAAGTACACCCTAATGCCTCTACCATTTTAGGATACAATGAGCTTCTAAAAAGTTCCACAATCCTCTTGCCTAGGCTAAAAGTATTTTCACTAGCAATCGTAGAACTTGGAATTGCAAAGATATCCTTGGCAACTTGTGAAAGAATTGGATATCTTGTTTGGTTCTCTTTCCACCAATTCAAGAGATTGAATTGTTTGCTCAAATGGCTCTCAAAAGGATCCTCCAAGTACTTATCCACTTCATTGGATATCTCAACGGATTGCTCATCCTTCCTTCTTTGCAGAAGTTGTTGCATTAGTTGAAATGTGGCATCAACATCCTCACCAATTTGTGCAACCTCATCCTCATCAATTTGGCTCACAACATCATTCCCAACCCCTTTATACTCATTATACAAATCATTCAAACACTTTACAACCTCATTAACAACCTCATCTTGCTTTCTAGCATCCGCCCCAAGATTGCCAAAGCTTATTTGGAGTATTGAAAGCTTCATCCCTGGGTCTAGCACATTGCCCAAAAATATAAGCTTATTCACAATCTCAAAACTCTCCCAATATTTGTCAAATTTCAACTTCATTGAAGATGCTACATGTTGCATAGTAAGATTTCTAGAATCCTTCGTTTTCGTTTCTATTAGAACTTGTAACCCAACCAATTCTAGGAAAATTATTGTTGATGTATAAGTTTTGGTTGCACTAAACTTCAATGTAACATCATAAATTTTTTTCAGAAAATGCACAAAAGCTAATGCCTTCTCCTAATCATCATTATTTGGAGGTCTCACTCTCTGAACCATCACTTTCTTAACCTTCTCTTCCTCTAGAAAGTAAGCTCGAAACACTTCACAACCATAGGACATCCTCTTAAAGCATTTTGTAGGTTGCATTCCACCTTATAGCACATCTATTAGCACATTTGTCATCTTATCCATCCTACATGCAATGACAAACTCTCTAAACTTGTCCAACCTCGCCGGAAAAGAGTGAATAAACTTCACACAATTTCCAATCACTATCTTTTGTGAAGCTAATTATTCTTTTGTGCAAGTTCCAATCACTATCCCTAAAGTGAACTGTCCAAGTATCGGTTGTAATACTAACTCTTTGCTCACTAATCACACTCATTATCTTTGCCTTTTCAAGCATGTATAACTCCCACACCCCTTCGGCAACCTTCTTCTTACTTGATACCTTCAATCGAGGTTGCACCTCATGCATCATTTCCTTAAAACCCAAGCCCTCAATGACTCTAAAAGGATGTTCATCCTTAATGATGAACCTCACAATCTTTGATAGGATCCTCGACCTTCCGGATGGAATTCCCTGTCAAATCGTGTCTCACCTCTCGGCAAAGGACAAGATGTCCACAACCTGCCTGTCCAAAAAGTGGCAAGAATTTTGGAGACTTGGTTCAAGTGATGATTATTTTGCAACCTCTAAATCCGCCTTTTGAAAGGGCGTGAATGAAGAACTTCTTCATACTTCTTTGCTCAGCTTCAAGTTGAGGTGTTGGAAGTTTGCAACACGCAAGTTCTTGAAAGATTTCATTCATGCGTTGTTAAAAAAAAGGGTGGTTGTCTTAGACATATCAGTTGCTTGTCACGGGAATTTGGAATTTACTCTACCGTTTGAGGTGTTCCAAAGCATAGATATTAAGGTACTGAAAATAGGTCGAGTAGTCGTAATTGATATCCCTCTCGAAACATAGACGGGATTGCATAAAATACATGTGGACATATCTCGACCATTACACTCATTGATCAATGTTTGTTTTGTTTTGTATTTATTGGGTTTGTTATCTTTTGTGCATATATGTAGTTGAAGAAGCTAAAATTCATACATCATAAGCCAAACAACCATATTCTCTTACCCATATCATCCATGTGAATTTTTCAAAAGTAATTGCAATCACTCATTCGGGTTCATTTAATTTGGTTATTGGTTATTCTAAAATCACAGTTGAGATCATTTTCTTCTTTTCAAAATTGTTATATGGGTTGAGGCTATGAAATGAAAAGAGTGAGTGGTTGGTTTCGGTAGAGTTGTACAAGGGGAACGAGAAAACACTAATAGATACCAAAAAAAACTAATGATATGCTCACTTAAAAAAACACAGCTACAACAGGGATATAAGAAAACATTGATTGGATTGTTGAGTAAATAGAGTAATGTTTTTATGGAAAAAGAAAAAGTTTCACATGTAATTGTAACTTGATTGATTTTTGTTAATTTCCAAAATAAATTATTTCATTTTTGTCTCTTCTTGAATTTTAATACACATTCTTTTTTGTGAATTTGTATGGTGTTAGGTTTAATTGGTCAACGAAACGACAATTGGGTTTTGAGCTAAGCAAGTTCCAGGTATGTTGTTCATCTTCATATTGGTAGTATTTTGATTAGTCAGTTATTCTTCTATGTTGTTATTGTGTTTGTTTGGATGGATATGTTTCTGTCACAAGAATACTTTTGTTAATATTCAATATTTTGTCTTATTCAGATTACTTAGATTTGTTTAATGATCTGTTTTTTTTTTTTTTTTTGGTTTCCCAAGTGTCACGGATCACACTTGAGCGTGTGCTATCGTGACTCCATTGGGACATCCATGCGCTTATGAGGTAGTCTAAGTGTGGAAGGGCGAGAGCTTAAGAGCTAGAATGGTTTGTGTTGGCCGGGTTGCATGGTTGAAGGGTATTTTGGATATTTCTGAAGGTTACAGGAGAAATTTGAGGAAGGTAAAAATACTGGGACGTTCGTGATGTCGATATACATGTAACGCAACTAACGGTTCGCCATTCGAAGTTCGTATGAATTAGTTATGCTCAATTATGACTCCTCGTGCATAGGTGATGTTCCCTAGCAGAAGGCTAAATGCATAAAATGCTATATAGGGGGTGACATGGTGTCATGCTCTCCACAACCCCTAGTGCTTACACCCTTGTGGCACTAAACGAGCATCCTTATGACATTGGAGGTAGTCATAAGGGCGGGCATAAGATTGTTGAAGGATAATCTATGTCTCTGAGGGAAAGGACTTCCCGAGGACAGTACGAACACGCGGGGCCGTTCGTATTGCGCATCGTTGTAAAGAGTGAGGTCAACGTATGGCATTCGCTATGCCGTCGGCTAGCGAGGCATTTGACAAGACTCGATGGACTTGGCTTGGGTTCGGCTTTGTCCAAGATGGAAGGAAGATATTCGGATACTGGTACGCATGGTTGCGACCCCATGCAAAGCATAGATGGTTATGTGGGACATTCGGAATACATATGTCGCCAAGGCTTGGGCGACATGCGAGTGTGACAGCTTGCACGTATAGCTTGAGGATGTGGGCTATGAAGGTTGCTAATGGAATGACCGACAGAAGTGTGGGTAAACCGATGGTGTGTTGGATCGCTGTGTCTTGACTTGGACATGAGCGAGCCACGAGTTTGGCATGCAACGTGGTCGATGCAGTTGACGTGTCTTATGCAACGCTTGATGTATGGGCGTCGAGAGTTCGTTGCCGGATGCGGGGTGATTGTGTTGTCATAAGGAAGTGTGACTCGTTGTCTAGCCATGGGGCTTGGCTCCTATGGGAGACGACACATGATGGTGAACCTTTTGCGGAGTTGTGAGAGTCATGAATATCATGAAGTGGGAGAAGGCTGACTCGGATCCGAAGGGATCCTGGGCCGCACGGGTGTGTTTGAGTGAGCGAAATTTGTGTTTTGCTTCCGCCGCGTCGCGTCGTACGCTGATCCCATGACACAAGGTATCCCCAGGCATGGCCCAGGCCTAATCCTTCGAGGTACTATCGGGCGCATATGCGGGGACCTCTCCCAAGAAAGTTTTCTGTATCCATAAGGGCTCGAACCCGAGACCACTTGCTTAAGCGACCAGAGCCCCTTCCACTATGACCAACCCTCATTGGTTAATGATCTGGTTCTTTGATGCTATGTTTGTGAGTTATCCTATAAAACATGTTAGGCTTGTTTGATGTTATCTTTGATGCTCTCAAAATAAAGTCTTGCACTTTCATTGGGTGAAGTCTCATTGAGGTTTAGTACAACCCTTGGGGTTATAGTAAGGGAGTGTGTGCCAATACACATAGAGTCATGGGACCAAGCGACACCCTTTATCAAAAATCGAGCTTGGACACTCCTAATGGTAATATAAGTTTTTCTTAATGTGCATTTACGTTATGAGGGATTTGAATATATGTTCTTATAGTTCTTGATTTGATACCGCGACAAAAATTCATAGTGGAAGATTGTCACAAGAATTTTATCTTGCGCGTGATGGATAAGCTTTGGAGAAACTGGAAATCTAAACTATCATTGCAAATAAGAAGAATTTTAGAAAGTAGGTCAGATGTAGCACGTCATATGGTTCTACTCAAGCCTAGTGATGCAACACAGGAAGAATGGGATGCATTTGTGGCAGAACGCATGTCAGATAAGTGGAAAGTACGACCAGAAATGTATCATGCTATGTAATAAAAAAATATTGTTGTAAGATTAGGGTTACATATGAATATGAAGAGATATATATGATCTTTTGCAGAAAAAAAAGTGATAAAATGAGAGCAGTACGGGCAAGACAAACTATGCCACACACACTTAGCCGAAAAGGCTATGCACGATTGGAACATGATTATGTGAGTAGGACTTATATTCTCTTTTCTGAAATCTTATTTATTATATCTTTTTTATTTATTACTAATTCTTTTCTATGCAGAAAACTAATAATCCAGGTAAAACTTTAACAAGGCATGAATTATAGATTATCGGACATGAGCCAAAGAAAGCAAAATGAATGATATTGTAGCTGCTGGAATTGTATGTAATATAGATGGATTTGAAATTTAATTGATTTCTTAATGCATGTGAAATATAATATAATTTCATGTCTTTGATTTATTCGTGTAAGAAAATATCAAGGAAAAAATGGCAAAAGCTAGAGCTTCTGAGAATCCCATTTCTATTAAAGAGGATGCATTGACTCGAGTTCTTGGTAAGGAGCACCCTGGTTGTGTTAGAGGCCTTGGATTTGAGGTTACACCTTCGCAGGTAGATGCTCAAATTCAAAACAATTCTTGGAAGCAATCCATGATTACTCAAGTGGCAGCATTGACAGAACGCCAAAACTTTCTAGAGGATTTTATCATGGAGTTTAGACAAAACATGGTAATTTGCTCTAATTCTTGTAGTTCTAGTAGTTTTATCTCAATGGTGCGTTCTCATATTTTAAATATGCAAATCTCTGTTTAGAAAAAGACTAGCAATGCTGATGGAGTTGCACAATGTCATGTTGGACCATCATAGGTAAAATATAAGTAGTCAATTATTAAAAATTACATATCCACCTAAGATTGTAGAAATTATAGTAACTTCAATTTTTTGATTTATTATCAGTCCCCACAAGGCAATACTCAAGTCCCTTCTAATCTGAACCTTACCAATACAAAGTGCAATCTACTAAATTGGACTGCAACAAGGCAAGTAGTTGCAAGGGCAGAAATTGCGTCTACTGATCCTACTTCAAAAGTACATCATATTGTACTTGGGCCTGATTGTTATAAAGTTTGGATCAAAGAAATTTTAGTCCCTGAAGTACCATTGTTTAGGAGTTCACATGAGCATTTCTTTCTTGATGATGCAATTGGAAGCACAGTTGCTTGGCCACATAAGTATATTAGCTTCGACTAAAGAACTTTGAGGTAAATTCGAAGTCAAAATCATTTCTTCTATAATATATGAAGGTCTTTCTACCACACTTGTGATTGTCAATTTGTAATTTGTTTATGAAATATTGGCATTAATTGGCTTCTACATGAACTAAATAATTTGGTATTCAAATCTTAAACTTGCACATGCCATTGAAATCTTATTAACTGCATTATCTTAGAGTTGTATACTTAGAACAAATGTCAAATATCTATTTACAGAAGAAAAGAACCTTGTACATATAGAGTTGTATACATCTGTTCTACATGGACACTTGAGGGGTAATTAAGAATCTATATAGTTTTTTATATATTGTTATATGTTGAGCTCTAGAAGTCTATCTTTGACAGGTGAGAAAAAGGTTACCACAAAAACAAACAAAGAATTGTGAAGAAGGGGCAAGTTAGATATATTCTTTGTGAACTCATTGTTTAGTCTCTTGTGTCGTCCCTTCCTGTGCTTAAACCTTTTTCTTATCTTTTTTTTTTTTTTTTCTGAGTTCTTGGTCAGTTAACTTCATTCATGAATTTTTGGTCCTTAAATTAGTTTTGTTGGATTCTCTTATTCTCTTGTTTTATTTGGCAAGACATTTCTATGTAATGAAATTTCCCATTTGGACCAAGAATTTACAGAAATGGATCATTTTCATTCTTGTGTGCTTGTAATTTCTAGACCTTCATTCTCATTTTCTGATCTTTTGTTTTAATGCAGGTAATAGTGGTTGTAATTATTTTAGTGCCATTTGCACCTTCTTTTGGACATGAAGCATCACATCCTCTCAAATGATCATGGAGCTCATCTTTTTGGATATCTATTTTGTTTTGGACAATGCAAGTATCAAATCTTCTCATACTTCATAGGATTGACTTTGTGGGATTAGTTAAAGACAATTTTTAAACTTGCCATGATGTACTAGAATCATATTGAGTAATATTAATTTAAAGTATATTAGCCTTTATGTCTTCGGTTTTGCTTCTATATATTAATTTCTTTTTGTAGAATTAAAAATTATGGGATATATATAGATTAGATTTTTTAAATAAAAAAATTTCAACGACATCTAACTTTGTGTCATGAAAAATATTTCAATGACGTCTCAGGAACGTGGTTAAGTTCATTGACGTGCATGTTGCGTCATATAAAGTGCTAATAGACGGCGTTAAAAGGAATGTCATATTCTTCATGACGCCTAATTGACGTCATTAAAACATCATCCATGACCTCGTGGACGCGTCATGGAAAGTATAGGACAATACACAGACCGCGTTGTTGAAACATCATTCTATGACGCGTAACAGACACCATGTTTTAAAAAAAGTTTCCATGACCCCCCCTTTTGACGACGTGTGTTACAACGTCTCGTCCGCGTCATTAAACGCCTTCCATGACGCAAATCAGACGTTGTGGAAGGGTTTTTGTCTTGTAGTAAAAGCAAAATCAATTCAATTGAACTATTTAATTAACCCTAAATAGCCTAAACATCGTCAAATTGAACTCAAAAATAGCTCAACATAATCAAATTATACTTTAAAAACAGAATCTATTCAATTCACATTTTAAAACATATCCAACCAATTCACATTAACCCTAAACCCTCAGTACCGCTCAATTCACAATTTTATTAACCCTAAAACATATCCAAAACATAATTAATAAATAATTTATAAACTTAATGAACAAAACATAATTGCTAGATTAAAACCCCAACTCAAAGTTTAAAGTTTCGAAGTTCAATTTCAAAAATTGGGTAAAAAATTTACCTGAAGAGGAGGAGATAACGATGTAGAGACGATGATGAGTGACTGAGAGAGGCGGTGAGGTTGATGAGTGTCTCTCTGGAAGGAAGAGACTCTGATACTCAGATGAGAGACCAAAGAGAGACTGAGATGAGGCGGTGAGGTGGACTAAGAGACTGAGAGCGGCAACGATGATGAGTGACTGAGAGAGGTGGTGACATTGCGAGAGAGAGAGAGAGAGAGAGAGATGAGATGTGCGAGTGATTGATTTGACAGCTAGGATTGATCGAAACTAAGAAATCCTAGCTGTTAGTGAAAATAAAATGTTTATAAATATTTAATTAAATTATTTGCGGTATACCGCAAAATTGAGATTTTCATAATCGCATCGACAACCGCATAGTGTGGTCGGTTCAAAAAACAGCAAATTACGGTTGGTTTTGCTGTGATGACGATTTGATTGCGTGAATAGTCGGTTGGTAACTGCGATTTTGCGGTATATCGGTCTAAAATGTCAGCCCTAGAGAATATAGGAGAGGGAGAAGAACAATGGCTTCCTCCACCTCAAAGTGAAAACGGCACTAAGAGTGTTTTCAGGAAGAGAGGAGGCTTAGGGTTTAGTTTTCCTCTCCATTTGTAACAAGGTGAGATGTTTTCTAAAATAAAATTAAAAAAGGGGGAAGGTGAGACATGGAAGATGAGATGATAGTGAATTACTTGAAACAATAAGAAAATTAAAGCAAAAGTAACAATCAATTGAAAGTATATCATTTTAGCTTTTAAGGTAAATATTAAAAAATTTGTATTCATTTTTTCTACTCTTGATGCTGGTAAAATTTGTGCAAAATATTATGAATGAATTCCTATTTACCAAAGTTACTTTTGTGGATAATGTTTCTCAATCAGTAAATAAGATCCTAAGGAAAATGAAAAAAGATTGATGAAGAAAAAAGGACAAATAGGAAAATAGTATAGGATATAGATTACATTCGAGAAGGTTACGGAAAGCGGGTAAGTGCTGGAGCGTTTGGTCAGAGCGTGGGAACAATTTTAAAGACGTGTCCGATTCGGTAAATTCCCATCCCAAACCAAAATCAAAGCAACGCGGTGGTGGATTTTGATACCTCCGCAGCGGAGTCAGACGAAGAAGGAGACAGAAACTGAGAAATTGAGAGAGAAGACGGAGATGGCTGTGAACCCTCAACTGTTCCCTAATGGCATGCCTGTTCCTTTTGTGAACGAGATGTTCGTTCTCGCCAGAGACGGCGTCGAGTTCGAGGTCGATAAGATTCCTGGGTTCGTTCTCACTTCTCAATTCCCTTCTCCTCAATCATCTTCATCATCATTCAATTTGCCATATTCTCTTACAAGTTTGATTTAATTGATGCCTCTCCTCCTCTTTGAAACATGGCCTTGCGCCTTAATTTGATTTTGCCAACACTAATTCATTCATTCATTCATTCTGCTCTTTCAGTACCGAATTTGAATAAATAAAAATTATGGGGTATTGATTTGAAATTTGATTGAATGTATGCCCAAAATCGTAGCTTGATTGATTTGTGTTGGGAGGGTGCAAGAATAAAAATGAGTAAATTGTTAATTTAATCCCATTTCCTGTTCTATTGGAGTGGGAAGATCGCAGTGTAGCAATTGCATAATTTGGTGTTGAATTGTGTATTGCCTTCGACTTTCAGATCTGATGGTGGTCGTCTTAAAGCAAAGGGGACAATCTACTTGTCAAATATACGCATGGTTTTTGTTTCAAACAAGCCTGTTGGAAACTTTATTGCTTTTGATTTGCCCCTGGTATGTGATACTTCGTTTTACCTCAACATTGCTTTCCTTCCATCGTTATATTGCGTTTTCTTTGAGAGGTTCACTTGTAACTGAGTCAACTCGCAAAGTTTCTTTGCACCTAATGATTCTTCTGTAACCCTTTTTGTGTGATTGTGGGGTTTCCATGACTTGTGGTTTTGATTTCCTGCATAGTGAATGTATCTTGAACAAAGCTTCCGACTTTTATTTTGATGCCAAAATATGTTAACAAAGGAAGTTTTAACATTTATTGTTCTCTGGTGTAAGTCTCTGGACTTTTGTTCTTATTTTAATTGTGATTATAACTGTGGAAGGTAGTCTCAAGAAGAGATTGGGATATTTTTCCTACGGTAGATTTAGCGTGTACACATGGGAAATGTTCAGGGTAAAAAAAATAGCTTTTAGGTTAAGATTAGAGTATTGTGAACTACATTCAGACTTTGTTTATGTCAAATACTTGTATTTGATGTTACTTCTGAGTTCTTCTTTCCCTTTTATTATAAGTGTGATTTAGATGAACTTTGATGATTTGTCTGCAATATATGTTACTTTGGGCTATTTAACATAGTTTGTAAAATCCTTGATACAATCTTATGATTGGATCTCAAGTGCTCTCTTAGGTAGGATCCTGATTTTGAAAACCCAGCATCTAACTTCCATTATCTAACAAAGAGTAATTCAAAATTATAATATATTTAATCAACCTTTTATGTCACAATTTTGTCACAAACCTACAGCCAGCCATGATCCACCACTACAACAATCCTAATTTTCCCAGTGAATCACTTTTATCCCACAGCAGTAATTTGCCACTATTTCTAACGACCGTTGGATATTATCCTATCCAACAGTTGCCGGGTTTCAGGTGTTCACTGGTTCCTAATTCTAGGGCCTCAAGTGAGTGCTATTATTATTATGTGTAAGGCTTAAAAGTGCTGTTGTCTCTGGTGATTCACTTGCTTGTTTGAAGTTTGTAAGGATTCTTTTGTCTTGGTGCAGTTTTGGCACAAATTTGATGTCTTTTGCTGTCGCTCTTTTATATCCATTTATTTGCATCTCACTGACCTTTGTGTTGGTTCATTGTTCAGCTTTATGTCCATGGTGAAAAGTTCAATCAACCAATTTTTTTCTGCAACAACATTTCTGGTCAAGTGGAGCCTGTAAGTATATAGTTTAGAGGATTTCAATTATTGTACATAAACCCTTTTATGATTTTGGAGATCTTATTTGTCTTGATGACTAATTTTAGGTAGTTCCAGAAAATCAGCATGGGGCTCTTTATTCCACTCACTCATTCAAGATTTTGTTCAAAGAAGGGGGTTGTGGAACGTTTGTTCCGCTTTTTTTCAACTTGATCTCCTCAGTGAGACAATATAATCAACATCAACACCCCAATGCAGGACCGCAGCCTCGTGTTGATCCTTTACAGGCAGCGCAAACTCCTGTTGATGAGATGATGAGACATGCGTAAGTGACATATTTTGCACATAATTGCCATGTGTGCTTGTAGTCAAATGGATTTAGAGAAGGATCGCTGGTTAAACTATGATTTTTTATTTTGCAGGTATGTCGATCCTAATGATCCAACGAGGATCTTCTTGCAGCAGCCTACTCCAGAGTCTCAGCTGAGGCGGCGCACGTACCAGTCACAGCCCGCAGGACAGTAAATGTAGTTTTAATTATAAATAAACGTACATGTTATAAGAACCTCCAAAAGCGTGCTGTGTAACCGAATTATAGAAGACTGTTTCTACTTGTATATTCACTGAGATGTCTATTTACTCTTTTATTGTGAAGAAGAATCCGTTGAATCTTTCACTGTGGATGGATTACATTTTGGCCATGAATATGCGATTCAGAATATGGTGCAAGCCATACATGGCATGGCACGATTTTATGCTTCACAAGTGTAAAAAATACAATTTTCAAAGCCTCAACCATTCAATTAGGAAGACAGACGCAGGGAGCTCCTTTTGAGCCACAACTGGTAAGCAGTCATGTAGAAAGAGTCATAGCCCTTAGGAGTCTCATACCAAACAAAATGCCTACGAACTTTATACAAATTATGGTACATGCTCATGTACTTTCGTCTTGTTATCGACAACAATGTCCTCTTCAACAAGGCAACATCGCCATTGTTGACAATAACTGAAAACTTGCTCCAGTCCAATACATTGGCAAATGGAAGCTCGTAGTGGTTGGAAATTATAACAGGAACGCACCCATAATGTATGGCATCGCTCACCCTAGCCGTGTTGACCTCATAGCCTTTAACATGGAGGCAATACTTGCTCCTCCTAAACCCCTCCTCATAAGGGTAAGATGGTTGCCCTGGGAATATATCCATGTATGTGTCATTGCCCCATAAATCTACCAGCTGCTGCCGGATCTTAGAGTTTTGATTTCGCCCCGCAAAGTACACAAGCTTATCCCTGCATCCGGAAAAATTATGTTGTTAAACTGCCAATCTAAACAATCCAAAAATAAAATATATCAACTAAAATGTTGGATTACAAATACAAATCTCAATTGAGGAAAGTGCGTGATTTAAGGGTTACCTGGCGTGTGGGGGGTTGAGGGCATGCTGAGGAGGGCGAGGCCAAACTTGGGGCAAGGCAACATCTTTGTGGGTAACATAGAATCTTTGGAAGTAGCTGGAGGAGCATGTGAGCTGAATGGCATTGTTGCGCAACCCAACATGTTTGGAGGAGGCCTCTCGACAAACAGAGTGACAGCAGGCATAGAAATGGTCAGACCCTAGAGAGGCATTCCAGAAGGGCAAATCTTGGCTGATGCTGGTGGTGTATCGGGCAACAAAATCTGCAATGGACGGCTCAGAATGGACACGTGGGTCGTTTCTGAGGAGATTGACTGAGAAGGGTAGGAAGAAGAGATGGGCTTTTTCTGGGTTGGTGGTGATGAGGGAGCTGCTAAGCAGAGACAGCTTGAACATGTGCTCGCTGAAGTAGTTTCCGAGTTTTGGGTCGAATGGGTTTGGGTGGGGAAGGAAAATGGAAGCAGAGGAAGCAAAAGTAGAAGAAGCAGAATTGGTGGGATAAACATAAATCTTGAAGCTTTGGATCATATCTTCAAAGTCAGCAGCAAAGAGCTGCCAGTTGTGGTAAGGACCTGAATCTACAGGAAGAGTGATGTGTGGTGTGGGAGGAGAAGCTGAGAGACGACCCAAATTGGAAGGGCTGCCTTCTTCTTCTGACGAATGGAGGAGAAAGATGGCAAACCATGAAGCTGAAGAGACTGCCAGCAGCAGAAGCGCGGTCAGGAGCAGCCGGCGTTTGAGTTTAGGCATTTTGTTCAAAAATAAGCACACAGACTTCATCTTTGGTTGTCGATCCAGACTTGCTGCTAGCATAGAGAAGCTCGCTGAGTTGTCACAAACCGACGATAAATAATACAAAGGATTAAAAAAAAACATAAAATCCACCTAAAATTACAAAACATGCCATTTATTTGTTTTTAATTGACACCTTCAAAGATTTGGTTTACACATGAATTTATTAATTAAAATATGAATCTCTAATTAACTGAAATCATACAATATTGAAATCCTAATAAATACATTTCTATGTGAAATTATTCAACCATTTTTTTGGTATTTCCTTGAGCAACCCGAAGTTGGCATACAATAGAGAGGAAAGAAAGCAAATTTCGATACATGAAAGTAAGAACATGCTCCAATAAGGATTTTATGGTGTTGAGGCCCAAAAAAGCCAAGGTTGGGTTCAAATATATTGAAACCATAGAAATTGTGAGAAAAACTTGGAAATTTTTATTGAAACTTTGGAGAATGTTTATTTAGTCAATTATCTATTAGTTTATCACAAAAAAAATTAGAAGGAAATGCATTACATGATGGATTTAACTGATTTAAGTTGATTATACAACGAGCTGACAAATACTGTGAGTGTAGAAAATATGTAGTAATTAATGAAAAAAGATTAAACACACTATAAATCATTTATATATAATGATTTACTACAATATTTTACACTTTATACATTGTATGGTAAGATACATGAGTGACTTAATACCACATAGAGTTCCTATGAGGTTCAAATTTTTCACTATCTTCATCATCTCTATGTGTAGAGTAAGTGTATTGTGAAGAGCAGTCATCAAATGATAAATCCCCAAAATAGTTTTGCATGTAATTGTTAACATGCCATCCATATAAATATAAATATTTTAGCATATTATCACAAAAATATAAGTGATATGGCAGTTAAGGTGTTGGAGGAGTAAAATGGGAGGGGTTCAAATCCCCTTTGTGTTTTTTTTCTCCCTTGTTTCCCCTTTTGTTTTTCTTTTTTTTCCTTTTTTTTTTCCTTTACATCGATATTTTCGATATTTTAGCGATATTACATCGATATTTTGACAAAATATTGCTGAAGTGTGAGCGAAATTATCAACATCAATATTTTCCGATATTATCGTCAATATTGTCGATATTTATACGATATGTACATGGATATGTTCCGAAATATCTGTGATTCGAAAAAACTGAAATATCCTCGATATTTCATCGATATTATCGATATTTCAGACTATGATGCTAAGTGAATTGTTAAATTGTAAAATGGAGAAAGATCCCATGAAGTGAGAAAGGGAGATGGAAGAAGGAAAAGAAGACAAATGAGCAAATAAACAAGCAAATTTCACACACCATGCCAAAAAGAAGAAACATATCAGAAAAAGAAAAATATATATATCAGTATTAAATTGCACCAAAATTAATTGAGTTGTAATAGGAAATGCCTAATTTTCTAATTATTTGCTAAAACTTGTTTATTTTATATTGGCGTTTGACTTCATTATGATGAACCAATGAAGAGGGGCGTTTGGAGGGTGTGGGGCTTCAGGTTGGGCCACATCACCATATTTTCTGATTATTTATGTTGAAAGCTAAAGAAAGAAGATGAAACCAGCTTCTCCATTTTGAAGAAGAGTGACAGGAGAGTGGAATTTGCAGAGAAGATACAAGCTTTCGTTGTTGGGTTACAACAATTTGACGTCTTTCACAAGAAAAAAGCATGGCCAGTTGGGTAAGGAGCCCGCAGCCTCATCCCCATCTCCATCCTCATCAATCTTTCAACAAGCGGCTGCTAATTCAACCGCAAAGTCGTACTTTCAGGCTTTCAAATTCCCATCGCCATCTTCGGAGGAGAATTTACTGTAACTATGATGACGATGCCACCAAGAAACCATCACAACCGCAAGCTCCACAGCCAACTGGGATTAAGCTCTACTCTGAGATTGAGAGGTTATGTTTTGTTATGCCCCTTTCTTTCAGCTCTGTTATGATGGCTGATGCAATTGTTTATTTGCCATCGGGTTAAATCTACCCTCCAATTCAAAGCTTGTTCTTTTATCTACTTCCAGATTACTTACGGAGACTGTGAGGCAATCCCAAGGTCGCTGGGATGGTTCAAGCGACTGGACTCAAGTGGAGGTGTAATTTCATTTCATTCTCTTATTGCTCTTCAGATGATCACACGTTTGCTCTTTTTTTAGTGCACAAAGCTTTTCTGGATAAGTTGACCAATCACCGGATTTCAAATTTTGTTCTCTTATGTTTATATGCTGTGATGAATTATGTCTTGGGAATCATTTACAGGTTGTTTATTTAGTTAAAAGGAGATTATGCAGGTGAATTCTAAACGCAAATTGGCTTTAGGTTGAAACTTGATCGAATTTGCATATTCTTTTTTTTAAGTTACAAAAGCAAGATTTATAATATTCAAAACCATAAGAACAAACAATATATGTCAAACACCCCACACAAATTATGCTCTCATTAGTAAGGACTGAAGCAGCCAGATAGTTAATCTTAGTGGACATTGAAAATGAAAGACGACTAGACCAACCAGGTAGTGGCTGCAAGTGTTAATCCAAGAAACTTTCTCGAGCATTTCATAAAAGTCTGACTTGAAAGCCGGCTAACAATGTTTCAAAGGAGTATGTGTTGGACAGTGTCTATACAAAAGCAGCCTCTCTCTCTCTCTCTCTCTCTCTCTCTCTCTCTCTCTCTCTCTCTCTCTCTCTCTCTCTCAGTGAAGGATTCGTAACCGCACTAAACCAATCTATCATTATCTATCTCAGGGGGCATGGGTTCTCAAACCAAAAACCTCAGAACCCAAGGCCGTTGTACATTTTATTGGTGGCATATTTGTTGGAGCTGCCCCTCAGCTTACCTACCGCATGTTTCTTGAGCGCCTCTCAGAAAGGTGAGATTCAATTCAAACTTTGGTTGTCTGGTAATGAGCTTGTATAGTCCATATCATGCTAGTATAGCTATGTAATACATATGTACACTTTGGATCCCTATGTTACATGATTCAATCTGTTTTCTTTAAAGGTCCAGAGCATTGTGGTTGTTATAGAAAGTTGTGTTTGGTCCTAGTGTATCTACTATTGGTAGATTATGATGGAGTTTTCTGCTTTTGAGAAAGAAGAAAAATATGATGCAGCCTTTTCTGTGCTGTAGGGGTATTTTGGTGATTGCAACACCATATGCTAGTGGATTTGATCACTTCTTCATTGCAGATGAAGTCCAATTCAAATTTGATCGGTGTTATCGGTTTCTTAAAGAGACGGTGTGTTTTTATTTATTATTTTCAGAATCTGTTTGTTTGTTGTTCTGCTTAATTTTCTTCCCTAGGTAAACAAAACCTAAGATTCTTGATTATACAGGTTCAAGATCTTCCTACTTTCGGCATTGGCCATTCTTTGGGATCTGTCATCCACCTTCTGATCGGTATTGCCACCTTTTCGTTTTTACCTAACAAACTGTTCTTACGGGTGCAAATGATTGGGGTTTTATAAATTCACTACGTTAGTGACTCCGGTCAGGTTCAAGATATGCTGTTCAAAGAAATGGGAATGTGTTGATGGCATTCAATAACAAGGTATTTGACCTCCTGAATTCATTATTATACATGTCAGAACTTGATGAGAAGAAACGAAATTGAGATAACTAGAGGTGGAATCCTCTCTTTTAAAAATTTAAAGGTGCAGCATTTCAGCTCATAATTCTATAGAAAGAAATTTAGCAGCACATCCTTTATATTCCCCCTTGTTTTTGCCTAGTTTCTTTGTGTGACCAAGAGGATAGAAATTTTCAAGATTATTTCTTTTTTAACTTTTACATTTTTCTTCCAATTCTTTTTTCATCTAGGCAGAAACCAGTTGAATTGTATACGTTCTTTTCTTATCTCATGCCCTCAACACATGCATCATGTTTACTTCATGGAAAAGGAACAAAAAATAAGAAGTAAAACTTACACGCAGACACCTGCAGAATCACTCTATATATGGTTTGTCAAACTATTTCTGTACAACGTTTGAGATTGAAATTTTGTGTTCTTCCTTGATTTAACAGGAGGCAAGCTCAGCTGTTCCTCTGTTCTCACCTGTTCTTGTTCCAGTGGCTCAAGGCCTCGGACCAATTTTATCACAGATTGCATCATCACCAACGGTCCGCTTTGGGGTGAGAGTTCTATTATTAATGTCTTATATATGTGCGTGTCTATATATATGTATATTTTAGTTTTTGAACCATGCCACATAGAGCTTGATTATATGATCATCTCATCAAGTAAGTGCATTTATTCATTTCTAGCCATTAATATGTTTAGTAACAACTGTCTCATCAATTCTTATGAAAATGCTTCCAGGCAGAAATGACTTTGAAGCAATTTGAAAACCTTAGCCCTCCCATCATGAAGCAAGTTCTTCCTTTAGTTGAGCAGCTCCCTCCCTTGTATATGGACTTAGTTAAGGGAAGAGAAGATTTTGTTCCAAAACCTGAAGAAACTCGACGACTTGTAAGCAAACCTATAACTATTTACAAGTTAATTCTATACTTCCCTTAATCAAATCATTGTACTTTTTTTATTATAAGAATTCAAATTTGTGTTAAGGTTTACAACTTACATTTTCCATTTATTGACATTTTCTTCAGATAAAATCATACTATGGTATTTCCAGGAATCTTCTGGTGAAGTTTAAGGATGATACAATTGATGAGACTTCGATATTAGCACAGTTGCTAAGTTCAGAGTCAGCCATCAGTTCTATGCTAGACATGTCAATTCGCTTATTGCCTGGAGATCACGGGCTTCCTTTGCAACAGGTGATTTTTGTGCCAACCATTTAGTGGGGAATATATTTCCATAGCTTTTACTTATGGAAATGTATGCGTAGAATCCCTGAGTGCAGTTCCAATTTGTCCATCTCTGTCAACGAGACAAGCGATTTAGATAATATTTCTGTCGTGCAGGCCCTCCCAGACGTGCCTCCAGCAATGGCAGATGCAGTAAATCGTGGAAGTGAGATGTTGGCCAATCTCACCGTGGGGACGCCATGGGAGACAGTTGCTAAAGAAATAGGCAACTCATTAGGCGTGGATTCAAAGATCCTTCGTGCAGAAATATCTAAAGACGTAGGCCTGCTTGTGGATGTGGTTGTATCTTGGATAGCTTCCAACACAGTTCCAAAGCTTTTGAAGCCGTGAAGAGTTGGACAAACAATAGCATACACATGAGAGACAGCAATTGTTATCTCACTTAGACAAGGATATGATATTTAACAGGACAATGAAAGGAATTGATTTGGAAACAAAGTCTTGTTCATATTCAGTTTTATCCTCATTTCATGTAATTTCAGAGACGCCCAATTATAGAAGTAATCAAACATGTTTTTACACAACCAAGCCTTTGTTTAAATGCATATATACATCATTTGTGGTTTGTAAGGTGTGACAGAAACAACAAGCATTTTGAAACAAGAAGACTCTTCCATTTGATTCATAAATATCTGACTTTGTATCTAATGTCTACAGCATTAGACATGAATGGATCTGCAGTGTTCACACCTTTATTTGTTTCCCACAATCCGACCCATATAAATATGAGACCAGTTTATAAACTTTATATGACAGCTCATTTGTCAGATATTTACATCAACAGGCAGAACGTACTATCTGACTTCATAACGAACTAAACAAAAAGATGCCACAGTGAGCAGGTCAACCCTCCTGCCGTCCTGCGTCTAATCTTCATGATACAGATAGAGGCCAAGGCCAAACCGAGCACATGCTCTGCAGAAAGCTATTTCCTCCGCTGCGGTAACTGGATCAGCATTGTGGCCATCACTGGGTGATACTGTTCCAGTTGACTCACGGTGTGCCTGAAATTGGTGTGTCAGAACATCTGTAAGAAATTAGGACTGTAATAAAACATCATTCATGTTCAACTCTATCGGCCTAGGGTCAAGTCGCAAATAGCCAAAGTAACACTGGATAGACTTCTTTTTTCTTTAATTATGTCACTCGTGTCTTGTTAACTGAAAGATCGAACTTGGGGCACCTTAGAGCATTTGAACTTGTAGAGATAAAGGATATGAAAAGAATCCATGGCAGTTAAATCACATTAAACATGGTCAAAACCCCACTTCCCAAAAAAAAGCATCCAAGGAGTAATTGAACACCAAGTTACCTCACTGCCTTTAGTTTTCAACTGGAAGAGACAGACAAATTCTAATTATTTACTTCAGTTCATTCAGTTGCCTTGTTTCAATAGTGTATTGTCCAGGGTAAAAGGTTTGTGCCCCTTTAGATATCATCTACTCGCCTGCAAAAACATTTTCTATCCCACCCAAGTCTATCTTAGAAACCATTATGAAAATGCTATAAAGCACATCAGCAAACAAAATTGACTAGAGGAAAGAGGTTCTGTTAATAATCCTCTTTACACTATCATCATCTTGGCTATTCACAACAAATAAGATCCCCACAACTTGTGTGGAAGCAAGAGTATCTAGTCAATTGGCTACTCTCAAGACTGCAATCACAACTTCCCATAAAGACATAATTCAGCGATTTCCAGCCCTTTGCATATCATACACCTAATGTAGTACAAAAGGCAATCACCACACCTAACTCCCAGAATACCAGGATCATCATCAGAAAAACCTTAGGTTTCAATAGACTGTCTCCCTAACCAAAGGAGGTCCCTAGATGCTTTAGCACTTAAGGAAAATTCATGGAGATCCCTCAGAATTAAATACAGAATACTCTGAAAGAGATCAGTTGATTCCCAAGTTCTTATGCCATCTCTTTTTCATCATGCTTAGCATCTTTCAAAACCTCGGATTCAACTGAAATCATTATTCAGACGTGTACAAAATTAAAGTTTATAGATCATAACCTTCAAAACCAACACATTCCCCTCTTAGTGGAGTATAAAAGAACCAGCTAATACTAAGGGAATTTTTCACAAGATTAAACATAAGACCCAAAAGTGCTAGTCAACCACCACCGAAACCACTCACAACAAGAGACAGAAAACAGAGGTAATGAAGTAACAACTAAGGTGGAATGAGTATTGTTGAACAGCATTATTAGTTAATAGACATGATATAAGGTAATATAGAAATACACCACTCTAAATGGAAGAAGAGCAATACCTCTCCATCAGATCCACGTA
Source organism: Prunus avium (assembly GCF_965620075.1). Classification (NCBI taxonomy): domain Eukaryota; kingdom Viridiplantae; phylum Streptophyta; class Magnoliopsida; order Rosales; family Rosaceae; genus Prunus; species Prunus avium. The sequence goes on from NC_142284.1 coordinate 34,633,414, forward strand.
TAGTGACACGGTATACCACAGTCACACTTCCATTGTCAGAAAATATTACATCACGGATTTCTCCACACCATCCTGCCAAAAAGAGTGTTAACAAGTAATAACATATAGAGAATTATAAACATTCAAAGGGTGGAGGAAATTAAAATTAGTTTACTGTCGGAAATCCACTCTAAATGGCAAGAGAGTAGTTGGCAAAGTTCCTGCTAATTGATTTGAAATGGGTTGGTAACCTTAGGACTCTACCTCAAATTCATAACGCATTGGGGTTTGCAAACCAAACGAATTTGAATCGAGTACAATGCTGAATGCAATACTATATAATGACTCACTAGTCACCGCTAGAGGGCCCAAGCATTTGTATGTGCACATAATATGACATGCCCTTGCCAAAATGCATGAGAAAAATGAAGATGCAGATATCTAATTGCTTGTTGAAAGCAGACATGGATGGATGCATAAGTTGATGAATAGGCTATGGTACTATAGAAAAAACAATAGCAGTTGAAAACACACCAACTACGACGCATTGGTTATAGAAGGGAGTAAATTGATTGCCTAAAATTGTCTGAAAATAATAATTAAAAAAGGTCGAAAGTAAAATTGAAATGATAATAACAAGAAGAAACTGTGATGGTCAAATTGAGAAGCTGAGGTGAAGAGAAGACACACCAGGAGCGTAGAAGCTCAACATCCGGTTCGCATGGTACCTACCCAATACAAAAATACACAAACTTTACATGAGATTTGATTGGAAAAAGAGAAAATCAACAAAACCAGAAAATGAAAACTACCAGGGGATGAAGGTGGAGTGATGGTGAGGAGGTGCTTGGGTGATGTTATCAGGGATTCTCTTGTTGAGGTCTCTGAGGATTTCAGCGAGAGGGCGGGTGATGCAGGAAGAGTTGGAAGACGAAAACGACTTGTCTAACGGCACCACATAGTTGGAATTGGGCACTCCCCCTGCCTTCTTGCCGCCATCGCTGCTGCTGCTGCTCTTGCATGCGATCATACAAACCCCGCCCGCTCTCCTCCGAGCCCAGATTCCAGCTCCGACCAGTCGGGACCGGAGCCGAGCCTCACCGGCCCCAGAGAAAACGGGTACGGACTTTGGGAGCAAGGCATTGCTGCTATTGGTCTGCAAAGCCATTAGAAAGTCCACGAGCAACAACAACAACAGTAACACAGAAAGTCTCTCTCTTTCAAAGATTCAAAGTCTGGGATGGACTGGTGGATGCAAAGATGATCGATCGATGGTTCAAAATCTAACAAAATTGCGAGACGTGTCTGCAAAGATCACACCTTTTTTTTTTCTGAGTATTTTTCGTTGGGGTTTTTCTCATTTACTTACTAGTCTTCCTGTCCGAAACTCTATGACAGTGACAGACCTACTACCATACCCGACCCGACCCCGCAAATGGATCCAGATCCTAAACCCCTCTCAATCTAAAATTATTTTTTGGTTGTTGTCAAAGGACTAACAGCATTTAGTTTTTTTCAAAAGGGAAAAAACTTTGTTGTGGCATATCTACAAGCGTTGGATTGGTTGAATCGTCTATATTTTATAAAGAGTGCTGCTATTTCTATCCACATGTTCTATTTCCCCGCATGCTTATCTTTCCAGCCACCATATAAGAAATGTCACCTAAACTTATACCTCAATTTCAATTTGTCACTTTAAAGAAAAATTTAAGAGAAATGTCACCTTAATTTTTTAAAATTCATGATTTGTCATCTGACTTTAATATCGTTCAATTTTTCATACATTTTTAAGGGTATTTTAGTATTTTCATTTCCAAGGGTATTTTAAAAATGGAAAAAATCATTATAACCTTTTTTTTTTTATAAATCTTTTAAACAATTAAAATTGAAAAAAAAAAATTATATCACCTTCCCCCTCCCTGTGCACCACTAGCGGCTCCAACCAACCCTGCTCACCTTGAAATCCATTTCTCCTTCCCTCTTCACAACCCCTTTCTCCTTCTCTATCTACCATGAAACATCTACCCTCCTCCACACACAAATTTCCTCAACCCACCCAAACCGAGTCCACCTTTTTCTTTTTCTTTTTTATTTTTGGTATTTTTCCATTTCCATGCTCAAATGAACACCAAAAAAAAAATTATACATGCAAAGAGAGAGAGAGAGAGAGAGAGAGAGAGAGAGAGAGAGAGAGAGGCTCATGTCCAATGTGTTTTGGGGGTAGGTGGGGGAGAAAGGGAAAGAGGTCACTTTTTTCTCTCTTTTATTTTCTTGAAAATAGAAAGATTAAAATACTCTTAAAAATGGATGGAAAACTGGATGATGTTAAAGTCATATGACAAATCATGGATTTTGAAAAATTAAGATGACATTTCTCTTAAATTTTTCTTTAAGATGACAAATTGAAACTGGGGTATAATTCTAAGTGACATTTCTACAAAAATCCCTTTGAAAAAACACAAACATATCTTTCCACCCCCATTATTCCTAAAATACCCTTTAATATTTGCCATTGTTGGCGCTAAATCTGAACAGATAGAGATGAGTGCAACTTACAAGAGATGTGGACGATCTAGGAGATCGATTGAGTGGTAAATGGAGATTCTTCCTGTCTTCAGATGCTGATCCTGAATAGAAGATAAGTGAAGCTCGTGAGGTCTATGGAACCGGTGTGGAACTAGCCTAAGACCCTCCGATGCTCAAGTAAGATTGTTTTTAAGAGCTCTTGCTGTTGACCATATAGAAGTATAAAAATCAAGCTGAAAAGTCTTACCCCTGTATTGTAGTGGAGGGGCCTATTTATAGAGGGCATTTTATATGCTCTTGGTGCTCATTTTCGATGTGGGACTCGTGGGAGGGCCTTCTGAGGTTGACACGAGTCTTTAGATATTTTGGGCGGATACTTCGAGGTTGATTCTCTACAATCGGTAAGGGATGCCGATTGTAGACGAGTTGGGCTCGTAATGGCTGTTCGCAGCTTTGAGACAATGCCATCGGTGGCCGATGCCGATTGTCCGAGGCCTTGGGTACTTGGGCGAGTTTATAAGATCCACGTGTCATTGTACGAGTGGAGGGTCAGATATGGTACAAACAGTAGTCCCCCAAGTTGCCGATTGAGAAGCTTCTCGGTTGGGGACTTGAATGTGTATTCGGCATTCTGACCCGGACACAATGGTCTCATAGTTGCCGATGGTGGTATGTAGTCCCCCAAGTGCCCAAGCGAGTGAGCTTGGATAAGAGACGGCATGATGTGCCGATTATTGCAAGGGGTTAGTGAAAACTCATGAATATGCGGCTGTCGTTCGGCACGAGAGGTGAGTGAAAACTCATCGATGTGCGCCGGCCGTTTGACACGAGAGGTGAGTGAAAACTCGACGATGTGCGCCTGCTATTCGGCATGAGAGGTGAGTAAAAACTCGACGATGTGCGCCTGCCGTTCGGCACGAGAGGTGAGTGAAAACTCAACGATGTGCACCTGCCGTTCGGCACGAGAGGTGAGTGAAAACTCATCGATGTGCGCCGGCAGTTTGGCATGAGAGGTGAGTGAAAACTCAACGATGTGCGCCAATCTGTTGGCGCTAAATCTGAATAGATAGAGATGAGTGCAACTTACAAGAGATGTGGACGATCTAGGAGATCGATTGAGTGGTAAATGGAGATTCTTCCTGTCTTCAGATGCTGATCCTGAATAGAAGATAAGCGAAGCTCGTGAGGTCTATGGAACCGGTGTGGAACCAGCCTAAGACCCTCCGATGCTCAAGTAAGATTGTTTTTAAGAGCTCTTGCTGTTGACCATATAGAAGTATAAAAATCAAGCTGAAAAGTCTTACCCCTGTATTGTAGTGGAGGGGCCAATTTATAGAGGGCATTTTGTATGCTCTTGGTGCTCATTTTCGATGTGGGACTCGTGGGAGGGCCTTCTGAGGTTGACACGAGTCTTTAGATATTTTGGGCGAATACTTCGAGGTTGATTCTCTACAATCGGTAAGGGATGCCGATTGTAGACGAGTTGGGCTCGTAATGGCTGTTCGCAGCTTTGAGACAATGCCATCGGTGGCCGATGCCGATTGTCCGAGGCCTTGGGTACTTGGGCGAGTTTATAAGATCCACGTGTCGTTGTACGAGTGGAGGGTCAGATATGGTACAAACAGCCATTATAATAAAAATAATAATAATAAATTTCTTCAACCCGGATTTGGTTTGGTTGGTTTGATTGGGCCCCAATTGTATTTATAAATCATCATTGTTTTGTCCCAGCAAATAATATTTGTGGTACCTTAAAATATCAAGTGTTCTATACCTACCCCGAACTAAATAAGCAGCAATTTAGTTGGACATTTATTTTCAAAATAAAAATATGTTTTTGCGAAAATAAAAAATTGTTGATTGGACGAGGTTCAACTACTCTCCTAGAAAGAGGACCAAGCATCAAATTGCTACTTTTGTTTTTCAAGTCTCTACAGAAGATATCATTTTCGATTCTGGATGACAGGACTAAATCTTTTTATTATTTTTACCAAATACTCAAATTAGCTTAAATTTTGCGAAAAGTAGATTTGAATGGTACTATAAAGACGGCCTCTTATTTGAAGATGCAAGAATATTCTCTCTTTGTTCTGCGCTGGACTAATTTTAATGGTAATCCGTTAGAAACTTGTTCACGAATGCGCAGGCTCAGCTGCCCAAGTCAAGATGCTTTTTTCATTGCACGACAAACGTGAGGTCGACAGCGCTTTTTAAATGGACACCAAAAGTCAGTCGACTAATGAGAGTGAAGATCCTTCATCAGTTGATCAAGTCAAGCAGACTTTTGAGCAGCAGCCTACAACAAAGAGGAACTGAATCTTCCTTCTTACCTCATCAATACATACTTGGTACAATTTATAGAAAAACATTGTTTTTGATCCAATCTCCAAACCCATATTTCGCCTCTATTTAACAGTTTATCAAGAACTCCCCCAAAATAGAAGAAAATACAACAGAAGACTAAATGTGGATGTGTAAAAAATGAAAAATGAAATCACATCAAAACCGATCAGGTCGAGGCGAAAGCACACTGCTGATGGCAAAGCGGAAGTTTGCCGTCTATCTTTAAGGAAATGACTGAACGTATATAAGCAATGCACATGTGCGAAATCGGAATGAATCTGGAAGGATATGAATGTATCAGTATCAATTCATTTTCCAAAAAGATCAAGTTTAACATGTAACATTTCTGCCCATGAAGTTTCTTCTGTCAATCTATGAACACGAGTTACAACCAAAACCTAGCCCTTAAATTTCTTCAAGGGAAAGAGTACATCAAAATGTTCGATATATACAGATCCGTGATCAAAAGCATCGCATAAACACGAGTACCAGACGTCTCCAAGTTAAGTAATGTTGGTGAAGGATCGCATTCCCATCATGTGGGAACCTGCCGTGTTACCTGTCGTTCAGAAGAGTCTAAGTCAAACAAAATTACAGGATGCTTGTTCAGATAAGACCAATCAAATAGACAATTAGTAAACATATTACAATCCAAATCACTTAGTCCAGTAGCCACCTTTTCCAGCTTTCTATAAAAAATCTGATGCACTTCACTCCGGAGTCTTTCCACATCCATCACATAATCCCTGTGCTCTTCCTCTACCATTAAATCCTGCAGCTGCTGCCTCAATCTCTCCAATGCACCATCCAACCCACAAAAGTCCTTAAAAACCAGAGCTTCCGTTGTCTTGAGTTGCAGAAGATTCTTAAGTGCAACAAGCGCCTGCTTATTTGCAAATGAAGAAAAACTGATTATCATTACTGGCATTACAGAATCACCTACGTTCTAGTCTAACCAATCAGCAAAGCAAGAGCAGTAAGCACATCAAAATATAACTAGAATGACTCAGGCATGTCATAAAGATGATAACTGAAATTCAGCAACAACAACAAAATGCAATTACACTAATGCTTAAGAAAAGACCTTCTCTTGCAGATCAAGGTCAGCGGATGATGTTAGATCAACCACAGACTTCAAGAAAATGCGACTACTGAAAAAGGGTAGCTCATCCTTCTCCTTATTTTCCAATTGACACTCAGCAAGATCACCCAGAAGGAACACAGCTTTTCTACGAAGTCTGATATCAATGATTGATTCACTCATAATGTTCTACAAGCAGAAATGACCGGTTTAGAAAAATAGACCACTCATTAAAATGCTTTGCTTTATTCATTTTAATTAGTTACCTGAAGGAGTAAATGCCCAGCTTCCTCATAGAACAACTCTTGGCCAGCTACATTGTTTCTGATCAAGGCCGAAACAGCATACAACGCTTTTGTGGCTTCTTCAGCAAAGTCAGATTTCACCATCTTCATTAGCTTGGACAGTGCCCCAAGTTCCAGAACCTGATGTGCTTGCAATTTAGTCAAACAAGTCTTCTTAACTCCAATACCCGAAAGTAAAACCTCTACGCACACAAAACATAAAAAAAAATTCAAAAAAGTTCATGCATATTGCAGAGCATACCTGCTTCTGAACAATTGGGTTATTTTGACTGGCCTTCCCAAGCACCCATGCAGCCATTTTCCTTGTATCTGCATCAGAATGATCAAGCTCTCGTATAACCACAACAAGCCCCCCAAGTTTGTTCAAATCTGCAAGACCCCAAGTCAACCATTTCACTCACTTCAATTTACAACCACACAAGACACAAAACCCAAATCACAAAAATCACAAATCGCACCTACCATTTGCATTATCAATTGGCTCCACAAGTATCAGAAGCTCCTCCAGCGCGCGGTGCCGATCTTCCAGAGACAAAGACGAATTGCTCAAGTCATTTATCGCAACCTGCATCAACTGCGCATCAGACGGCGTCTTCAGCTCGTCCATGAGCTGCTTTATCTCGACCTGACGGTTGCTCAGGTCGGTAGGAGACAATTTCTCAACATCTCGCGCCGTTTCTTTCAATTGAACGGGATCGGAGTGACCTATGGCCCACTGTAACATTCCTTCGAGCGAGGAGAATCCGCCGTCGGCGTCCAGGTCGGCAACAGCGGTGTCGTCGTCCCGAGCCTTAGTCTGAGTCTGAGCCAGAGCCTCCTCTTCTGCAGTGGACCAATATACCCCTCCCGACCTGTTAATATTTCGCTCTGCCCTCACCGCCATAACCATAACCATCACCATCACCACTAACATCCATGACCTCACGCGCCCCATCTCTTTCTTCTTCTTCTTCAGTGGACTGTAAAACGGACCGCTCTGCCCGTTTTTATTCTAGAAAAATAATTATACACATCATCGCGTACAACGTGCATCGTTGATCTTGGATCGGACGGTTCTTAGAAGTTTGATTGCGTGGCAATTCTTTTGCGCCTTTTATCTTTTTTGGGTTAAGCAAAACGGTGTGGATTGAAAACAAAACGACGCCGTAGCCAACTAGGAGCGCAATTAACCAACAGTAGAGTGTGCCTGTCGCTTAGTTAGGTTTTCAACCTCCTCCGAGCTCCGACTAAAATACAGAGAGGATAGAGAATAGGGAGAAGGTTTAGGGTTTAAGACCAGGCAAATAGCGAAGTAGCGAAGAGCAGCGAACCAAGACACAGAGAGAGAGAGAGAGATGGTGAGGCTCACTGCAGACTTGGTATGGAAAAGCCCTCATTTTTTCAATGCCCTTAAGGAGCGAGAGTTAGATCTTCGAGGTATTTTCTTTTCCCTCTTACGCCATTCCTAATTCTCAATTCCTAACCCTACATTGATTCTGTTAGGGTTTATAATTCAAAACTCTTTCCCCTCTTTGTTCTCAGGTAATAAGATAGCTGTAATCGAAAACTTGGGAGCTACAGAGGTCAGCAATTTACTCAACTGAATTTGTTATCGTCTCAAACCGTAGTTTATTTCATGTAGATGGTTGGTTATTTATGTGAAGCTGCTTCAAGTTACTGAATCTAGTTAAGTGATATATGTTTTCCCTTTAATCTGAACAGGACCAATTTGACACCATTGATTTGTCTGACAATGAAATTGTCAAGCTGGAGAATTTACCCTATCTTAATCGTTTGGGTACTTTGATTATCAATAACAATCGAATTACCCGTATCAATCCCAACATTGGAGGTAACTGAAATACTTTTTTCACCTCACTCTCATGCCCAGAATGTTATCTTGTGTTAGTAATTTTATATGTTTTTTGTGTGTTAAATATTAAGTGTTGAGTTGTATGTATTGCAGAGTTCTTGCCAAAGTTACACACCTTAGTACTTACCAACAACAGGCTGGTCAACTTGGTAGAGATTGATCCTCTTGCATCCCTTCCGAAGTTGCAGTTTCTTAGCCTGCTGGATAACAACATCACAAAGAAACCCAATTACAGGCTGTATGTGATCCACAAGTTAAAGTTGCTTCGGGTTCTAGATTTTAAGAAGGTGAAAAACAAGGTGAGTCATTTTTAAGTTATCAAACTCATGTTTTTCGTTTTGTGGCATGATGCTTCTTTTCTCTATGTTGGTACCAATTATGAGCTGGTATAACGTACTTATGGAACGCCCACTACTTTGTGTCTTAAGGGTGTTTGTGGTTGATTATCTTTTGCAATTCCAACTATCATTTATCCTAAACCTTAAGATGTCAGCCAGACTCCTAGTTTAGGTTACTGAAAAATAAGTTTCTGTAATGTCTGCTCACCCAAACTTTGGATTACACACTATTATTCTTATTTTGTACCTTCAAAAAGCTTTGCTCCTTTCAAATGCTTGATCTGTTGAATCAAAGGCTTCTGCATATTTTCGACCTAGTTTCACTAAAAAAGTGGAAATATGGAATGCTCCCCCAGGAAAGGTCCTGGGTTCAAGTCCTAAAAAAAAGGTGGAAATATGGAATTCTGTTCTGACTATAAGATTTAGCTAGTTCCTTTTGTATCTATTTACCTGGATTGTTTATTCTTTGGTCCTGTTCCATCAATCATAGGAGAGATTGGAAGCACAAACTTTGTTCTCATCTAAAGAAGTTGAAGAAGAGACTAAAAAGGTATCCGCAAAAACTTTCGTGCCAACTGAGGTTCCAAATGTTTCAGACGTTGCCGAGGAACAACAGACACCAAAAGTAGTTGCCCCCACTCCCGAGCAAATTATGGCTATCAAGGTAATCATAGCTATCAAGTTTTTACCTAGTTGCATCAATCATTATATTCTGTGACCAGGTGCTGGAAAACCATGTCTTTCTCACCTTGTGGCTGTTCACCATTCAATTACTTTTATAATCAAGCAGTGATGGTTTTACTTAAGAAACAACATTGTGTTGAATAGGCTTGGACTCAATGAAAATGAACAACTTTTTTTTCTTTTGAGAGAACCAGATTTTGGTTTGGGATGAACTCCTGTAAAATGGTACATTGCATGTCCATACTAAATTTTCTGCTCTTCACTGATTAATCAAATCCTACTAGTAAATGTTGTTTGTATATTGGAGTGATATCTCATACACATTACATCAGTAGTCGCTTCAAGTAAAATTAGATATTTCAAGATATCCAATGGTGGAAATTCACAGAAAATTTTATTTCTTCTGGAAAAGTAGAAAAAATTTTCTTTTGTGATATATTTATTGTTTTATTTCTGGGGTTATTCCCCTATTTTATGGCTAATATGTGGGGTCATCTTAGGTTTTCTGTTGTTTCATGTATTGTTTCATCCTTGTCCAGGCTGCCATAGTGAATTCCCAGACTCTTGAAGAAGTTGCAAGACTTGAACAGGTGCTTTTTGTAACCAGAGAAATTACTCATTGTTTTCTTGAATGTTTATTTCTTATTGTTTGTACATTGACATTTTACTCGTTTTGCATGAGTAGGCACTGAAGTCAGGTCAGCTTCCTGCGGATTTGAAAATCTTGGATGATGATAACGAGACAAATAGTGTTAAAGTAAATGATGATCAAATGGACGTCTATAGTGAAAATGAGGCTAATGCACCAAAAGATGTTGATGAACAGAAGAAAGATGAAGCAGAACCCATGGAACAGGTACGAATGTGCTTCCTATGACTTTTGAACTATCTTATCTTATCTTAATCTTTATTCTTTTCTTCATCTCTGTGATATTGTAGAAAGGTCTTGTTTTCTCTAGGTAAGAAGGTGCATTCAAGTTTGATGGTAGTAGTGTTAGTGATTCCAAATATTGCACCTGTGAAAAGAGAACCCTCTTTTAGAAGCAAGAGGGACTGTGTTGGATTACAAAATTGTCATAAAGTAAGAGCATCGGGACTGGGGAGAAGTAAATAGGATACATTTATTTTGAGCCTTTATCTGCTTATTTCTTAAGTTGAATTCATTTCACCTTAAACATACAATTATAGCTCCCATCTGTTTTGTTGGCTTAGGTTGTGTGGTGATTCTGTGATATGTTAGATTGTGTAAAAGGTTACAGATGAATCCATTTCCAGATGGATCTTTGTTGTAAATTAGTACTATATCAGCATTTGTTATGCAATATTCTATTGTCTGTATGATCCTAAATGCTGTCTGTCAAGGAAAAATGTTTGCACCTCAATGACACCCCACCCCCTCCATTCATTGCAAGTAGGTTGGTTAGTTCATATGATATGATATTTTGTTGGTATTTTTTGGTTCTAGTATTGATTTTTTTTTCTTCTCCCTTGCAGGAGTAGAAGAATCGGTTCATATTCTGGTAGCATAAAGCTTGTCCTATTTGAATCCGTTGGTGGCGACCGGCGTATTTTATGATTGGGAAATGCTGCTATTTCTGGAACTTTGTTCGATATATCAGGGACTTCTGCCTGTTAGACATGAGAACAACTCTTTTGCCGTAGTCAACTAATGCTAGTTTTTCCCCTCCTAACATTTGTCTGGGAGGAGAGTGGGAGCCCGAGTGTTTGATTCATATCTATGTATTCTATGATACAAGTTTTACTCCGAGATTCAAGTAGATTGCACCATTTTTAGTCCTGTTTGGGCCATTATAGTTATTATAAACTGTTTAATGTTATATATTCGTTTTTCTCTCATCTCATATTTTCTTTAATTATCAAAATACAAACAGAAAAATTTAAAACATCATCACCTGGGTAAACATTGGCTTTTTTCCTATTAGATCCAAAAACATTTTTCCTGTTGATAAAAAATAAAAGGCTTGATCAGATTAAAAAGGAAGAAGGAAAAGGGTTGATTTTCTTGGCTTGGTTTGGTGTGTCTTCATATTCTTTACTTGGAGGGGTTTGCTGTTGCTCTTAAATTGAACTCCCACAGATATCGTATTATGATAACAATGGAATAAATATCTTAAATTAGGGTGCCATCCTTGGGTGATGGGGGAAGATCACACATGTTCAACCTAGTGCTGCCCGTATTATATTCGTCACTTACATTTCAAGTCATTTCCTCTTGCAATGATCCCTTTTTGTTTCCCTGGTCAGTTGTTTCTTCATCAAGCTGTCTTGGAAAGAAGTGAAAACAGGAAATTCTTTGCTCCAGTGCCGGGGAAATTATGTTCGTGCTCATTGTGTGGTCTTGTGGAGAACAAGATGCAAAAACCAGAGCAGCCAAACAAAAAGATGTGAACAAATAAAGCTATTGCTGCCCTTTCATCTTATAACTGTAATTATGATAGCCCAACTGGCATTGGCTCTAGTATGTCTTGTTGCGGCATGGATGCCATTTCTGTGCTTGAGTCCTCTAAAGGGATGGTCTTGGTCACGGACCTTATGTTCATGGCGCCTAAAATTTCCCACTCTTTCCTTCAGCAGCCACAAGCACAGAGAGATATCTTCCGAGTCTGTCAGCCGTCCTTGGCTCACAGCCACCACCTTCGGTGGCCAGTGCTGCACTCACGCACATCACGAACAAGAATGTTCTGAATTGAACGAGGATGATTTGAAGGTATTGGCTTCTCACATAGACGAGACCGATGGCAGTCCACCATGGAAGCTCATGATGGAGCACTCTACCCCTACTTTGACATACCAAGCTTGGTACAGGGATCCACCGGTAATATAAACCCAATTAACATGTCCATTATTCACCACGAATGTGTCTTTCTTTGTAACACTGTTTTCAAATTTCAGTTAGGCCCTACGCAGTACCGTACAAGAACCGTATTCGAAAATGTATCACCTGAGTTGCTGAGGAACTTCTTCTGGGATGATGAATTTAGACCCCAGTGGGATAACACGCTCATTCACTTCAAAACTCTCAGAGTTTGCCCCCAAACTGGTTCCATGACCGTCCACTGGATTAGGAAGGTACCACCACATCTGATTTTACACACATTTTGCTAGAACTATTGTGTTTTTCTCCCAACCCAGATTTTTAATTGCAATTAGGGTTTTTCTCCCTAAATGCCACAGTTGCCATTGTTCTGCAGTGATCGAGAATATGTCATAACCCGGCGTATCTGGGAATCTGCTTCTGGATATTACTGCCTATCGAAGGTTTGATTTTGTCTAAAATATTTCAAGCTTTCTTTCCATAGGTCCTGTCCAGTGACAAAATGCCATCTTCTGATTATATGTTTTCATATATTCAAGGGAACACCATATCCACCCATACCAAGGTCTAAAAGACCAAGACGGGTAGACAATTATTATTCGAGTTGGCATATAAAATCAGGTACGTATTTTAGATTTTGGTATATTTCTGTTTACCCAGTTAGAAATCCTTTTTTTGAGTAACATACAGATATCGAAACAACTATTTCAGTGAAGCCTAGGAATGGAGAGCAGCATAAAATGGCATCAGAAGTGCTTCTGTTTCATCATGAAGATATAGGCCTCCCGAGGGAGGTTGTGAAGATGGGTGTTAGGGCAGGAATGTGGAGTCTGGTAAAGAGACTGCATCTGGGCCTGCAGATTTACCAAATGGCAAAGGAAAATGATGGGTCTCCTTCGAATTATGCACTTATGGCAAACATAACCACAAAGATTAAAAATTAGATGATTTCTTCCCACCATTGTTTTGAGTGGCGAAAACATCACAAGTGCAAAAAGTGAAGTAAAATAATAGAGAGCTCCCTCAGAACTTGTAAAATCTTCAACATGACTTTGATTTAGACAAGGCTGAAACTTATATATATTTGGCGTTCAATCATTGGGAGCTGCATCAAATCAAAGACACTCTTTTTCACATTTCCAGTAAAACATTTTCTTTGGTCAAAAAACTTTTTCAACTCAAACGTGATGCACATAATGAAAAGAACGAATGAAAACGAAAGGGAAAAACAACAAAAAACACAAAGAATCAAAGATACACATACATGTCAGAATTTGTTCGCATAGGGGAAAAGGAAACGAAAGAATGGCTGAAAAGAAAAGACAGGCCACGGAGAATATCAACGAACAGACAAATCAAGCAAACAAAGGGGGTTTGGAGAAGATGTCCCCTTCAAGTTCAGCCATTAGACGGCGGCTGCGTGATTGTTTGTTCTCGAATGAAAATGAAGGCCCCTTTTATAGCCAAAACATCGTAACCGTGATGAACTCTAGACCTAACCCGGGTTTTTTTGTTGTGTCATTTTTGTGGGCTTGTGGTTTTTGTTGGGTCTATTTTCTTGTGGGCTTCTTCTTTGGTTCTTCTTTTCTAAAAAAATAAATAAAATAAAATGAAACGAAATTATGGTGTGTTTATTAATCAGGAATTGAATTCCACCAATAGAGAATTCATGTGTTTACTTCATATCAAGGAATTGAAAAGTAAGTGGGGCCCACACAAAATTAGGAATTGAATTTCTGATTTTGAAGGAATTCAATTCTTGGGTGGGAGGTGGTATTCTAATTCCTGAAGAACTAACCCATTAGGAATTCATCTTTTTCACCCATTATATCCTCAAACAATTTTAAAATTTTAAAATTTGTCATCTACTTTAACCTAACAACTAGGACATTTTAGTAATTAGTATCACTCCTATCCCAATTCTATATGATTTAGTAAACAATTTCAATAGGAATTTGAAATCTAACTCCCCTCAATCCATATGGTTTAGTAAATAATTTCAATAGGAATTTGTAATCTAATTCTCCTCAATCCAACTCCTCCTCAATTCAATTCCTCATAATTCATTTACGGATTAGTAAACATGTCATGAAAGTATTAGAAATGATGTTGCTCACATCACACGAACTAATAAGATAATCTGTTTCATGTTTAATCATGTGACGGTCCGTTTGGCGACTACATCTTAGTGAAACTCAAAATACACTTCAATGAATTGTGATTAATTTATAACTTAATAGAGAATGATGAACTTGTCAATCTAACAGCCACAACCGCTCATAGAATACAAGTTCAAATTGTAGGAAAATCCTCTTTTTTTTTGTATTTGATTCCTTCTTTCAATGTTTTTAAACTTTTATCGAGAAAAAAAAGGTGAATGCAATATAAACATGTCATGAAAGTATTAGAAATGATGTTGCTCACATCACACGAACTAATAAGATAATCTGTTTCATGTTTAATCATGTGACGGTCCGTTTGGCGACTACATCTTAGTGAAACTCAAAATACACTTCAATGAATTGTGATTAATTTATAACTTAATAGAGAATGATGAACTTGTCAATCTAACAGCCACAACCGCTCATAGAATACAAGTTCAAATTGTAGGAAAATCCTCTTTTTTTTTGTATTTGATTCCTTCTTTCAATGTTTTTAAACTTTTATCGAGAAAAAAAAGGTGAATGCAATATAAACATGTCATGAAAGTATTAGAAATGATGTTGCTCACATCACACGAACTAATAAGATAATCTGTTTCATGTTTAATCATGTGACGGTCCGTTTGGCGACTACATCTTAGTGAAACTCAAAATACACTTCAATGAATTGTGATTAATTTATAACTTAATAGAGAATGATGAACTTGTCAATCTAACAGCCACAACCGCTCATAGAATACAAGTTCAAATTGTAGGAAAATCCTCTTTTTTTTTTGTATTTGATTCCTTCTTTCAATGTTTTTAAACTTTTATCGAGAAAAAAAAGGTGAATGCAATATAAACATGTCATGAAAGTATTAGAAATGATTTTGCTCACATCACACGAACTAATAAGATAATCTGTTTCATGTTTAATCATGTGACGGTCCGTTTGGCGACTACATCTTAGTGAAACTCAAAATACACTTCAATGAATTGTGATTAATTTATAACTTAATAGAGAATGATGAACTTGTCAATCTAACAGCCACAATCGCTCATAGAATACAAGTTCAAATTGTAGGAAAATCCTCTTTTTTTTTTGTATTTGATTCCTTCTTTCAATGTTTTTAAACTTTTATCGAGAAAAAAAAGGTGAATGCAATATAAAGGGAAGATAACCAAAATATATTATTCTTAAAAATACGAGAAGATAGGGAATTTGGAAAACAAAAGGCAATATATTAACATTAAAGTAAGAAAAGTGATGTAGAATCAAGGTCTAAAATATAGATGGTTTTGGAAATATTGGTGGTCCAAGAACACGGAAAATTTGATGGAAAAATATCATGAAATTATCGATATCAATAAAAATTGGATAAAAACCATGAAAATATTAAGAAAAACTTGGAAATTTTTATTGAAACATTAGAGGATGTTTATTTAGTCAATTATCTATTACTTTATCACAAAAAATTGGAAGGAAATGCATTTTATGATGGGTTTAACTAATTTAAGTTGATTATATAGCAAGTTGACAAACACTGCAAGTGTAGAAAATATGTAGTAATTAATGAAAGAAGATTAAACTCACCATAATCATTTATTTGTAATGATTTACTACAATATTTTATACTTTATACATTGCATGGTAAGATACATGAGTGACTTAGTACCACATAGAGTTCCTATAAGGTTCAAATTTGAGTTATTTACACTAACACCCCTTAAGGTTTGCGGTTTTTTCACAAAACGCCTTGAGGTTTTAGAAATTACCCGAATACCCCCTGAGGTTTTAAATTGTTTTCACAAAACTCCTTTTCATTGATTTTTTATCCAAAGATTGATGATTTTATTTATAAAAAAATTCTCCAAATGACAAAGTTGGCCTTTGAGACTATATTGCATATACTTCATTGAGGTTAATTTTGTCATTTGCTGATTTGCATAAGTGTTTTTTTTTTCCCCAATGAAATCATCAATTTGTGGACAAACAATCAACGAAAAAGGATTTTATGAAAACACAAGAAACCTCAGGAGGGTGTTAGTGTAAATAACTCTTCAAATTTTTCACTGTCTTCATCATCTTGATATTATCAATATTATAGCAATATTATCACGATATTTTGGCCAAATGTTGTTGAAGTGTGTGAGAAATTATCGACATCAATATTTCCTGATATTATCGATAATCATACGATATGTGTATGAATATGTTTCAAAATTTCCTAGACTCGAAAAAATGATAATATGAACGATATTTCATTTGTATTATCAATATTTAGAAGTATAGATTAATCAGATTATAATCACGTAACTTGCTGTGAGATGGCATAATGAAACCTTCCTCCAAGTCCGCTTGGCAAATTTCCATGGCCATGAGGTATCATCCAATTGCATTACGCATTAACTCAATTTTGGCAGCTACCGAACCAGATATGCATCCACTGAACAAAAATTACTTTAACAATATGAATCCCTTTTATCTATATTGACCTTGGATAAATTGTACCAGAGGGATTGATGGCAAATCCAAATTTATGCAAATATTCAATCCATACATACATTGCAAATAAAAGCTCCAAAAAGGTATTCATAGCACAAAGGAAAAAGGGTTCATAAGACAATAACCCTAGAATAGAATACTTTTGAAGATGACCACAACTAGATAAAGTAGTACTAGTTAAAACATGATTATTCAGCCCGGCTACATCTCACTGATGAGCCACAATGCTACTAGTAAATTGTTTTGACACGACACAACTGTAAGTCATAAGAAAACCACCAATAACAACTAACTTAACCAAAAGCACTACTCCATAGACCAGAATCGTTCATGGGGTTCTCATAACATGGGTGCGTATGTTCGCAAGGTCTCAATCCAAAGGAGGCAGCTCTTAGGTCGTTCTGGATGATCGATATGCCCAGCCTCTTTTGCGATCCAGATGAAATCACCAGGTCAATCTTTTCAGGATCAGATAACAATGTAATGTCCTTCAAGAAATAAAAGATGATAAAGGGACTGGTCATGGTAAAAGAAAATTACGCTACAACATGAAAAGAGGAAATAGAAACCTGGATCAAGCCTGCGAAATTTCGTGAGCATTGCTCAGTCGCAGCGGCAGCAACCACGACTCCGAGCGCACTGGTGCAGGCTTTTCGCACCCCACCTTCCTGCACCAGTATCGGGGAAGAGTTGATTGATTGCTATTCAGAGTCATCATAAACTTCTCCATCATCAGAAAACTCATCGAATGACCTCATATCAAGCTGGTAGCGAAGAATTCCTCCAATGCCACCAAAACCACGGCAGAACTGTGACCCCTCCTGTGATTTGTTGGTGACGAACTCAAGAGTACAACCAAACCGCCTGTACTCATTAGCAAACCACTCCAACAGGGCCATCTTGTCCTGAACCTCTAATTCAGCGTTGGCAGAATCCCGGAAGTTGCTCTGATTGTTTTCCTGGTCCTTGTTGAAATGTTTAACTATAATCTCACCAGTAGTGGTATTTTTTAGCACATACCTATTGATGTCCAAACTTTCCCACACAATAAGAATCTCAACAGCACCCATCTCCAGAGCTTTCAGTGTGTCATCCACACCAAAAACATACTTTCCTGTGTCCTGGCTAATCTCCTCAAAGTATTTTCCTATCAAGCGCTTTTCCTGTATAAACTTCACGTTGGACAGAATCTCGGATGACAGCTCAATAGCCTGATTGAAACCATTCTCCCCTCCATAAGAAACATCCACCACATTCAGTATTTTGGCTTGCAGACGGGGATCAAACATATCTGACTGACTAAGCTCAGTCTTGAAGTCAGCGGACCCAGCCAATATTAATCCTGAAACATTGGGCTGGCTGGTGGCAGGATTAATATAGAACTGTGTGGCAAGCTCTGCTGTCTTCCTAACATAGTTGTGGCGCTTCTCCATTCGAAGACGAGCAAAACGTAGAGCTGACTGCCCTCCTCTTCCGTGCTTCTTTGGGAGGTCCACACTAAATTTATGAAGCACTTCCCTAGTGTTGCCACTTAATGTCCCAAAAAGTGTCCCATTACCATCCATGACAATGAAACCAAATTTGTCATCAGATTCTAAGAGTTCATTCAGAGCTTCAATATGAAACTTGTTGTCACAGAGGTAAAGAGACGCATTGATTGGCCTGAAAGGCTCAAAATCAATTGTGACCTTTTTCTCCTTCCCATCATCAGTTACAATTGTTCCCGTGTACAGCACAAGCCCATTAGGAGGAACCTTGTTGTAAAGCTTGAGCCTCTGCTGAGCAGATGTAATTGCACCAAGAACAGACTGACGATTCACCCTACTCTTGATGTTTGAAGCAGTTCCAAATTCATCACCAAGCATCTTAGTAACACGAGAGATTTGATCCCGGGGAGGCATGATGAGAGAAATCATGCTGGTTCCATTTCCCCTTGCAGCTTCAAGAGCCTTGATCAGTTTCTTGATCTTCCATATCTCGATGTTCTTATCAGTCTCATGACCATCTGCCATTCTGAGGAATCACAGCAACAGCTGAAATAACAATTGATGGCCTGCAAGATACCATATATTTAGCGCAAAGGTTTCAAAAACAATGAAACCAGAGGAAATAAAGTAAACAAAAATAAGACAGAAAAAGAAAAGAAAAAAGAAAAAAGGGTCACTCAATTCACATAGATTTGGAGAACAAGACATAGAGCCATGCAATTCAGATTAAAAGGAGTAAGAAAGCAGACTACATAAACATGTTACCAGTAATTCTGAGAGTCATACAATCTAACTCGTAACTTTATAACATATCAGAAGGCCTCCACACCTATAAACTTCATACAATTTATCCAAAACAAGCCATAGCATTTATGTCAACAACAAAAGTTAAGAAAGGGACAAATCAAATGATTTCATCTACGACTATTATGCGTATGAGATGCATACAAATGTCCAAAACCACACATCCCTCCACACAAATTAAGGACATCCAGCTAAAAAGGATATGTATGTGAAATCAAACAAAGAGAAAGAACAATTATATGGCAAATCTAATAAACAATCCAACTACAAAATTCAACACGAGAGAAAATAATAGTAAAAAAACGCAATCATATGTGTGGATCCGCAAGACTATCTCAACAATCATATGTGTGAATCCGCAAGACTATCTCAACAATCATATGTGTGAATCCGCAAGAACTAACTTATAAATAAATAAACGCCTATTGACTGCATAAATTTAAAGGAAATTGTCAATCAAGCCATGAATTCTCACACGAAATACATAAACGCAAACTCGCAGAATCAGGTAAATTCGACGGAAAACAATCAGCAGATCCAAAACAATTGAGAGAAGAAATCGCATAAGCCTGAAAACGAAAAACCCAAAAAGAAGAGAAAATTGAAGATGAGAAAAAGGGGAAAGGAGCACCTGATGGGAAAGCACGCAGCCGCGAGAGTCGAGAGAAGATACCAGCGGACGATATTTTCTTACACTAAGGGAGAGGAGAGATGAAGGCGGCTCTCTTAATATATAGCAAGTCCCCTGGTGCTGGAGCCGATGGGCCTAACCCTAACCCAGGTTTTGAACCATGGTTGGATTAAATCAACTCGTCCGGTCCACCACCCATTTGGAATTTTGGAATTTTGGAATTTTATGACCAACGTTACTTCGTCGCGGGGAATTTTCACTCGCTACACGACCGACTACTGGACTGGACTACACGCTACACCAAGTAGTCGTATGTTCAACGCTTTGGGTCGGGGTGCTCTCTAGTAGACACGTCACCAGTTTTCAACCAGGACTTATCTTGGGCTTCATTTGCCAACTAAACCCACCTTGAGTTTAATGGGTTTTCTTTTTCGTTTTCTGTAGGATAATGGGGATTTTTATTTAGGCGAAGGCTCAGGTGGGAACTTCTTTTTGCAAACCTCTTTTTGCGGCTCCATCTCAGCCATTTAAGTGATCTCAATCGGGTACGCTGCAATTTCTCCTTTGCCACTCGCACCTTTTCTTCTTCCTTCCTTCCGCCATTAATTGTTTTTTGAATTAAAACTACAAACCCCAAAATCTGACAACCCAAATACCCAAAAGCTCATAACTCCACCCAAAAACCAGATTTGTTTTCATTTGGGGAGAATATTAGAACCCAAAATCTCATAACTCTATTTCTCAACTTCTCCGTGATCGAGTGTTGCCTCTGACATCAAAACCCGTTCCAGTGGCGCATTCCATCCTTCGTCCTCCCTAATCGGGTGTTGCCTATGATATCAAAGAATCATCAGCGGTTTGTCCAAAATTAGAAGTCCCAACATTTGCATTTCTGAACTTCTCCGAAATCGACTTCTTATCTTTCAAAGAATCATCAGCCAATTCCGTGGTAAGTGAACTGCAAGTCTTCCTCTCATCAATTTTATCGCCAATTTCTTTTTCAACAAGTTTATATTGTATATAATTTTTTATTGTACTCCCTTAACAAACCAAATGTTTTAGAACCCTAATAGAGTAATAGAAGCAATGGAGTTTATGGATAGGGGTGTGTTTTTATCATAGTGTGAGTAGCATTGATATGGGTATGTGCTTATTATATTGTGAGTATTATGGACATGGGTATCAGATTCTGTATCTGAATGTGTTGATAATAATGTGAATAGTATGAATATGGGTATCCGTTTTGTATCTTGCTAATAGGTGAATAGTATGGATTTGGTTATCAGATTGTATATCCAAAGGTGTTGATAATAGTGTGAATAGTATGGATTTGGGTATCATATGAGCATCTTAATGTGTTGATTGTAGTGTTAGTATGGATATGGGTTGAGATTTATGTATCTGAATCTCTTGATAATTGTGTAAGTAGTATGGATATGGATATCATATGAATATGTTAATGTGTTGATTATAGTGTGAGTAATATGGATATTGGTATCCAATTCTGTATCTGAATGTATTGATAATAATGTGAGTGGTATGAGTTTGGGTATCATATTAGTATGTTAATGTGTTGCTTGTAGTGTGAGTAGTATAGATATGGATATATATTAACTTGGGCAAATGGTGTATGTTGCAGGTATAAAATGGAATTTGGGTTCGAATTGTGTTTTCCTGAATCATAGGTGTACTCGGCAAGGGTGAATAATTTGTGTGTGCTGAGTACAGTACTGTCTAATTTTACATTGCAATTCAATGATGAACATACGAGAAGATTTAGAGGGACCTGCTTTGGGCACTTGATGGACATGGATAGAATTCAATTTAGTGGTCAAATGGTGCATGGGCTAGCCCTTTGGCGCGTCGCTGGACGTGGTGTGAAGGACATGCATGGGTTTAGCTATGCAATGGGGTCCAACGTGGTGCAGTTCACTGCAAAAGACTTGTCTAGTTGGTGGTCTGATTGTGCTTCCTAATGTATCTGAAAGGTGGGTGAAGTAGTGGTTTGGGTTTCTTTACCCCTTACCTGTTTACCACTTTACAAACAAAAGTGATTATAAGCATTGAAAACAAAGGAAACTCGGGAAACAATAAATCATACAATAACCATGAAATCACTTCCCAATTTATCTGAAAGCTGAGTGTAGTAGTGGTTTGGGTTTCTTCATCCCTTACCAGTTGATCACTTTACAACAGAAGTGCGTATCTGTTGAAAACAAAGGATTCCTATTTGTAATTAGAAACTTGAAATGATATTCATATTTGAAAGTAAAAACAGTTCTTACATTTTCATGAAATTCACTGCTAAATTCACAACGGATACAACTAACAACACTACCAACATATCTTTCATGGTTTTCACTATATGGATTATGTCAGCAGATGTTTTAAGTTCCTTGGCATTAGGCAAATCGTTGGGCTGTTGAAGGTGAGATTCACTTGGCATGGTGGCTGCAGTCACCCATTCATATCCACTGCAACCTAGTAGCTCCCTAAAAATAACCGGAATACAACATAATATGTTACATTTTTCAGTTTGGGAAGAAAATTTATTTGGAGACCAAACGAGACCAAACACTTACATATAACGTGAAACACTTCCAATATGGTCTGCCCAAATTCCTTTCGGATTTGGAAATGAACATGACCATCTTAGCACTACAGTGTCGACACCTCTTTGGCTGAGTGTTGGCTGAAGAAGTCGACATTGCCGAAAATGAAATGTCTGGATTGCATATCTCGACTATATCCATAGAAGATTGTGGAAAGAAAATAAAATAAGTTTAAATACAAAACATAAACAAAACAAGAATACAACACAGGAGGACCACGTGTTCTCTCAAAAAGGAAACTTCTCATCGGGTTGGGGTGATGGTGCACGTGTTCATTGACTGGTAATCCTGAAAGCAGTTCACCATGTATCACAGAGGTGGCTTTGGGCTTGGTTTCAGTTTCTTAATCCTTTAACCATTGAGAGTCCAGACGACAGCATTGGGGGTTGATCAACACATCTTCACAAACATAATCTCATAGGGCTCGTTTGGTACAAGGGACTGTCATGGACTGGATTAAATTCTGGGATTGTCTTGGATTGGCTTGGCATGGCCTAAATTGAATAACACTTGTACTACGTTTGATTGGACTAGGACTAAATTATTTTAAAATATTTTTCTTGAAAAGTAAGTTTTTAAAAATATTTTTTTAAACTTTTCTTGTCTCTGTCCAGATCTCCGTCAGCCACTTTCCCCTTCCCCATCTTGGACCTCCAACAACCCCACCCTACCCACCATTCGCAACAAATCTCAAAGCGAGTCGGTGATGACGAGTCAAAATCTTTGGTTTGATTGGCGCCATGAGATCTCTGCGTTGCACAGAGGAGAGAATCGTGTGGAGGTCGTCTGCTGGGTTTCTTCAATTTAATCATTTTTGTTTGACTGGGTTTCGATAATTGAAAAGGAGAAATTGAGTTTCATGACTAAAAGAAATACAATCACTTTTTTTTTTTTTTTTGGGTTTGGTTGATTGAAAGAGAAGGAAAGTTGTCTGGCTAAGGATTGATTCAATTAATGGGTTTGGGTTAGCGACTGTTGGAGAGAGGGAAGGGATGAAGTGGGTGGGGTCTGTCGAATAGAGAAGATGAGAGAAAGGCAAAGCCGCTCCAGACCCAGCTTTCTCATACTACTCGAAAGCTGCGGAGGGGAGGGGTATATGGGTTTGTTTGGGATGAGGGAGGAAGAATTTTTTTTATTTTATGAGGTTGTTGCAATGGTGGATTGGGGTTGCTGTGACGGTGGGGTTTTGGATCAGTTGCAGGTGCTTGGGTGATCGGTGGTTGTGGATGGCGCTTGGATGGTCAGTGGTTGCAGGCGCTTGGGTCGGGACCAAGGTCTAAAATATCGATGATATTGGAAATATCGGTAGTCCAAAAACACGGAAATTTCGATGGAAATATCGGGATATTATCGATATCGATAAAAATTGAATAAAAACCAAGGAAATTCTAAGAAAAACTTGGAAACTTTTATTAAAACTTTGGAAAATGTTTATTTAGTCAATTATCTATTAGTTTATCACAAAAAATTAGAAGGAAATGCATTGCCTGATGGATTTAATTGATTTAAGTTGATTATACAGTGAGCTGATGTTGCGTAGATACAGCTGCACCAAAATGGATTCAGCTGCATCCTCAACTTGTGATACTCGCAAGTGCACGAGCCGTTCGGTAGTATAGCGTATGTAAGTGCGATGTCGATCCCACGAGGATTGGTGATTGAATGATTCAATTCATTTTCCCTACACAAAACAGAAATGAAAAAGAAGGGAAATAAATAAAACAATGAAGAAAGAAAATAACTAACTCAAGCAGATAAGTTCCCAAGTTCAATTAGATTAACGGATTGATTCTAGCTAATGTATGATTAAGCCATGGTGTGTGGTCATAACCTTGTGTTCCTAATTCCCTAATTTGATCATTTGTTGTCTAACCTAAAATTAAGCATTAGGAACCCATTAAGCATAGAAGAACAATTTAAACAACCAAGCATGTATCTAATCCCTGTTGTCGAATGTCCATACATACTCTTCCTATTCATAGTTCAATTCGAATTAAAGCATGGTGTATACTCTTAATTCAAACCAAGATAGCTAACATGCAAGCCTTAATGGTGATCAATCATTCAAACTAGCATATTAACTTATAAGCATAATGAATAAGAACATGAACCATAATTGAAACTTGGAAACTAATCAAACTTGAGACTAAAGAAAAGAATTTACATAATGAAAAGTAAAGTGGAACTAAGAAAAACTTAAGGAAAATTTCAACACAAAAGATTTCATTACAACAATTGAAAACTAGAAAGAGAAACTAAGAGAATTTGAGGGAGAGAAGGGAAGGGAGCTCTAGAGAAGTGTTTGAGAGCTCCCCCCCTTGGGGTGTGTTTACAAGCTTGGGAAACCTCACTATATATAGGCCTAAGGAAGCTGAAAATCTGAATTAAGTATGGCTAATGCATACAACACTTGTTTTATAAAATCTGAAATGGTTGATGCACTTCACTAATAAATCCCACCAGCAGCCCTAGCTCATCTTCATGTCACCATGACCAAGCTTCCAACCAGAAATAATAGCTCATCCTGAGGTCAGCATGACCAGCAACTTCAAGGGCTTACGAATTGGGCTTCCCTTAAGCAGATTAAGACTTTAAGCACTCAAACTTGAAGTTCAGAATGTCTTCTTTCCAGCCATATATCATTTGGGCCAATCCAAGGTCGGAGGAGGAAGTTAAGGCCAAAACAAATTGCTAACTCATTTTGCGCGCTGATAAAATCCATCCTGAGCATGGATCTGTGTTTGCTAGGTAACAGACTCCACAATTATCCAATGGGGCTGAATTTCGGATATGTTATAGTATACACCCATTGGAACAACTTTCATGAAGAATGTGGCCTCATCCGAGCTATGTAGGTTGCTGAAACAAAGCTTGCAATATGACCTACGAAACTGGGCTGGCAGGGGACTGTAGCCAAAATTGAGTTTGTCTTTAAGCTCTTCATCCATTCATCCAAATTAGGCCCTAACATGCATGGATTGCATCATTTACTATCCAAAGCCATCATTATTACCTAAAGCTCAATGAACTGAAAGATAAACACAAAAAGGATTAAAAGCACAAGTTTAACTCAAAAACATAACCAAATCATAAGCTAGAAGGGTACAAAATGATATACAATTATGAACCGATCAAATACCCCCAAACCTAGATTTTGCTAGTCCTCGAGCAAAACAACACAAAACAAAGTTAAAAACAAAACAAGAAGTTAACTAGACCACTTTCGTAGGTAACTCGATTGCATTGAGCTAATGCAACAAGCCTTTAAACCTCTAGGCATCCCTAGTAGGAGGAGTTGTGTCTCCTGAGGGTTTAACAGTTACGATACCCACAAACGTTTTTCTAACTCTACAAAACAAAATGGTTAGAAAACTTATTAGATTTTTTAGTTCTTAAGCAAAACCAAAACCAAAAACAAACATAAAAATAAAAACAAAACACAAAACACAAAAAACAAAAAAAACAAAATCAAAATAAAAACTCAAAACAATCTTTCCGAACATTTTGTGAAGAGAAATGACTCATGCACATGACTTAAACGTTTTGACAATAAAAGCTCAATTTTAGACATTATTCACAAAGCGGCAAAGTTCAAAACATAATACGCTCAAAGTGTAGTAGTGTGATAGCCAAATGCAACAAATTCCCCAATCTTAGTTTCCACACAATTTCAAAAATCATAATGCAACTTCAAATCTCACCAAAGTTGTCCTCTCACAAATGAATCACTCATAAGAGGGCTACAATGCAACACTCAGTTATAGACATGGGATTAGAGTTAAATCATAAGGTACTTAACTCAAAAATAGGAAGATGAAGAACTTGCATTAATATGATCTCAAGAAGGAGGCCAAACACTTAAAAGTAGAAAAATGAATGCAATTCAACCACATGACATTTAAGATCAATTTAGGTCTTTATTATAGGTTGTAATGGGGCCAAGGGTGTAAGGTGAGTGAGAAATGAAAGGTATGGATAATACAAAGTCCAAGGAACTCACAATGTAAGAGCATAAAAAAAATTGTTTACAAGACTTCGAATCATCACAATTATATTTTTTTTCTTTTACATGATCAAAACTCCTTATACCTTCATTTACAATGATTTAAACTCCTTTCCAAACACCAATGAAACCCAAAAACAAAATTTCATTCAACTACCATTTAATCATAACTTTTTTCTTTTCTTTTCTTTCACCAATTGTGTGATTTTCTTTTTTTCTTTTTTTCTTCTATGTAATATCCCTTCCCAAACTTAGCATGAAAAACACATCCGAATTAGAGCTCATGAGTTCCTTAGAAAGGTAAATATTTGTTTTTCGGGCTAAGGCGAGGAAATATAATTGGTAAAATGAAAGAAAAGGTTTACATGTAGGCTCAAAATGGTTAACAATGGAAAATCATGCTTAAGCATGCATAAGGTTAGCTTGAAAGGCACAAACGATCCAAAGAAGGCCTTAATATCATTTCTTTAAATGTCATGAAATCAAATTGCATAAGAATGAATGACTTTTAAGTGTTCAACCAAATCAATGAATAATGAGATCAAACAACAACTTTGATGACAAGAAAATAAGAGTATGTGTATAACACTCATGAAATGAAGCACAAGGCTCAAAAGCTCACATTATATGGTTATATAAGTCTAATTTATCCTTGATACAATTCTTTGGGTCATGCAAATCCTTTAATTGGAAAATTATGAAACAAATGGCAAGTGGAAAGAAGGTTTCGAACATATCATGCTAGAACGATGCCAAATTAATTAATTAATGAATTATTTTATTATTTTTATTTTACAAGAAGAATTTACAAGGAACAAAAAAAAATAAAAAAAAATAAAAAAATAAAAAAAATTCAATTTTCATTTAAGTCATGCAAACATTTATCACAATCTCATCAAATGTGTTCGGAAAGTGACTCAAAACAAAACAAGACTCAAAATATAGAAAAAGAAAAAAAAACAAGCAAGAAATATATATATTTTTTTTTAATAAGAGAAACTAAATTTACTTGGTAAACTCCAATACCCCCAAACCTAGATATGAACATTGTCCTCAATGTTTAAAAATTAGGAACAAGCAATGTCATAACAAGAAATGAAAGGTACTAAAGTAAATATAAAATCACAAAACACACAAGAATTGAAATAAAATAATTACAAAATAAAAATTACAAACAAACAAAAAAAATAAAAATAAAAAAACGAAACAGTAAAACACTCGAAACAGAAAACAAACAGTCTTACACAAACCAAAACCCAAACGATTGAAAGCCCAACCCAAAAGAAGTTAACACACTTTGAAACCTAACAACGGTGAAAACCCGAAGCCCACAATGAAGTCCGAAGCCCACATGTTATTATTAATTTATTTTTTATTTATTTATTTTAATTTAATGAAACGTGAATTGGGAGTGCGAAGGCGGGTATTTACGAAACAGAAAAAGTGTGGTCCTTGATGCCTTGGTTCCTGGGAAGTCACGGGGAAAATAGGTGAGGGACGTGTCGGCGTGCAGAGGCCGCTTTCACATCCCCCAAGCTAGAATTATTAGACTCGTAGGAAGGCACGACGACTTTTTCACTTGAAGGTGGTGAAAGGTGAAAATGCAATTAAGGGGGTTGGGAAACGGGTGCGGCGACATATAGAGATAAGCCGTAAGGGCCGCACAGAACTCAGAACCGCAATGGCTAGGGTTAGCAAAAACTAAGTCTATAAAAGGTAAAAAAAAGAAAGGGTAAAAAACACAAACTCAGAAACACACAAAAGAGAAAAGAAAGAAAGAAGATAAGAAGTGAGAAATCAAATGGCCTCTTCCTACCCCTTTTCGTTGGATCTCAACCTAGCTCCACCGACTCAAACACGAGGCCAAGCAGCAGCACCAGTATGGATGCCCTACTTTGCCTCCTCACGGGGGCATGTGATTGTCAATGACTCAATACTCCTGGACAACGATGTTGCCATTGGAGTTGGCAGAAATTTAGTGACTCCCAAAGATATACATGTGTTCAGGACAAGGGATGACAACCAGGTCACGAGTGATGCCCTGGCACTGAGCGTGCAGAGTACAGCATGTGTCGCAAGTTTGGGTCATCGCCTACTTGCGAAGTCCCATGAGGTAGAGGTGCTTAAAGCTCAGTTGGCGGCGGAGCGAAGTATGGTTGAAGAGTGTCAGACTGCTATAAAAAGCTTGAAAAGGGAGAGGTCAAGGATAGTGGAGGTGAATCGACACCAGCTAGAAGTATTGCGGGACGAGAATAGAAACCTATCAAAGATGGTAGAGTTGTACTCTCGCGACATGCGAAAACAGCTGGAAGACCTAGACCGACCGGGTAAACGCAAGCAAGCAGATCGTGAGAGTAGTTACGCTCAAGCTAAGATTGCGATCTTTGGGAGCTCAAGTGGTGAGCCCCAAGAGATTGTGCATGAAGCCCAGGAAGAGGACAGCCAGAGGGCCAAACTCAAAGCTCCAATGGTCGAGACACCGAGCACTGTGAAGAAATGACTTCTACTGCATTATTGATGTTTTCATTTTAATTTATTTTATTTTTTTGGTTGTTTTTGTCTTTATTTTGTTTTGGAAATAAAAGAGTAAATTTGCAGAAGGAAAAAGAAAACGGAAAAGAAAGCACACTTTCCAAACTTAAATCAAACGAAGACGACAACCGGAAATGGAAGCACAGTTCCCTAACTAAAATAAAATAAAGATGATAGCCGAAAGGGAAAGGCAAAAACACAAAGCTCCAGAAAATGAAAGTAACGGGCAAAACAATAAAACACCAGAAAACACGGAAAAAAGAAAAGTAAAGTGAAAGTAAAGGTGCTCCCCCTTGAAGCGATTAGGTCGAGCATGCCCGGGAAATCCGAAATGGTGTTGGCACCTTCATCAGCATATGTCTATTTAAAGCACGCCTCTACAAGCGGATGATACCCAGCATTTCTTCTTGCAAACTCAAGGAAAAACATCAAAAAATCCAGAAACAAAAAAATGGCATCCTCATGCACTCACCTTGATGATCTCGACCTTGAGCTGTCCCTTGCACCTCCGAATGCCCAGATAAGGGTTCCTCCAAACCGTGTCTTCCCAAACTCCACATATCATCACGGTACGGCCTCAAACTTTGCTGAGGCAATACCGAACTTTTCTGAGGCACTGCCGAACAGAGCAGTGCTGCTAGGAGGCATGATTAGCAGCAAGCTCACTCCGACAGATCATCTGCATGTGGCACAGAGGTCTGACAAGGCAGCGGTAGAGGAGTCCCACAATTTAACTGTGCTCCACGCGGTCTCCGCTACCAATTTGGGCATGCGCCTACTAGCGAGGACAAGGGAGTGTGCCGCGATGAGCGAGGAAATAGCTTCCTTGAAGGCTATGGTGGCGGACTTGCAGAAGCGGCTCTACTGTGCCAATCAGCACGTGGAAGCACTGCAAAGAAAAAATGAGGACCATGTCGAGCTGCTGCAGATTCTACAAGTGCGAGAAAATAGAGGCAAGCCATGATGATGAAGAAGATGAAGAATATTTCTTTTTTTGTTTTTGTTTTTGTTTTTTATTGTTTTTGTTTTTATTTTGTTTTTGTTGTTTTGTTGTTGTTTTTTTTTTTTTTATGCAATGTTTGAAATAAAAATGTGTTTTAACACTCAGAAATAAACTAACCAACCAAACCACGTAAATAAAAACATAAACTAACTTAACGAAACAAAAACAAAAACAAATCAAAAACAAAGACTCAACAGAAAAGAAAACAAAGAAAATAAAAATAAACTTAATTTAAAAACACACGAATATACAAGCAACTCACGGATGACCAGTTAAGGGCCTCAGAAAACACAGCCAGGGGATCCGGGAAGGTTGGAGGGGTCACAATGGTCCCGCTTAAAACCCAAACTTCTTAGACACCGAAGGTGTCGCCTATAGAACTCCTAGACACTGTATTGACGGAAGTGCTCACTGGAGTTACCATAAGTCAGCTCATATGAAAAATCTTTTTAAAATTTTTAAGATAAGAAACAAAAACAAATTAAGATAAAATGGAACAACAAACCATAAACGAAAATGAACTAAGTACTCTAAACAAATTCAAACAAACAACATAAATTGTTGTACTAAAAGAAACAAACCAATAAACCAAAGAAAAACACAAACATCACTTTCTATCCCCCGTTTATCACCATTTGGACAGATTCGTTTCTCTGTTTTTCAGCTTCGACCTGTGTTCAGTTTTTAGGCTATAACTTTCCAACCGTAAGTCCAAATTTCACGTTCTTTATATGGTTGGATTCAGCACAGAAAAACAAAGAACTCAGCGTGGACCAAAAGGTAAAAACAATGACGGAAATAAACATAATTCAAAGAAGAGAAAGGATTGAAATGCTCCCCCTTGAAGCGATTAGGTCGAATGTGATGCACTTGGAGGTCGCGACTTCTCCCATTGCTCCACACTTCCCATTCTTATGATTGAGGTTGCCATCTCTCTCCATTTTTATTAAGCTATCATAAATTGCTAAAACAAACACACAAACTTGAAATGGAATTAAAAGGATTAGGAAATAAAAACTAAAATGAAAAGGAAAATCAACACACATCCAATTCCATGCTTCAAAGCAACAAGCACCAATGGGTTGTGTAAGCTGGGACTTAAACCCAGTTCTATTGCTTGTTGGGCAATTGTCCTTTTCTGTTGGACTACAAACACAACTTGTCCATTAACGTCATTAACTTTAAAACTTGAAAATGTCT
The DNA here is from genome assembly GCF_965620075.1 of Prunus avium. Classification (NCBI taxonomy): domain Eukaryota; kingdom Viridiplantae; phylum Streptophyta; class Magnoliopsida; order Rosales; family Rosaceae; genus Prunus; species Prunus avium. Next base: position 34,664,277 of record NC_142284.1, read on the forward strand.
AGAAAAACATGAAAATGAAAAATAAAAATAAAACAAGTAGGGAAAAGAAATAGAACCAAACTATGTTGCCAATCCCCGGCAACGGCGCCAAAAACTTGTTGCGTAGATACAGCTGCACCAAAATGGATTCAGCTGCATCCTCAACTTGTGATACTCGCAAGTGCACGAGCCGTTCGGTAGTATAGCGTATGTAAGTGCGATGTCGATCCCACGAGGATTGGTGATTGAATGATTCAATTCATTTTCCCTACACAAAACAGAAATGAAAAAGAAGGGAAATAAATAAAACAATGAAGAAAGAAAATAACTAACTCAAGCAGATAAGTTCCCAAGTTCAATTAGATTAACGGATTGATTCTAGCTAATGTATGATTAAGCCATGGTGTGTGGTCATAACCTTGTGTTCCTAATTCCCTAATTTGATCATTTGTTGTCTAACCTAAAATTAAGCATTAGGAACCCATTAAGCATAGAAGAACAATTTAAACAACCAAGCATGTATCTAATCCCTGTTGTCGAATGTCCATACATACTCTTCCTATTCATAGTTCAATTCGAATTAAAGCATGGTGTATACTCTTAATTCAAACCAAGATAGCTAACATGCAAGCCTTAATGGTGATCAATCATTCAAACTAGCATATTAACTTATAAGCATAATGAATAAGAACATGAACCATAATTGAAACTTGGAAACTAATCAAACTTGAGACTAAAGAAAAGAATTTACATAATGAAAAGTAAAGTGGAACTAAGAAAAACTTAAGGAAAATTTCAACACAAAAGATTTCATTACAACAATTGAAAACTAGAAAGAGAAACTAAGAGAATTTGAGGGAGAGAAGGGAAGGGAGCTCTAGAGAAGTGTTTGAGAGCTCCCCCCCTTGGGGTGTGTTTACAAGCTTGGGAAACCTCACTATATATAGGCCTAAGGAAGCTGAAAATCTGAATTAAGTATGGCTAATGCATACAACACTTGTTTTATAAAATCTGAAATGGTTGATGCACTTCACTAATAAATCCCACCAGCAGCCCTAGCTCATCTTCATGTCACCATGACCAAGCTTCCAACCAGAAATAATAGCTCATCCTGAGGTCAGCATGACCAGCAACTTCAAGGGCTTACGAATTGGGCTTCCCTTAAGCAGATTAAGACTTTAAGCACTCAAACTTGAAGTTCAGAATGTCTTCTTTCCAGCCATATATCATTTGGGCCAATCCAAGGTCGGAGGAGGAAGTTAAGGCCAAAACAAATTGCTAACTCATTTTGCGCGCTGATAAAATCCATCCTGAGCATGGATCTGTGTTTGCTAGGTAACAGACTCCACAATTATCCAATGGGGCTGAATTTCGGATATGTTATAGTATACACCCATTGGAACAACTTTCATGAAGAATGTGGCCTCATCCGAGCTATGTAGGTTGCTGAAACAAAGCTTGCAATATGACCTACGAAACTGGGCTGGCAGGGGACTGTAGCCAAAATTGAGTTTGTCTTTAAGCTCTTCATCCATTCATCCAAATTAGGCCCTAACATGCATGGATTGCATCATTTACTATCCAAAGCCATCATTATTACCTAAAGCTCAATGAACTGAAAGATAAACACAAAAAGGATTAAAAGCACAAGTTTAACTCAAAAACATAACCAAATCATAAGCTAGAAGGGTACAAAATGATATACAATTATGAACCGATCAGCTGACAAACACTGTGAGTGTAGAAAATATGTAGTAATTAATGAAAAAAGATTAAACACACCATAAATCATTTATATATAATGATTTACTACAATATTTTACACTTTATACATTGCATGGTAAGATACATGAATGACTTAGTACCACATAGAGTTCCTACGAGGTTCAAATTTTTCATTATCTTCATCATCTCTATGTGTAGAGTAAGTGTATTGTGAAGAGTAGTCATCAAATGATAAATCCCCAAAATAGTTTTGCATGTAATTGTTAACATGCCACCCATATAAATATAAATATTTTAGCATATTATCATAAAAACATAAGTGATGTGGTGGTTAAGGTGTTGGAGGAGTAAAATGGTAGGGGTTCAAATCCTCTTTGTGTTTTTTTCCTCCCTTTTCCCCCCCTTTTTTTTCTTCTTCTTTTTCCTTTACATCGATATTTTCGATATTTTAGCGATATTACACCGATATTTTGACAAAATATTGCTGAAGTGTGAGCGAAATTATCGACATTGATATTTTCCGATATTATCGTCGATATTTATATGATATGTACATGGATATGTTTCAAAATATCCGTGATTCGAAACAATCGAAATATCCTCGATATTTCATCGATATTATCGATATTTCATACTATGGTCGGGACTAAGTTGTCCTCCCATTCCACACGGGACTCATTAAGACCACCTAAGAAGGTGTTTTTGGTGGGGCTTGTATTAACAGTCCCACTTAAAACTAAAATCAAGTGTAAACAAACATGGGATAAAAATTTATCTAATTCAATCCAAGTCAAGAAGGTGTAACAAACGAGCCCATATAGTATTAGCATTAACTTGGTTTTGGAAGACGGCACATGCAGAATATAATATAATACCCATCCCAAGTTATTGTGTTTTGATAACACAAAATCACAAAATCATATATATATAATATGAAAAGTGTATCGTATGAAAACACTGATTCCATAATACTTCGTACCCATAACCCATAACCCCTAACCCCTAAACCCTAAACCCTAACCCTTATCATTTTAAAACAATTTTGAAGTAAAAAGAAATAGTTAATTGGATGAGATGTGATGTGGCAGCGTCCCCCGCTGACACGTAGAAGTGGAAGGGATGCTGGGCTCTCCTTGCGCTAACAAGTGTCACATTTGTTATATTTTAATCATATTTTCTTGTAAAATCGTTTAAAATATTAAAATAAATGAGAAAAATACATACGTATTTCTGAGCACCAATACTTCGTATCCCAAGTCCAAAAAGTGGTTTACAATTGTTTTAAAATTAATTTTGGGAGTCATCCCTAAATGTGAATGATGCAAATCAAAACATAACTACACTTTGTAAACCCTAAGCTATTGTTTGTTTGATAACATAAGGATTAGATCAAAATTTCAATGCAATGGAGAAATTTGAAGTACGTGATCGAAGGAAATGTCATAATGATCCCGATATTATTTTTTGGGAATTTTTTGAAGTATAATTGATTTTTAAATCAATTTTGAAGTAAAAATGAATAGTTAATTAGATGATATGCCAGGTGGCAGCATCCCCTGCTGACACGTGGAAGTGGATGGGATTCTGCTCTCTTTACGCTGACAAGTGTCACATTTGTTATATTTTATTTATATTTTCTTGTAAAATACATACCCGCACACCCAATACCCATTTCGCCAAAATTAATGTCTTTGCATGAGATATATTCAGAATACCATATTTTTAAATGTTCAGATTAAGAAAAGGAAGAGGACTGCACCAGATTTCTTAACCAGAGCAAGGAAGGAGATAACCTCAGCAAGAGACAAGAACCATAGAAAATAAAGAGAAGAGCTCACTTGTGTTAATCATGAGGAGACAAGAACCAAAACATAGTCTTAATCATCAAACAAACACATAATAACATAGCCGAGTTGTTCAATCCATTCTATGCTTTTCTATAGCCCATAAATCAGAAATATTGGTACAAAGAGTAGACAACAAGCAGAGACATGGAATTTTTTTTTTTTTAAAAAAAACCGCAAGATCATATCCTAATGGACAAACAAACACAATCAATCATATTCAACCCCAATATAAATCATGCCCACCCAAACAAAAAAATCTAGTTTTTTTGCCTTTCTTCTAAATAAAACACCTCAAATCTACACATACAACCCCAAGTTTTTCACATACCCACCCAAAACCCATTTCCCAAAGAGAAAGCTAAATCCAGATTGGTAGCCAGTCATGATAGTTTTCTCGAAAAAATTTCAGAAGAGGAGAAGAGTGATGCTTTGTATAGAAATGAAAGCAAGGAAGCCAGTCTATTGATCCGTCTCTGGATATGGGTAGATGGAAAAATAGATGAGAAAAGAGGGATGTAGTTCCAATCAAAAAAGAAAAGAGGGATGTAGTTCATGGAGATTGAAAAGTCATCTGGAAAGGTAAAGCTGATTGCTTTAAGTTTTTTAATACAATTTTGGGGCTCAAATATCAACATTCAAGGGCAGAGACAACAATGCGGGAAAAAATGGCGCCCACACGGGAAAGAAACATTTTCCGAAAAAGTTTTGGAGGAGAGAGGAGAGAGAACAAATTGAGGGTCAGATTCTAGTACAACAGAGTACAACAGATTTACTTAGAATTGCTTTTTCTGAGTCATTAAATTAAATCTAACGGTGTTCTCACATAGAGGTTCTCAAAATGAAGTCCCCACTAGAGAATAGCCCTTTTATTTATTTAGGCGTGATGGAAGTTGCACAGTAATGATGAGACTAGAGTTTGATATTTCAATGTATAAACTTGTAGCAACATTGTTAGTTGTTAAGCCCCTTGCACTTAAGTTCAAATTCATCTCCCGATAGATTATATTAATTTAGTCTAATTTAGACTATCACTTGTATTTTTTTAAAATTATTTTAGGTAGTACGTGTAGTGGCAATTAGTAACAAGACATAACTAAGCCTGTTTGATTTTTATTATGGGTAAATTTCACTTTACTACCCGCAAGTTTTTTTCGTGTCAACTTTGTACTCAAAATTTGATTTTCTTCCCACTTTCATACATTCGTTAGTTAAACCGGCAAATCTTCAGTTAAATAATGACGTGGCAATTAATGGGTCCATGTGTACTCACCATATTGTGGAATATTGTGGCATATGAAAAATATATAAAAAAAATTAAATCATGAATATGTAATTAATTAATTAATTAATTAAAAGAATAAAAGTTTTCATCTCCTTCATCTTGTCACCACCGTCCTTCTCTCTCTTTCTTTCTCTTCTCCCATTTTCTACTGATTCATGCCATGCTCGTCACCCCTCGATGGATTCTTGAAAGAGGGTGTGGCAGCGAATGTGTTGTGGTATTTTCCTCCAATTCCAAGGTTTAAAAGGATGTTTCAATCACATGAGACTGACAGGACCCGCCCCGAATTCCTCGAAACTCGAGACGAATCCTGTGGAAATTCCGACGTCACACCGATGCCGGGCCCACAAATTAAAAATTTAGCCTCTTTTCCAAATTAAGGGAAAAGAGCACGAGACTTTCTACCGAAATTTCGACAGAGTCTCCCTTATAAATTGAACATTCCCCAAAGAATTCCAACCTGCATAAAACACATTTAACAATACCAATCGGCAGCATGCACAATAAAATCTCATGCAAATCACATAATAGGCCTCCGGCATTCAGATAGTTCGAAACAGAACCAATAATGTTCTCAAGTCAATTAATACATAAACCATACCATTTATGATCTCAAACAATCATACGATTACTCCCAAAATCATTAAACCGGATTCAAGTCCCACAATCACAATAAAATCCATTCATAAATTCAGAACCGTTCAAACCTTTTACACGCAATATAATTTGCGGCTGCACCTAGGTGAGACCCCAGGCTGCCTACGTACCCTTGGACAAGGGATCAAGCCACACGTAGTTCTCATCAATGGTCACAACTCCGATAATAGACAAATATTTACAACCGAACCAACTATACATTTCAGATCTATCACAATTCTAAATCCAATACAAACACATTGAAACATTAACACTTCCTTTCCAAGGCATCGTATTAAAATAAACATCTGAAAGGCTTGGACAAACTCCGACGGGCCTGGGCAAAATCAATCTCCGAAGGGCCTGGGCAAACTCCGACGGGCCTAGGCAAAATAAATCAATCTCCGAAGGGCCTGGACAAACTCCGACGGGCCTGGGCAAAATAAATCAATCTCCGAAGGGCCTGGGCAAACTTCGACGGGCCTGGGCAAAATAAATGTATCTCCGAAGGGCCTGGACAAACTTCGACGGGCCTGGGCAAAATAAATCAATCTCCGAAGGGCCTGGACAAACTCTGACGGGCCTGGGCAAAATAAATAAATCTCCGAAGGGCCTGGGCAAAATAATTGTATCTCCGAAGGGCCTGGACAAACTCCGACGGGCCTGGGCAAAATAAACTCTCAAACATAAAATCCATAACCGGGGAGGTACCTAAAGTAGTACTAATAACACACAAGTTAACATTCTAAGTACCCCACACAAAAGCAACAAACATAACACTTTCTCAATTATTATATATAAACTCAAGACACTCGAATATGTCAAACCCACATGTATCACAATTACTTTACAAAAATAAGGAATTCGACTATTAAATGTATAAAGCATTTAACTAAACCATTAAAATCACAAACATAAGATTTCCATCACAAAACCATACAAATAATCTCAGACCTACGTAATCAACATAAAGCAAATGACGGTCAAGCCTCGTCCAAAAAGGTCGTTCTAGTACTCTTCGAAGAGTGGGACTACCTCGGAAGACTCACGGTCAATCGAGGGTCAAACTACCCAAACTTGGTCAACCGGGCCCGCAAGGCCCACGACCTCCATTTCACAATCCGAAAGTTCCTGTGAGTTCCACAAGATATAGGAAACATATCCTACGAGTTTAGTTCAGATCAGACGGTCGGATCGCTCACGATCGCACGATCGGATGGTTATCGTAAAACACAAACTTTAAGTTATTAAATCGGAACATCCGGGGCTCCGATTCCCGATCTGCGAATTCCTACACGATCCTAGGAATACCTAAATCAACATATTTTAAATGGGAAGCGATCCAACGGTTCTAACATATCGAACCCGGAAATCACACAATATGTAAAATCCGTTCGGGGTTCAAACGTTATCCAAATTGAGATCCGCGAATTCCTACGCGCTCGTGACAACTAGGAGATCGCATTGGGACAAAATTCCCCTCTGATACAGTGCCCACGCGTGGGTGTCCAAAGCGATCACCACTCGCCGGAAAAACTCAAAATCAGGGGCCAAGACTCCTACCTTAGTTAATACACCTAATTTGGAGCCACTTTTGTTCTTGGACATACCCCAAAAAGTCGACGGAAGTGGCTGAAATCGGGGGCCGAAGCCGGCAGATTTTTCAATCGCTTAATTAACTACCATAACGCAGAAATTTCTCAATTCCTATCTAACCAGCAGCTAGATCATGAAAAGTAGTCGAAATTCCATACCTCATTCGTTCGATTTGGTGGAGAATTGAGGGAGAACGAGCGCTTGGAATTTCTGTCAAAACCGACGCCATTTTCTGCGTTTCCAACGAGATTCCGGCGGCTGAAGCGGCTGTTGTCGACGGGGAAGGACCGGGATGTGACGGCAGGGCTGAGCCGGTCCATTTGGGTCTGATCTCGAGGCCAGCCGTGGCCTGTAGCGACGGTGGTGGCTCCTTGGAGCCACCGGCTGTGTAGAAAAATATGAGAGGGGGAGGGCTGCTCGCAGGGGGAAGAGAGAGAGAGAGATTCTGGTTTTAAAACCAGTTTTGCAAAATTACAATTTTGTCCATACTTGAATTTTCCTCGTATCTCTCTCGTTATAACTTGGATTCGAGTCCGTTACGTGTCTACGGACTCGTTTCGACGTGCTCTACGCAACGGTATAACCGGAAGTCCCAAATTCCTTCCCGAACTTAAAATGACAATTTTGCCCCTTTTAAAAATTAAGTAAATATTTATTATTTTCCAAAACCCTTAATTAATTCAAATTATTTTATTTTTATTGTTTAATTCAATTTATTTTCTCATCCAAATTTATTTTCTCTTAATTTAATTATCTTAATTCTTTTTCGGACCGGGATGTTACAGAGACAGCTAAGAATTTGACTTGTCATGCTGCTAGAAAATCAATTGACGGTCAGATGTCTCATCCGGCGGATTCCCCGTCTTGGAAACTTGTTGATGATAAATGGCCCGAGTTTGGTAATGAGCCGAGAAAATTGAGATTGGCTCTTTCATCTGATGGATTCAATCCCCACAATTCTCTAAGTAGCAGATATAGTTGCTGGCCAGTTATCTTAGTTACATATAATCTCCCACCATGGCTGTGCATGAAACGAAAGTTCATGATGTTGACTTTATTGATTTCCGGTCCTAAACAACCCGGAAATGATATATACGTCTACTTGGAGCCTTTGATTGATGATTTAAAATCTTTATGGGATAGGATTAGAGGAGTGTATGATGCACACATAGGAGAAGATTTTACACTCAGAGCTGCATTACTGTGGACCATTAATGATTTTCCCACCTATGGAAACTTATCTGGTTGTGTTGTTAAAGGATATAAAGCTTGTCCAATATGCGGCGATGATACACCTAGTCACAGGTTGAAAAATGGCCACAAAATTTGTTACATTGGGCATAGAAAATGGTTACCAATTAATCATCCATATAGGAGGCAACGTGCAGCTTTTAATGGGAAACCTGAATATGGCACGCCTCTGGAGCCATTAAGGGGAGAAGAAGTGCTGCATATGGTTGAAGATATTAATTACATATGGGGATCGAAAAAAGGGGGAGGTGGAGGTGAAAATGATGGTGACAGAGTTTGTTGGAAGAAGAAGTCAAAATTCTTTAATCTTGAGTATTGGAAATACCTTCCAGTGAGGCATGTCCTCGATGTTATGCACATTGAGAAGAATGTTTGTGATAGTATCATTGGTACATTGCTGGAGATCCCTGGAAAAAATAAAGATGGGATTGCTGCTCGGTTAGATTTATTGAACACGGGGGTCAAAACTGAACAACGACGATTTTACTTCTTGATTCCTTTATCGCATCCATACGTGTACATATTTTTTTTGAAAATGCCGCACAAAAAGTGAAGAGAAGAACTTAATTTTCTCTGAATCTTCCCCTATTTTTGGGGTAAAATTGTACAAATGCGTCGACCTGATTTTTCTGCAAGTATGGCATTGGCATGAAATCGTGAGAATGATGGGGATGTGCATATGTGTGCGTTTTTTTTTTTTTTTTTTTTCTGTCCCCTTGTTTTTGATATAGTGAGAATCTGGGTCTTCAGGCTATTCGTGAAGGTGCTGGAACTTACGCACTTTTCCCTTTTTTTTTTTTGTTTTTTTTTTTTTTTTTTTTTTGTTCTTGCAGATATCTGTGACTCAGTGACCTTTATCATGGCATCTACCGATCTTCCGCCAATCATGATGGACCACCTCTACTCCATGGATGACACTCTTAAAGAAGGGGGGCCCCTTTTGCCACTCGAAGGGGCCCGCCAATCATGTAAAGATGACGGTTTTCATAAAAAACCGTTATCTTAACCTACAATACACGACGGTTTTCATAAAAAACCATCATCTTAACCTACAATACACGACGGTTTTATTAAAAACCGCCGTCTTTCCTCCTATAATTAACGATCTTTACCTCTAAACAACGACGATTTTCTTTAAAAACCGTCGTCTTTATAGATAAACAACGACGGTGAAAAGCCGTCGTAGTTTGACACCCAAAAAGATGGCGGTCGATTTAACGACGGTTTTCAAAGCATTACAACGACGGTGGATCCCCGTCGTCTATTTTGTTTTTTGTAGTAGTGGTTAATCCAACTTTTTCAAGAGTTGGTTGGTAGCTTGCTTTATTTGACTGCTAGTAGGCTTGATATCACATTTGGTGTTAGGCTTATTAGTATGTTTATGGAAGCTCCAAGACAATCACACATGCAGGCAGTAAAAAGAATTTTGAGGTATGTCAAAGACACTCAAAGTGATGGTATTTTCTATTCTAGCAATTGTGGATTTGATCTTGTGGGTTATGCGGACAACGATTGGGCTAGAGATGTTGATGCAAAGAGCACCTCAGGTTATGCTTTTCACATTGGCTCTGGTGTTATCTCTTGGTCATCAAAGATGGAACAAGTTGTGGCTCTTTCTTCTACAGAAGCAGAGTACAATGTAACCACCTATTATGCTACTCATGCAGTGTGGATGAGATAATTGCTTGGTGTTCTGCAGCAAGAACATAAAATTCCAACAACTATATTTTGTGATAATAAGTCAGCTATAGCATTGTCAAAGAACCCAATCTCCTATGGAAGGACCAAGCATATTTGTGTGAAAATGCATTATATTCGTGATTTGGTGAAAGATAAGGAAGTTAAAGTTCAATACTATCCAACTGCATAACAAATTGCAGACATACTTACAAAGGGTCTCAAGACAAATATGTTTGTGAAGCTGAAGAAGATAATGGGAATGATGAATTATGATGAGCTTGGTTTAAGGGAGGCTGTTGGAAGTTAAACCAAGCGCACTTTAAGCCCAAGCCCACTTTAATATTTTTAATTATTGTTGTAAAACCTATAGGCCTAAGTAGCAACTTTTGGTTTCTCAAGAAGATAAGTTGCCACTTAGTATTCTGAAGCTTCAAGGCTTCTCTCTCGTTTTTGTTGCTCATCCCTTCTTTATTGGTGATGATGCTTCTTTATTTTGGCTGTGAACAATTATTGAAAGCCTTCACTTTCTTTTTTGCTCTAGTTCATTTCTCCCTTGTTAATTGTTGTGTGAGATTATTGTGTGTTGGCTTGATTCGTGAGTTAATCTGTTGTGGGTTATGTTTCAATTGCTATTTCTTACACTTTTCAACAACTAAATGGATTATAAACTTACAAAACAATACAACAAACTGTGGAAAGGGAAGACTTCAAGATATATTAAGCCCAGCTATTTAAAATTCAATTCCCGTAATCATATTGCAGCCCTCCAAAATGGCATGCAAACCAAGCCAGTTGGATCTTAAAAAGACCCAAAAGCTAATCACCTCATTCTTAACACATACCCAACCCAATTGAACCAAAACAAGAAAACCCAAAAGAATAAACATAAAAAAGAAACGAAAAACATCTTCAAATCATCCCCAATTTCCTAGATCTCCATAAACCAAGAAAGTCAAACATAGCAAAAATCATTTCTTTAACAAAAGTCAAACAAACCAACACCACTCAAATCAAAAGAAACAGAATTTAGAGCTCCATAAAGAGAGAGTAAAAAGCTTTTTCCTTTATTTACTTTATTTCTTTTATTTCTTGTAGAGAGAGAAAGAGAGATGCCAAAAAAAAGTACAGCACTAGCTTAGTTGGGCTATCAAAAATAGTTTGGTAGTAAGATGTACTCATTTACGTTTGATTAGGGTTGAATAACGTAAATACGCATCACTACATACTAAAACTCTGATGGCTGTAAAATCAGTCTGTTTCAACACCCAGGAAGAAAATTGCCAGAAGCTTCGTCATCCATTGATGAGAGCGATATTCGCGAAGCAGACAATCCAAGTGGCCTCTTGCAGAGCATACAGAAATGCTTTCTGTTTCAAGATTGGATCTTGGGAACTATCAAGAAATGCTTTCCTAACATCAATCTGTTTCAACTCCCAGGAAGCAAATTCCCAGAAGCTCTGCGAGCCATCCGCAATAATGATACTGAAACCGACAATCCAAGTGGCCTCTTGTAGAGCATGCCCAAACAGATTCAGTTTCAAGATTGCATCTTGCGTATCAAGAACTCTAAAGCCCCTAATGTCAATCTATTTTCAAAAGTATTGATTATCAGAATTCTGGCAGTTGGTTTTCTTTGTGGAGTAGCAACTGGGCTTGAACAGGAAGAACGTGGTCATGTTGGTCATCTAAACACAAAGCCGATTACGATGATGATTTTGGTAGTTATGGCCTTCCTGTTGTGGTTTTTCTACAATTGGTTCTTCGCGAATGGTAGACCAGAAGCAGAAGGTGCAGGGCAAAATCAGCAAATGACTCCTCCCACCATATTACGATGTTGCCTAAGTTTTGGGCTTGATCCGAAATCAATTGGTGTAAGAAATTGGACAATTCATGTTCGTACGAAGTTTGTGCCTTAAATGGAGTGGTTGGTGTATCGCATAGTTTTAGCGATTGAATTTCACTCAAAACTCACAACATGACTCCTCCTACCTTTTTATGATGTTGCCCAAGTTTTGGGCTCGATCCGAAATCAATAGGTGTAAGAAATTGGACAATTCAAGTTCGTACGAAGTTTGTGCCGTAAATGGAGTGGTGGGTGTATTGCATAGTTTTAACGATTGGATTTCCCTCAAAACTCACCAAATGACTCCTCCCACCATATTATGATGTTGCCCAAGTTTTGGGCTTGATCCGAAATCAATTGGTGTAAGAAATTGGACAATTCATGTTCGTACGAAGTTTGTGCCTTAAATGGAGTGGAGGGTGTATTGCATAGTTTTAGCAATTTGATTTCACTCAAAACTCACCAAATGACTCCTCCCACCATATTATAATGTTGCCCAAGTTTCGAGCTCCATCCGAAATCAATAGGTGTAAGAAATTGGACAACTCAAGTTTGTCCAACGTTTGTGGCTTAAATGGAGTAGTTGGTGTATTGCATAATTTTAGAGATAGGATTTCACCCAAAACTCACCAAAAGACTCCTCCCACCAGATTATGATGTTGCCCAAGTTTTGGGATCGATCTGAAATCAATTGGTGTAAGAAATTGGACAATTCATGTTCGTACGACACATATACAAATATACCAAAATTTTAGGTCATTTTAAGATCTTTAGATGTGTCATTTGTTAATCCGCACACATGGTACATAATCTGTCGGGAAAATTCCTCTGCAACTGTTTCAACTTTATAAAACCACCAAAAATTCAATTCTTAATATATTTTCATGAAAGCAATGCCGAAAGAAACCTTAAAAAGTCTTACATAGTTTTATCATGAACTAATTCGACGTGAGCAAGATCCAAACATACATAATAGAATGAGAGTTCACAATTGAAAACTTAACAAATATAAAATTTCTGAAAAATAACAAGTACCTTAAGCGATTTTGATATTGTGTCCAAATTGTACGCACTATATGTTTGTACAAATTATCTTTGGGGAGAATATTCGTGAAAGATCCTCTTCCTCACTCGATCGTCTTCTTCCTTGATTCTTGCAAAATGGATGCGGTCAATGGAGCCCACCCGAGAGGTGTTGGCCAAAGGCCTTCCGATGCCTAAATCAGTTAAATGGTCTTAATAACATACAACTTTAACTAGAAAGATGGAGCTTTCTCTTCGACAAGAGAGAGAAAGAGAGAGAGAGGGGCGGTGGCCATGAGAGAGAGAGAGAGTTTTCTCTAGGGTTTTTGGAATTATCTCATGTGTGATGAGATGTCATCTTTATATAGTCTCCTCCTTGGTTAGGGTTTGTAAAGAATAAGGGTTTACTAGTGAAATACCCCCTGAACTTGTACCTTGCTTTCAATTAGCCCCCTATCCTTTTTTTTAGAAAATTAAGGATATGAACTTTTTTTTTGTTGCTAATTTCCCCCTTACCGTCTAAATCATCAACATTTCATCCAATTTTAGGGTTATTTTAACGTACAAAATTACTATTTTACCCTCATAAACGGCAAATTGGATGAAATGTTGCGGATTTAGACGGCAGGGGGGAAATTGGCGGAAAAAAAAAGTTCATATCCTTAATGTTCTAAAAAAAGAGGATAGAGGTTAATTGAAAATATGGTACAAGTTCAGGGGGCAAATCACTAGTATACCCTAGAGAATAATTCCCATAAGTGATAGATTAATTAGTTTGTAGAGCTAGGTCTTGGGGAAGAAGGGATAAATTATCCGATTGCTGGAACGAAGTTGAGATCCTCAAGACCTTCTAGAAGTATACTCTGTTTGGGTGGGAGATACCAGTAAAGTGGCATGGTGATAGAGCCAAGCCAAATAACAGCACCAGAATGTGGGGTTAGCTGTAAACCCCGAGATGCTAAGAGCTAAATTGCTGTTGGAGAATGTGAGTTTTGTAACAAAATCATATGTTCCTTCAGATAGGCCTTAAAAATTGCAAATGGAGGAAAACAAAATTTATGGAAGAAACCAATGCAGTTCCATCATAGCTCTTAGTACGTAGCAATTGTTTCAAGAATTGAAAAGAAAAAAAAAACAAGCAAGAAACAACTCATCATCATAACAATTCTGAGGACGTATAATGGAAGCCAAAAACAAAATCAAATTGGCGTTGTAGTAGGCCATCTCTTGATAGTACATCGACCAAAGAGGGAGCGAGTCTAGACACCCAAACATGGTGGCACACCCTCGTAATGGCCAAAGCTACAGCATAATCAAATTCATTGATAAAGTCTTGGGTAAATTTGCAAGACTTTTGGTGTTAAGAATTAGGCGTAAAAGTATTGAGAAGTCATTCATTTAAAAAAAAAATTCAAAAGTCATTAATTTTTTAGATATCACAAAACTTTTAAAGACTTTTAAAATCACAATTGAATACCACTAAATTTTTAAAGACTATTTAAAAGTCATAGTTCAATACCTCCAGACTTTTAAACTCATAGAATTGAATACACCCCCCTAAGTTAGTAGATGGTCTCAAGGTGTTGGTTGTTCAAATCTTACGACATGGCGTTTAAGGCCGAGAGGATATGCTCCAGTACAGGTTGTCCTACTTTGTGTTGTATGGGGTATGCTTGGGCGTGCCAACACAGATTACCATGGGGTTGATGATGATGCAGATAGATCAATTGGATGTGTAGATTGCGCCTGTTTGATGACTTCGCTCAAAGCTATTGTAGCCGAGAGAGGATCAATTCTCGGCCGTCAAGTTCACGACCTAAGCTACAAGGCCGTTGATAGTGGTGTTGGAAACGACGATCAGTAGATTTGGATGATGCTCCAACCCCTTACTAGATGATAGATGACCACCGTACCTCTTAGTCTTCCACCTTTTTAGTAATGTGTAACATGTGTACTAAATATATATACAGGATTTTTGTAGAACTGTCACCTGAACTTATAAGGTGTAACCTGCACAATATATTGTAAATTTAGTATTTAATGCTTGTAACCTATATATGTTGTAAATTTTGTATTTACTTTAGCCTATAAATTGATGGCTCCACATCATAGTTGAATAAAAGAAATGGATAGGTTTTTGTTACAAGACAAAAAAATCTAATCTTTTGTGGGCCCTTGTGGCTAAATGTTTGAACAACCCAAAATTGTCTTTCCTTGGTCAGCCTACTTGCGGAACATTTTTCTTTTTCTCAGCCATTTGTGGTTTTTGTCTTCGTAGCTAGCAAGGCTACTGACAAAGACCAGGGGACCAACTCTGAAAGAAATACATGCATCAATTGCCATTTTCTTTAATAACTTGAACCATGCATTTGCAAAGGAACGAACACAGATCTCCTCTTACTTTTTTCTTCTTTTTTTTCAGAACAAGCAGAAATTCATTACAACAGGGCAAGTACAAAAGATTAACAGTAAGAACACACCCCAAGTGGAGGTTCTTGCATACAAATAATCTAGAAAATTAAATCCAGCAAGACAGTGAGAAAAACAAAGTACAAAATCAAGCCCAGCTCACTCAAGAGTTGAAAGTAAGAGGATCTAGTCTGTAAAACTACGAGCACAAATGTCTGGCTTCTGCTCCTATTCCTGATTTGTGCATAGCAATAAAGTATAGTAGCTAACCAGAGAGTTAAGGTTTTCTCATCATTACTCATGATAAAGACTTTAGTTTGGAAACTTGTTTTGAAGAAATTTAGTACCAGCCTCATCCTCTATCACAATAAGTGGTGAACAATGGAACAAATACAAGCATCACTTGTGCCTATCCTCTTCAGCAATGACCAAGGCCGCATGTGTCAATAATTTCAGTAACATGTTGGGATGCACAGTACACACACCGACTTGAGTCCAGCAAACCACTATTAATCCTCTAGATTAATCAGAATGTCATCCTCCAAATTCTCAGGTGTCTCGGGAAAGAATTCTTCATTTGGATACAACTTCTGGAAAAGCTGTCAAGTGCAAACGTTGACACCAATTTCATAAGGGTGTTAATCAAGGGATATATAATAATAAAAAGTTAAGCTTAATGAAACAACACAAGATGTCGATAAAGAGATAATAATACCAGCACAGTTGCATCTAACAGATCATTGTAGCACAGATTTCCATCTGGCATGGGAGTTGAAATAAGATATTCGTGTTGATCCTGAAATTAATGTAAATCAGAAAAGATATCACAGCTCATACCTACCTCACAATCCATGCCCCATATACAAAAAACCACAACATGGTTTCACGAAGAAAATAGGATTTTTCAGTAACTCGAAGTTCTGATGGTTTTAATGTCAATCACGAAAAGGTAACAAAATATTTACTCACATTTTCATTTTGACCCTCACTCATTGTTTGTATGTGTACCATTTGGTGGGGAGAGAGGAGAGAGGAGAGAGAGAGAGAGAGAGAGAGAGAGAGAGAGAGAGAGAGAGAGAGAGAGAGAGATGAGAACAAGTCATCACCTTAGCATCTCCTAACCTAAAACATCTACGACAACAAATCAACATTATCATCATCATGATTTGACATCAAAAGAAAAAGAATAAGGCTGCATAATCAATGTGAGTAACATGTAGAACAAGTGAGAAACAAATTTAGTGCAAACAAACAAAAGTCAAGATGAGAGGTGTACCATAGTCAGCTCCTGAATATACAACGTGCTCCAAATTAAGGTGGGTTTTACTTCTGCTTTTTCACCTTGAACTGTGGAAGCTCTTTCAGGATTTCCAGACATAGGAAGTGTGAGAAGAGCATTCTTGACTGCTTGTAGCAACCTTTTTCCTTGCTCAGCATCTTCACATAGAGCTGAAAAGTACAGCAGAAACCTAGAGACAAGAAGGTAATGTAAAGAAGTGTGGGCAGCTTAAAATTTTGTTATAAGTGTATCTAATATATATATGAAAGTATCAAAATAGACAACGGTCATGATCTGGTGTATAGAAGTCAAAGTCTGTTTATGTAAACAATCCTGAAAGATTGTATCAGTAATAACTGAGTATATAAGGGTCCAAAACCATCAATAAATAGTTTCTGCCTAAGTTCACTTATTTCTAGGAATAAAGACCATGTACTTAGCTGTTCCATCTCATGACCAAAGGCTTTGCACATTCATTCATTTTCAACCAACTTGAGCTATAAAAACTTGACACCTACACAAAGATACCGTTCTTTTCAGCTATAATGAAACCTAATCCAAAGATGGAGGTGGCAAGTGGTAATTCTTTTTCCTCTCTACCTGTTCACAAAGATATCACCACTATAGCATTGGAGGATCCCTATATCTAAGCATAATTCTTGATTTTGCACATGTGATGCATGATTTCCAAAAGATTCAGTGACAACATATAAACAAATGTAAACTCAATATGAAAATAAATAATAATTGTTTGTATATCTCTCTGTATGTGTGTTTGTGTCACAGAGAGAGAGAGAGAGAGAGAGAGAGAGAGAGAGAGAGCTTGTTTTCAAATAGCATAAACATACATGCCCTTTGGACAAACACCCGTTTCCAAACTGCCACATATCTGGATAATCCAGATTGAGGTATCCTGTTCGGGGCACAAAGCTGGGAGGGAAAAAGGAAAGAAAATGATTATTATTATCTTTTCACATTTACAGCAAAGCACAATAAAAACCTAAATGAATTCTTACATCTGGGAGGACATACAAGCACACAATTTGATACATCTGGCTTCAAGGAACTGGCTGTAATACATATTCCCCTAGCCACCTTTCCTTTATCATCTTTCAGACTTAAAACTTGAAGACCTTCTCTTAGAAGGTTTGGTGGAGATGAAGTTGGTGCCAATGTAACGGTGAAGGTTGGATCCAAAACAAGGTGATGGCTAAACAAATCTTGACCTGATGCTAATCTAACACCCTTATATTGTCCACTATCCTGCGATATTCTCAAGCCATTGCAAATATGAATTTGCATGTAATTCAGGTACCAAGTTAGTGTATTAATATAAGTATCTTATATTAAAAACAATAGAATTATACTCACTCCCATACCTTATCCATAAGCACAGCACTAACTGGCGTATGCAAAGCCTGCATGACAGTTTTTTCAGACATGTATTACAAGTTGTAATTTACAACATAATATATACATACATACATATATATATATACACACACACACAGAGGACACCCTTGTAAGGCCCACAACGCATTGTATTCCACTAATCCAAACAATCTCACTTGAATCCGATATCATTTGACAACTTAATTAAATTATTGAAATTCAAGTACTTTCTTGAAGCACCGTGTTCTTTGATTTTGTTGGTCTCAATTGGATGCCTTAATGATTTTCAATTTGCATGAATTTTTTCAAGGATTATCTCTGGACGAAGATGAGAAAAATAGATGGTTTGGATCGTTGAAAAAAAAATTGTAGGGGACCCTAAAGGGTGTCCCTTAATAGAAGGGGACTGCATGTATATATATATATATTATATTCAGGCTAAATCAGGAGAGGGATTCCCTTTTTTTTTTTTTTTTTTGCAAGAAATGCGAATTATTAGCAGGGACTTAAAAATTAGGTAGTTCAAATTATTGAACCACAATGCGAAATGGGTGCCACAAGCAATCCCCATTCCTTGACAACAAATGAGGATCCCTATCTTGAAGGACCTTTGTATATGTAAACATATGTTATTCTTTAAAAAAAAAAACAATATTCTTTCATTACTTTTCTCGAAAAACTAATAAAGCAAATAATTGTTTTCAACTCTCTCTTCTTTAATTACTTCACAAAGATATTTTCCTTTTTACATTTTATTTTCCTATATGTGCATCTCCCTCTCTTCCCCGCCATAACTATTTGGAAAACTAGGGAGGTCATGACAAGGTGCGGCATTTAATGCACCACTGCAGCATCTTTGTTTTTCCTTATTTTCCTCGTAGTTTGTGTTTTTTAAGTTTGATTTCTGGTTTGCTGGTGTTTTTCCTGAGTAGTTTTGGAGTGTCCTTCTCTAGTTTCTTCCTTCTGGTTATCAATTTTAATTTGCGGTTTTTCACTTGGTTTTGATGGAATTCAGACTTTAGAATGAAATTAATTGATTAACTTGTGGACATGAATTGAGTTGTCTTGATCAGGACATCTTTGTCAAACCCATTAGGGTTTATAGAAGAAAGATATGGAAGATGAAATTATTAGTTTCCTAATTTATTTATTAGTTTTCTAGGTTCTCTATGTTTTCCAGATTTCATAGAATTTCTATTTTTTCCAGTTTTCCAAGTTTCCTATTTTATTTGGATTAGGATTTCCATCTTAGAATAAGTTTGATTTGCCTTTTCACTGTAGGGTTAGATTATTATAAATACCCTTTCTATGTAATTCGTTGTGGAATCGAGTTGTTGAGATATTAATAAAAGTTTATTTTCCAAAGATTGGAGACTTCTTTGGTGTGAAGCCAAACTCCTGGAGTGATTCCAGACCTATCCTTGTTCATTCTATTTTCTATTTAGCATTGCTTTCGCTTTCGCTAAACTACCTAAATCTACAATTCACCCGTATCCTACATCATGTCTGAGTTCAGAAAATGAAATTAACTTGTGGACATTAATGGAGTTCTCGTTCTTTAAACTGAGATTATTTCTTACCTTCATTTTGTTTGGGTATTTTCTTAGAAAATACAAACAAAAGGATTTAAACAAACTTAAAAATGGAAAGAATTCTTTCTTCTCATAGAAATAATTTGGCATCCAAGGTCTTTAGGGGTTTGATCAGAAGAACTGATGTTTCATTTGTTGTTGCGTTAATGGTATGATGGAGAAAGCCAACAACACTCTTGAGTTTTGAGTTGAGGGGTGCAAAACTTCCTGTGGACAAGCTTGTGTGATATACTCATAGCAATTTTCATATTCATTGTAATCCAAGCTGAAGTTTGGACTTTATGACAAATACTCATAGCCATGGCCACCCAGACTTGATCATCTGAATTGAGTTTCCGATTCGCTACTAATTTTCAGACTTTGACTCTTTTAAAGGTGGAAAAGAAAAGTGGGAACTACAAGCTGGGCAAAAAATTTCAGAGTTTTTGAAACTATAATTTTCAAAAAGTTTGGAGAGGAAATGAAATTTAAAAAGTTTTTTCGCTTTGGAAAGAGAGGAGACAAATCGGAAATTAAAATATAATGATCTTTTTTTTTTTTTTGAAAAGAGACGAAGAAATTAAAATATAATGATTGCAATAAAGTATGAATGTTTTCAATGTGAATTTAATTAATACTTAATATATGATGCAATCTCAACCATTTAAACTGTTTTAATCTAATGGTTTACAAAGTGTGTCAGTGTGTGTCAAAACTGTGTGCCCCCCATCCTGACCCTATATATATATATATATATCAATTAGTGAAAATGAACATAACTCCAACTCCTGTTAATTGTCTATCCAAAAAAAATCCCATTAGTTAAAGTAAATATGTTGATGTATAAAATTAAGGAAACCCCACCATTTTCATTATATAACATGATTCACCAATTTGGGGAATGCACAGAGACAACTAACAAATTTAAACAAGACATACCATATTGGCCCAAAAATTAGTAAATGAAAAAGGGCACATGCATATGAAAAAGTATATGCAAGGCAAAAGTGGTGTGGGATACTTTTCCTTTATATTTTTATTTTTATTTTTATTTCTATAAAAAGGGTAACATATACTTCCACTTTAACTTACAGTAATGCAACCTTTAACAGCGGCTCGGCGGGCAAAGGCAGCTGATAAATCCCCATGGCCATATTCAGGATAAGTCCAAGCTCCATGGGCATTTGTCGACCTAATAACAAGAACAAAGAATTTATATGTGGGATACTGATATAACTAGATTCTTCTATATACAGATGAACCATAAGTATCGAGATAAGGTGCACATTGAAGTCATTGGATCAAATACTAAGAAACATGATTCATTAAAAAGTTAAATTCCGTAATCCTAAATCATGGCCATCAAACATTGTACAGTTTCTTCCATTGTAATTTAATTATTCACAAGCATATCTCTTCAATATCTTCAAATTGACCATGCATAATAATAAAATAGTACACATTTTATAGGATGAACACATAGGTACCAGGTTCAGCATCACTAGAATAATACTATACAGAATCTAAAAATATAGGATAAATGTTATTAACAAAACTTAATCCCAAAAAAATCCACTAACCTTGAACTGTGGTAGAGGGCTAAACGCTCTAACCCATCTCTTGTCTTAAGTTTACTTTTACAAACTTCCAAGTCGTCTTGACCACAATCTACCATGGCAATGCAGTGAATAATCCTAGAGGTGAAAATGACACAAAATGTAAGCACAGTCAAAATCAATTAAGAAAAAAAGAAAGAAAGAAGCATAATTCCAGATAAAGAAAGGCAAAGTTATTGATGTGTACAATTTTATTTTGGGTGGCAACTGCATTCTATTTATGAAGTCAATAAAGGGACTCTCCAAGTCCTCCTCTGAAATCTTGGAACTTTCACTATTGTGGCTCCCTTCTTGGTCACCGCCAATACCATGAGAGGCTTCCAAGTACTGCTCAAGAAACTTGAAGAACCTTGCTAACATACTTTTCTCTTTAAGGCTTAGGCTCCTGTCTTTAAACATTTCTATTCGCGAGTGTGGAATATTCCTTAATTGCCCACTCTCATCACAAACGAAAATTTCACCGATGTTCTTGAATTCCAAGAATCCACATTCAACATACAATTTCAGTCCGGATTTCATCAAAAGGTCAGTGGCTTTGTCAGCAGGGAATAGCAACCTAGGACCTCCAAGGTCGATGGTGAATTCTCTCGGGCAATGTTTTGCAAGGATTTCAGGGGCATAGGTGGCAGTCTCAATATTAGAGTATAACAACTGGGGTTTCAAGTCTATGGCAATGTAATCATGGTCGAGACTAGGATCAATAGAGGTGGTGTTAATGGTGGCAGTGGTGATGTGATCTGTAGAATGGGAATTGAGGAAGGAGGTGAGGTCATTTGGGGGGAGAGAGGCGAAGTGGCTGCCATAAAATGGGTTGGGGTCAAGGTGGAGGACAGTTTTTCCAACAGCAGAAGCTGCGGCGGCAATTACTGATCCAGGGATGCCTGTTCCAATGACAATAAGATCGAAAGTTGTGGGTTTGATTGGACCCCCAGGACAGAAGAATCCACTCATGGCAGTCGGTGAGGGCAGTATTATGCTTGCAAGAGTCAAGTTAAAAACCCTTATTTGCACACGAACCTGTTACACTACCACTTACAAGAAAAACTAAATCAAATAAAAAGAAACTGAGTGGTAATTATATTATATTTTATTTAGGGACAAGAACCAGAGAGTTTTAAAAACTAGTTGTCTGGTATTGATTATCATTTCAAGCAATTAAATATAGCAGGAAACCAACAGAAAAAATAGAAAATTCAGCAAATTACTATCAGAAAGAAATCCATTGCAAATCATCACTAATTTAAAGATTATTACTCAGTCACATGAAAAGAGAGCCCTAAAAACTGAAGAAAACGAAGAGACAGCTCACCGGAGAACAAGTTCAGATGAAAAACTGAAGATTCATGCGTCTGCTAGTCTTCCGAATCTTCCCCCTCTACCAAACCACCCAACTCAACTTCATCAATATAAATATATATTTAGTAGACCCACAAGGAAATATATATTTAGCAAAATTAAGATGCAAACAACTCAGAACTGTGAAATGCAACAAAATAGAACGATTCCTATAAAGAAAGCATGTTTAAACAACAATAATGAGAAAATTAAAGGCATAGAAATCCATTTCTTAGAAATCCCGAATCAAATGAGGGGCATAGAAATCCATTTCTCAGAAACCCTAGACCACAATCCTAAGTTAAAACAACCTTTTAGATTTGAATAATCCAATTATAGTTAGAAAGAGAGAGGAAGAGAAGGAGATTTGTTACCTTGCACAGGTAGCGATTACAAGGGGGGCTGGGAGTACCAGGGCCACCGCCAAGGGCGTGATGAACGGAAATGCGACGAGGAGTGATAGATTCTCCCCCGGAGATTAGGGTTTCAGAGAGAAGAGAGAAGATGGAGAGGTGCTTTGATAGGGAGGGAGATGAAAATTACAAAATGGCCGGGCCGGGTTTTAGGAAATTCATCAATTCTGGCCCGAGCTTAGACTGGATCACTAAACAAGTTAATATGGGCCCACGTCAAATTGAGTTATGTATTGCATTTTTTTAAATTTTATTTAAATTTTTTTTACTATTATATATATACTAATAAAATTTATTATTTGTTAAAAAAAAAATAGGAGGTCAATATCTTTACTAAAAGTACATTTAATAGAAAATAACTAGACTATTGTTTTGATTTTAAAAATTAAAATTTGAAACAAAAAAATATTATTTTATATATAAAAAAATATTAAATTTTAAAAAAGCGCAGCCTCTACTTGAAAAGAATAATTAAAAAATTATGATCCTACTGTTTGGGCCCAAATTTAGCACGCCAAAAACAAAAGCCCACACCATCTCCTAGGCCGCTTGTATCAGACGACCTCAAGCCCATCAGCACGACCCAGCCTATTAAATGAGTGGACAGGCCAAAATCACGGCCCAAAACATTAAAGGGCTTGTGAATGATAGGAAAAACTTGGGCCTCGAAGAAATCCAAAGTTAGGCTCAAAAGCAAATTAGACTCAAGCTGGCCTTCAAAACAGAACAGTCCCACGTGATCCCTGACTTGGAGGAGTCAATAATTTCGGCTGAAAACTGGAAATAGAACAGGAGCAGGTATAAAAGAAGAAAAAATCTAAAGTAGCTTGCTACCAGAAGATTAGAACCCGCTTAGTTTATCTAAAAGATATTCTGATATTTTGGAGGAATACCATTTTCGAGGATAAGCAGACTCTGTTTTTATAAAAAGAGAGATAAGCGGGAAACATGAAACTGTCCAAAAGCTGAGAGCCAGCCATCTCCAAGACTCCAGACCTTTTGCAGAAGCAGGTGGAATGGAAGAACAGGCAGGGCACTCCATAAAAAATACAGAAGTAGTCACCTCAGGAACTAATCGTTGAGTGCTTACTCGCCAGAAAATGGATAGAACCCCTGTTTATTTCATTTTAAAATTAAAAAGATCTTTTGATTACTTGCCGCCCATTCTCGGAGGAACACTTCCTATATATATAGGAGAGGGTGAACAGAGCAAAAGACATCAATCAACCAACCAACCAAAACTCAGTCAAAAGACAAACACTCAAATGATCACTTGATCACAAAAATCCCAAATAAGTCCCAACAGACTTCGAGCCTGAAATATTCAAAAGCTTGCCAACAAGCTTGCAGAATCATCTTGTCTTCTCCCAGCAAAGACAAGTCTAAATCGCTACCTCTGGTTTGAATCCCAGTTCACTAATCAACAATAACGAGATTTCTCTCGTTACAAATTTGGTTCAGTAAAAGCCAAGCTAAGCAGAGTTTCGAGTTTTCTCAAAAATGAAAAACTCAACAAATTTGTGAAGAGCCCTGACTAAGCAGCACAGGTATTACAGCTCATTTCCAGCTCGAGTCCAGCCACTTCTACCCCTTTCAGACTGGAGAAGTCCCAGTTCTGCCCATCCAAAAAACCTTCCAGGGTTCGAAACAGATTAAAGCTCTGCCAAACTCAAGCTTTGGTATCGATTTGCAGCTGAAGCCTAGCATTTGAAGTTGTTAAAAGTCCAGTCCAGCACAGGCGTACCCAGTCCAGCCCATAACAGAGCCAACTATCCAGACAGAAATGGAAGCGCAGCCCTCTTCTTGTCCTTGTATAGTCAGTTTTTTTCCCATTTTGAGTCTTGTAAAAGGGAGTTCTGCCTGAAATCGGTTCAATCTGTCATCTTTCATTCTGGCCAGAACTACCGGTTTTCGCACTGAGATAAATTGTAAAAGTCCTTACCAGTCTAAGGCATAGAAACGAACTTACTTGGGAGATATTCCTCACCTAAATTCACAATCGTTTGGTCAAAGTTAGTAGCTTGGGGCGCAAGTTATTTTTACCATAAGTCTGTTAGGGTTGAAAAATTGCTAACAGTGGCACGCTCAACACATAAAGAAAGTTAATTCGCTGACCAAAACATGGTCTTTGAATTAATGGGGAACTTTGCCCTATCATCTCAGGAAGTAAATCAGAACGGGTGAACAATTTGGCACGCCCAGTGGGACTTCTCAGTATATACACCCTGCAGTATTTTGAAAGTATATGTATATTGGAAGTTCTAGCCAGAACCCATATCACACGATGGAACGAGACCAAGCAGCTTTCCAAGAAGGACCAGACTCGGAAGAAAGCGACGCTAGACAATCAGCCCATGGAAGTACAGGAAGCAGACGTTCCAGAACTGGTTCCAGGAGGCTGAACCAAATACAGGAAGCCGTGTTCCGACAAGAGGCCACAACACAAAGGAGTCAGGAGTCTTTGAACAACATAACAGCCATGATGCAGTGGCAAGTTAACAGGCAGTTCAGGAAAGACCGCGAGGCCGCTATGGCCAGGATTCCAAATCCTGACCCCGTAGTGCAACAGTTGGACCTTCCCTACGGTCCTCCACCAGGACTGGCATGGCCATATCAAGAGAATCCTCTTATTGCACAGATAGCTGGAGTACCGGGACCCGAAGAAATCCAAGCTGGACAGAGGGGCGGAGCCCTTCTAGCCCAAGAACACCAGGCCCCAGCCAGGCCAGAAGGTCTTGCACCAGTACAGGTTCCCCAGAATCGGCCAGAACCGCCTGCACCACAACCTGTGGCCCCACGAGATCAACCATTGCCACTCCTGCCTGAGGCGCCAGCCGTGCCACCCTACAGACCAAGAAGAATGGACCCCAATCCATTCCCTCCACTAGCAAGGGGCAGGAGAGGCAGAGGGGGAATTAACCCTTTTGCCAACAATGACAGGAACAGACCAGGGGCAAATTGGAGAAACCATCTGGAGATTGAAGAAGAGGAAGAACACAGGGAGGAAGCTCCGCCCCGACCATACAGAATAGAGCATAGGTTTGATAATGATCAGCCAGAACAGGGACGAAATCCACGTCCTGTCAATGCTTTGAATGACATGGGGGCACTACAGAGAATGATCAGAGAAATGATGGAGCCAGAGGCCAGGAGAGGAGAAAGGCCCATCTACAGAAAGCCGTACCCGGCTTACATAGATCAGATCCCTTTACCTGCAGGTTTCAAAGTACCAAACTTCACCTTATTTAACGGAGAAGATCCTCATGCTTCGTCCGTTGAACACATAGGCAGGTTTTCTGTCCAGTGTATAGCCATAGAGAATAATCCTCTGTTAAAGCTAAGGCTTTTTGGGAATTCTCTCTCCGGACAGGCTTTCACCTGGTATACTAGTTTGCCAGCCAATTCTGTTCAGACCTGGGAGCAAATGGAAAACATTTTTCATGACTATTATTTCAGGATCCAGCCAGAAGTCACCATCAGTGATCTTGCCGCTCTTAAGCAAAGCGAAGACGAACTTGCCCAGGATTTCATAACCAGATTCAGGAAGCTCAAGATGAAGTGCCGAATTCCCATGGAAGAAAGACATTTCATTCAGATGGCTCAGACCTCCCTCAAAATTTCATTAAGAAAAAGATTTGACGGGGTGCTGTTCGGAGATCTGGCAGAACTGGCAGACAAAGCATCCAAATATGAGGAACTGCTGGGGGAGGAACAGCAGAAGAGGAACTCTTCCAAAGGCACATATTACAAGTCCCTTTCTTCTTCAATTCATTTGATTGAAGTAAAATCAGAAGAAGACACAGATGGCTCGGAGGAAAGAGAGGTTGCAGTGGCAGAAATGGTAAAGTTAAAGCATCCTATCAGCTGCAAAGCCCTTACAAAGCCACCAAAGGACCAGAAGCCGCCACCATTTACAGGAGGATTTGTTCCAAACAAACCAACACAGAACAAGGTCTACTCTTTCGATCTAACTAAGGTCGATGCTCTGTTCGATGAAATGTTGGCGCAAAAGGCAATAGAGACGCCTCACAAGCTGCCCAAACCAGAGGAGCTTAAGGGCAGGCAGTATTGCAGATGGCACAACTCTTGGAATCACTCTACTAACAGTTGTGTCGTGTTCAGAGATGTCATACAGGAAGGAATAACTGCAGGAAGATTGAAACTAGCAGAAAAACCACCTTCAGTCACGACAGATCCGTTTCCCCAACCTCAAGTTAACATGGTCAATTTAAATTGGCCAGAACGGAGGGAAAATGCCAGTTCCAGCAGAAGCGGGAGAACTACAAAGGAGAATTTTCAAAGGCCAAAGGCGACCATCTCGGCCGGGATAGTACTATGCAGTAAATGCAATTGTGAAAGTGAGTTAGAAGTTACTCTGGACAGGCAGAAACAACCCACGCACAGCGTGTTTGACCGGATTGGAACGTCGCACCAGCAAGGCCTAGCTCCGATTCCTCCCAGAAACAGAGTCAGACAAAGGGATTATCTCAGGCCAGTTCAGCAAAACAGAAGAATGCCAGAACAGCCTAAGGAGGAGATACCAATTAGAATGCCAGGAAATGATAAACCTTTGGCAACTATCATAGAGGGAAGATGGTATTCCGTTGGAAAAAGCGGCAGACCAACCTTAGAATTAACCAGAACTCAGAAAAGAAGGGTTCAGAGGCAATACTCCACCTTCCTTAGAAACAGGAAAGATGTGCAGGTCTTGACAGAACCAAATTCTGCCAGGAGAAGAGAAGATCCAGAAACAATTCCTCAGGAAGAACAGACAAAACATAAGTCCCAAAAGCTGATAAAAACAGAATCCTTCATCTGTTCAACCTCATCTCCCGTCGATCAACCCAAACTTCAACAAGTACAAGAAGGGCCAGAACCTGTTCCAGAAGAACAACAACAAGGCTGGACTGAAGGAAACGAGGAGGAACAGTTGGACTATGAGCCATCTGCAGATGATCAAGCTGGTTTCCTCGAAACAGGAGAACAAGGAGACTGGACAGAGGAGATGGAATACGATGGGGGATTAGATGAAGAAACCGAAGCTTTTGGGGCAGAATTGGATAACTTGTTACAAGGTGATCTTGGCATTAACATGGTATTCATCCTATCAGAGAGGTTCAGGGCAGCAGAAGGAGACGTACTCTCGCAAGAAAGCTTCGAATGCAGACTGACGGAAGTAGAAGGAGCACCAGAACAGCAAGTGCCTGCTGCCAGAACAGGCGGAACCACCATGAAACCAGTTGCAGAACAGCTTTGTTTCTCCAAACCAACCGGGGAAATGGCCAATCACCTCAGGCCTCTATTCATAACTGCAAACTTTGGAGGCATCCCTGTTTCCAAGGTAATGGTAGATGGAGGCGCAGCCATTAACCTTTTACCACACAGACTGTTGAGTAAAATGGGCAGAACAGAAAAGGATCTAATTCCAACACGTCTGACCGTCACCAACTTTGCCGGGGGCATCACTAAGACTCATGGAATTTTGGACGTAGATGTCATTGTTGGGACCAAAAAGCTGAAAATTGCATTCTTTGTGGTGGACACTACTTCTACTACCTACAATGCATTGCTCGGAAGAGACTGGATTCACCAAAGCCTCTGCGTTCCTTCTACTCTGCATCAGCAGCTAGCTCTTTGGCATGAAGAAGGTTACATGGAGATAGTAGAGGCCGATCCACGGCCATTTCTGCCTTCTGCCATGTGTTTTGAGGCAAGATACTATCACGATGACCTTGGTCCTTTCATTTTCTTTGGAGTCAACCAGAACGGCCGCCCTCATGGTGTCACGGCCCAAAGGCTCATTGAAGACGGTCTGGCCAGTTCTCTAGAAGACTGGAATAGGCCTTTTGTTCTGAACCTCCAGAACTCCGATGTTTAGTCCCAATCAACAGGAAAAGGATCGAGCTGCAACAATCCGATCCATTACAAAAAGATTGTTGATATACTGGGAAGAAAAGAAACTCATCGTGCAGAATCCAGCCATTAATATGGCAGAATTCACGCATGAGAGCATCAAAGAACAGGAAGAAAGTTTACAGGAGGAAATATTGGACTTTGCACCATCAGCACTAGATGATTCCTTACCAGAAGTGGAAGATCCATTACAGGAGATTAATCTAGGGACAGAAGAGGACCCA
The DNA here is from genome assembly GCF_965620075.1 of Prunus avium. Taxonomy (NCBI): domain Eukaryota; kingdom Viridiplantae; phylum Streptophyta; class Magnoliopsida; order Rosales; family Rosaceae; genus Prunus; species Prunus avium. Next base: position 34,693,291 of record NC_142284.1, read on the forward strand.
AGACTCACTTTCATTAGTGCACTATTGGAAGAACCGCTCAAAAATGAAATCATCGCACTTTGGCATGATTTTAAAGACTGTTTTGCTTGGCATTATCACGAGATGCCAGGATTAGACAGGAAACTGGTAGAGCACAAGCTGCCTATCAAAGAGGGCTACCTTCCAGTTAAACAGGCCAGAAGAAGAATGTCCATGGAAACAGAATTAAAAGTCAAAGAAGAGATAGAAAGACTGCTTAAAGCAGGATTCATCAGGCCGGCCATCTACACTGACTGGCTAGCCAATATTGTGCCAGTTCTAAAAAGGAAAACAGGGGCAGTTAGGATCTATGTGGATTACAGAAATCTGAATGAAGCATCCCCCAAGGATGAATATCCTATGCCTATGGCAGATATGCTAGTAGATGGAGCTGCCCAGAACCAAATGCTATCTTTCATGGACGGCAACGCAGGGTATAACCAGATCATGGTAGCAGAGGAAGATATCCACAAAACAGCTTTCATGTGTCCATGGCACATAGGTGCTTTTGAATACACTGTAATGCCTTTTGGCTTACGAAATGCAGGAGCCACTTATCAAAGAGCAATGAATTCTGTTTTCCATGATATGATAGGACATTCTCTAGAAGTATATATAGATGATGTGATAATTAAATCCAAGGAAGCTGAAAGTCATGTGTCAGATCTGAGAAAGGCATTCCAAAGAATGAGACAGCATAAATTGAAAATGAATCCTAAAAAATGTATTTTTGGAGTGCAGGCAGGAAACTTCTTGGGTTTTTTGGTCCATCAAAAAGGCATAGAAGTCGATAAAAATAAAGCAAAGTCCATCATAGAAGCTCAACCACCTCGGAACAAGAAGGAGCTGCAAAGTCTTCTGGGAAAAATTAACTTCCTAAGAAGATTCATATCCAATTCCGCGGGAAAGATTCAGCCCTTTTCTTCCTTATTAAGGCTAAAACAGGAACATATCTTCAAATGGGAGGAACAGCACCAACAGGCTTTTGAAGAAATTAAACACTATCTGTCAAATCCACCAGTTCTGTCCCCACCAAAGAAGGGCAGACCGCTCAAACTCTATGTGTCTGCGTCAGGAACATCTATTGGAAGTCTGTTAGCCCAAGACAACAACGAAGGGAAGGAGCAAGCGGTATACTATCTGAGCAGAACTTTGACAGAAGTAGAAAGAAATTATTCTGTGATCGAAAGGCTTTGTCTGGCTTTATATTTCACTGCTATAAAACTCAGACACTACATGCTGCCATTTACCATTTATATCATTGCCAAGACAGACCTAATCAAATATATGCTAACAAGGCCAATGCTAAGAGGAAGAATTGGGAAATGGACTCTGGCTCTGACAGAATTTGCTTTCAGATATGTCCCTCAGAAAGCTGTCAAAGGACAAGCTGTAGCAAACTTCCTAGCCGATCATCCAGGGGAAGAAATTGAAAATATGGACTCTTTGGATATAGCAAATGCAGATCTATTGACAAGAGCTCATGTTTGCCTTAACAATCCCATTTATTCGATTCATCTCACACCATGGAAGCTGTATTTTGATGGATCAAAAACTGACTTAACTTCCGGAGCAGGAATTGTTCTAGAAGAACCTTTGGGAGTCAGACATTGTTATTCTTTCCAGTTGGATTTCCAATGCACCAACAACAGAGCTGAATATGAAGCTTTAATCATTGGCCTTGAAATGTTGGTGGAACTGGGAGTCCAGTCTGTGGAAATCCTGGGAGATTCTATGCTTGTTTTAAAACAGATTGCTGGAGAATACAAATGTTTGAACCCTGCTCTAGCTGTCTATTTAGTAGCAGCTAGGAATCTGTTGACAGAATTCAGGGAAGCCACTTGGGAACACATCCCAAGAGAAGAGAACTTTGCAGCCAATGAACTGGCTCAAATAGCTACAGGAATACAAATCCCGGAAGATTGTGTGCAAAGGATAATTAGAGTAGGAAAGAAAAGTCTGCCATCTGTTCTGACCAGAGGAATGGAGGTAGATGTCAATTCTGCCATAATCACTGAAGATGATTGGAGAACTCCCATCATAAACTACTTGCAGTATCCAATTCTGCCTTCTGAAAAGAAAGTCAGAATCATGGCTTCAAATTATCTTATGTGGAATGAAGATTTGGTCCGGAAAAGCAAGGATGAAGTATTGTTAAGATGCTTGGGAAAGAAAGAATACATGAAGATCATGGGAGAAACTCATGAAGGGATATGTGGAGCACATCAAGGTGGAAGGAAAATGTGTTGGCTAATCAGAAGGTATGGTTATTTCTGGCCAACCATGATGAAAGATTGCATTAACTACTCCAAGGGATGTGAAGCTTGTCAAAGACATGGACCGATCCAGCAGGTCCCTTCGGTTCCCATGAACCCAGTAGTCAAGCCATGGCCGTTCAGAGGATGGGCAATGGACCTCATTGGCAAAATTTATCCAGCCAGCAGCCAACAGCATTGTTTCATCATTGTAGCCACAGACTATTTTACCAAGTGGGTGGAAGCCAAGCCTGTTAAGTCTACCACATCTCAAGAAATCATCACTTTCATAGAAGAACAGATCATACAAAGATTCGGCATTCCGGAATCAATCACTACCGATAGGGGATCTTCTTTCATATCCGGAGATATGCTGAACATGGCAGAAGCGTTCAAATTTAAGCTACTCCAATCCACGCCTTATTATGCTCAAGCCAACGGACAGGCAGAATCAAGTAACAAAGTGATAATCAATATTATCAGGAAAATGCTTGAGAAGAATCCAAAGCAATGGCATGAGAAGCTGTCAGAAACCTTATGGGCATATAGAACTTCGAAAAGAGAGGCGACTGGTATGACTCCATATGCTTTGACTTATGGTCACGATGCAATTCTGCCTATGGAGATAGCAGTCCAATCCCTCAGAATTGCCCATCAAAACGAATTGGTTGGAGAAGACTATAACCAAGCCATGTTATTAGAACTGGAAGGGTTGGACGCAAGTATGATTGATACCCTCAACAAACTCTTAGCAGGAAAACAGGCTGTGTCAAGAGCATACAACAAGAGAGTTAAAAACAAGAGTTTTGAAGAAGGAGAAATAGTCTGGAAAGCAGTTCTGCCCCTCGGAACACATATAGCTGGTTATGGAAAATGGTCACCAACTTGGGAAGGACCTTTCATAATTAACCAAGTCCTAGGATTAGGGGCGTACAGACTACAGGATCGAGATGGAGAAGTCCATGCTGCGCCAATCAATGGCAAATGGTTAAAGAAATTCTATCCAACTATGTGGGATTCACAGGCTGTGCAGACAGATCCTGGGATAGAAAGGCAACAACTTAAAACTGTTGTTTGATCTTGTTTTAAGATTTAATTCGGTATTAGTATAAGCTTTTATTTCAGTTTGTCAAGAGAAATCGAAATTCCAAAAAATAAATAAACTTTCATTTTCAAATAGTCACTTTGGTGACTCAACCAGTTCATTACAATTCCAAAATCTGAATGTTAAAATCCTAGTTTTCTAAGGGTTTCTTGCAGACTCGTCTTCTTAATCGAGAGCTCCTTCTGAAGCAGTACTCCCTGGTGGATTGAAGCCTCTGCAACTTCCAAAGCTGGCCTGGAAGCTGAAACCATGGTCTGCACCAGGAAAGTGGCCTTAGTCTTGGAGCTCAGTCCAGCACCCAGCCTGCGCTGTACCTCCCTGCGTTCTGCCAGCTGCTTTTGAAGCTCCTCAATCTGCTTCTCCAGCCTGTCTGCAGTAGCCTTGGCCTCTTTGTACCCCGCGACCATCTGATCCAGTTCTGCCTTCTGTTTTGCATAATCAGCCAAATTAGCGTCATGAGTTGTCTTGCAGAGTTCAGAAGTCTCGAAGGTAGGCTTGAGATCCTCATAGCGATCGTGAAGGTTAAGCACATCTCTGGCCAGGTTCAGACTTATCTCAAGAATTGGCCTAGGAGCCATGTTCTGCCTGTGCAGCAGGTCCAGATCTTTCATCAGTTGTTCTACAGCTTCCCTATTTTCCTCCAGTTCCAGCTCAGTAGATTGCCAGACCTTCACCCTCTCCATGGCCTCATCCACTGCTTTGAATTTGGTCTTGTTAGGGGTAGAACTGAGTTTCTCCAGCCTGTCCAGTTGGGCGTCCAAGTCCATAGCCTCGAATTCAGCCAATTCTGGGTCAGCAAAAGAGGCTGTGATGGTTGAAACAGCACGGGATTGGACGGGCATCTACAAAATCAAAATTGTGGATTAGGAAAAGGCAGAAATAAAAGAAAAATTCATGACATGGTGAGAACTTACAGCTGCGAGAACAGGCTTCAAAGGACTAATAACCACTGCCACGGCTCCTGCAGCTCCGGGCACTTCCACCTAAAAAGAATAAGATGTAAAAGAAAACAAGGACAGGATAAAGCACGAAGGATGGACAGAAATAAAAGGACAAAGACCTACCATGGCTTCAGATATAGTAGCAGTTAAATCTGCTTCAGATTCTGGGGTTGCAGCAGGAAGCTCCACCTGCTCCACAGGCCCCAAGGCAGATGGTTCTGCCAGGCTCGCAACTGGAAGTTCTACCCGTTCCACAGGTCCCGATTCTGCCAAAGCCTCCATATGCTCCCCAGACCCTAGCATTGCCTGTTCTGCTTGAACTGTGACAGAGAGTTCTGCTTGTTCTACAGGCTCGAATGCAGGTTGACTGGTTGAAGCGGCTACAGGAACTTCTACCTGCTCCACTGGCTCTGAAACAGAAGACTCTGGTTGTTCCTCAAATACTGGAGCTGCAGTAGAATGTTCAGCCTCCGTGTCCTCAAAGGCGGCCAGTTCTGAGCCAGTCAGCTCTGTCCGGGGAATGGCACGCTGTTGTTGAGCCAAGGCAATGCTCTCTGCGATCACCTCAGCCGGGATCTCCTCCTAAACAGATAAACAGAAATCAGGAGTTTGAAAAGAAAAAGCAGAAAGAGCATGTCTACAAATGACCAGAATTCAACCCCACCTCTTCGTCGAGATCTTTCCCTTTCGTTTTTAGAGTTTCCACTGCCATTTCGTGTTGCCCCTCTTTTTCAACAGCCTCAAAAGCTTCTCTCAGCTCATCATCAGTCCCAGAGGCTTCATTCGGATTGGTGGCAAACTTTTCTGTCTCATCAGAATCAATCTCACGTCTCTTCCTAAGTCTTTTAGACCTAGTGCGAGGAGGAGGAGGAGGGCTTTCAGCTGCATAAAAGAAGCAAGGATTAGAAGAAGGAACAAGGCAGAACAAGTCAAAAGGAAACGGGATCTAAACACAAGGACCCTACCAGAAGTTTCGGACCGGGCAACGCTGCCCTGAGCAAAAGTACTCTCTTTCCTTTTCTTTCCAGCAATTGGACTGGCCGCGGCAGGCTGATCTGCCAGATCTTCCTCCTCCTCACCAGAAGGAGGCTCTAGGTCCCCAGCAGCAATGATAGAACTGACTATATAAGGAAGAAATTTGAAGTCAGAACTAAACACAGTATAGGGAAATAAAAGGAACAGGGTAGATCGAAGCTTACCAAACATTGCTCCAGCTTGGTCCGTCTGTTCACCAATGATTTTCTTCATGGAGGGGTCTGATACATGCAGAATTGATTTGTCAGACAAAGTATAAACGACAGAACAAGAAATGGCAGACAGAACGAAGAATTTACCTTCTATGATCTGATCATTGACATCTTGAATAGTCTTAACTGTGAATTTTCTGGCCTCAGCCTCGCCAAACACATTTCCACAGGCCCAGCCCTCAAAAAGCACCTTGACTGCAGCAGCCGAAGCAGGCATCCCTCGAAACCTGGCCTTCCACCAAGCATCAAAATCGGAGGAACTGGATGAATTCGGCTCCCAGGATGAATAAAGACCATCCAGACTGTTATTGATTTTATTAACTGCACAACGAGCATCCTTGTGCACCTCCAGATTATCTGAATCTCTCTAGGACGAGGCTCGATTGCAACTTCGATAGTATTTGAACGGAATGACCTGTGGACAGCCAAGTTGTCGGGCACAGAAATTGGGATGGTAGACTTCTGCCCCCAGATGATAGCTTGGTGGCTTCCCACCTCCATGAGGCAGATCCCTCAGCAAGGCTACACTCAGAAATATCTTCCTGTATTCTGTCCTGGCAGCCTCGTCTTCTGGCTCCTTTTCAAAAAGCCGGTGCCCAGGCTGGAACCAAGGATAGGTTCTTCTGATCACCACTTGCCATTGAGCCGCGGAGCGCTTAAGACAGTGTCTGAACCACATCAGGTATTCGTCAATGGAACGCTTGGGCACTTCTGCCGACATCAGAGGGAGAGCCAGAACCTGCTTTTCAGGCAGAACTAGATCAGGAAATCGGAACTCTGGAAAATACACCTGCAACCAGACCTGGATCATCCAAAATGAGCCAGGAGCAGATAAATTCAGGGGATTCTCCATTGTGGCAGTATGCAGGTTCTTGAAAAGGTGAGCCAGAACTGACGGCCCAAGACCAACGTCGGTATGGTTGTGTAAAGCTTCTGCCAAATGCCTATACTCAAGCAGAACAGCAGAAGAACGATTGGGGAACACAAATCTGTTCAGCCAATACAGAAGGAATAGCATATGCTGCTGATCCTTGTCCTTCTCCACACTAAATTTCCTCAGAAAAACAGAAAAGGAGCAGTTCTGATTGATAGTAGCAGGAGAGACAGTGAAAGGCTTGGCTAGTTTCTCCTGGTTCCTCCTACGATGATAGTCTCCAACAGCATCCACAGGTCGTCCATGGGGCCTAAACCCAAAGATCTGAGCCATGTCCAGCAGAGTTGGCGCCATTGGACCCACACGGAAACATGAAACTGTCCAAAAGCTGAGAGCCAGCCATCTCCAAGACTCCAGACCTTTTGCAGAAGCAGGTGGAATGGAAGAACAGGCAGGGCACTCCATAAAAAATACAGAAGTAGTCACCTCAGGAACTAATCGTTGAGTGCTTACTCGCCAGAAAATGGATAGAACCCCTGTTTATTTCATTTTAAAATTAAAAAGATCTTTTGATTACTTGCCGCCCATTCTCGGAGGAACACTTCCTATATATATAGGAGAGGGTGAACAGAGCAAAAGACATCAATCAACCAACCAACCAAAACTCAGTCAAAAGACAAACACTCAAATGATCACTTGATCACAAAAATCCCAAATAAGTCCCAACAGACTTCGAGCCTGAAATATTCAAAAGCTTGCCAACAAGCTTGCAGAATCATCTTGTCTTCTCCCAGCAAAGACAAGTCTAAATCGCTACCTCTGGTTTGAATCCCAGTTCACTAATCAACAATAACGAGATTTCTCTCGTTACAAATTTGGTTCAGTAAAAGCCAAGCTAAGCAGAGTTTCGAGTTTTCTCAAAAATGAAAAACTCAACAAATTTGTGAAGAGCCCTGACTAAGCAGCACAGGTATTACAGCTCATTTCCAGCTCGAGTCCAGCCACTTCTACCCCTTTCAGACTGGAGAAGTCCCAGTTCTGCCCATCCAAAAAACCTTCCAGGGTTCGAAACAGATTAAAGCTCTGCCAAACTCAAGCTTTGGTATCGATTTGCAGCTGAAGCCTAGCATTTGAAGTTGTTAAAAGTCCAGTCCAGCACAGGCGTACCCAGTCCAGCCCATAACAGAGCCAACTATCCAGACAGAAATGGAAGCGCAGCCCTCTTCTTGTCCTTGTATAGTCAGTTTTTTTCCCATTTTGAGTCTTGTAAAAGGGAGTTCTGCCTGAAATCGGTTCAATCTGTCATCTTTCATTCTGGCCAGAACTACCGGTTTTCGCACTGAGATAAATTGTAAAAGTCCTTACCAGTCTAAGGCATAGAAACGAACTTACTTGGGAGATATTCCTCACCCAAATTCACAATCGTTTGGTCAAAGTTAGTAGCTTGGGGCGCAAGTTATTTTTACCATAAGTCTGTTAGGGTTGAAAAATTGCTAACAGTGGCACGCTCAACACATAAAGAAAGTTAATTCGCTGACCAAAACATGGTCTTTGAATTAATGGGGAACTTTGCCCTGTCATCTCAGGAAGTAAATCAGAACGGGTGAACACCTACTACTTTTATACCTGAATCTAAAAGCGCCAATACCTAAATCCTAAACTATTCACCCAATTTCAGATCTGAAACAACTCGATGTGGCTTCGCCGTATATGGAATTAACTTTCTTTGCTTCCCGACCATCGGAAGTGGATGGGCATGGGAACCTGGAGGTGCAAAGAGAAGCCGTGTCCATGAACCTGATGCCATGGGTTTTACCGCAACGGAGGAGGAGTCTGTTATGCCTCATAACATGGTGGGAGGAGTCATTTGGTGAGTTTTGAGTGAAATCCAATCGCTAAAACTATGCAATACACCAACCACTCCATTACAGAACGAACTTCGTACGAACATGAATTGTCCAATTTCTTGGATTGGACCAATCGATATCGAATTTAGCCCAAAACTTGGGCAACATCGTAATTGAGCCCATATTATGATGTTGCCCAAGTTTTGGGCTCCATTCGATATCGATTGGTCCAAGAAATTGGACAATTCAGGTTCGTACGTAGTTCGTTCTATAATGGAGTGCTTGGTGTATTGCATAGTTTTAGCGGTTGGATTTCACTCAAAACTCACCAAATGACTCCTTGTTCTATAATGGAGTGTGTTGGGGTCTTTTTCCATCGGAAGGCTCGTCCGGGCATGTTAACTCTCGAACCGCCATAGAGTGGTGGATCAAGTCTTCGCTGCCCCTTTTTCTGAGTTAGCGAGGACTAGGCCCACAGCATCCCGAGGGAGAAGCAAGTCTCAGGGGAGTACTCTGTTCTTCTTCCAGCGGCTGCGTGTTTGGTGCTGATGTTTCTGGAAACTTGACGAAGAGTTGAAGATAACTTGCTGATGTTTCCGGTAGCTCGAAGAAGAGTTGAAGACAAGGGCGGAACCAGGATATTTTCTAGGGGGTGCTATTTTTATTTTTTTTATGGTCTGTCTGGCTTCTTGTCGTGGGCTGAGACAAAAACAGCTGCTGTCTATGGGATATTTGTGGGCTAATATTTAATTATAGTATATTTTAGGCTTATTTACTATAGCGTCCCCTAAAACTTCAGTCAAATCTCACTTTACCCCCCCAAAGTTAAAATGGCCCACTTAACCCCCTTGATCGTGATTTTGTGTTCCACTTTACCCCTGCCGTTATCTCCATTAATAACTCTGTCAGTTTTGATGATGTGGCAGGGCTATTTTAGTCTTTTTCACCACAAGTGATGACGCGTCGTGTGAATGGCCCACTTTTTTTGTTTAAATTGAATTAAATAAATAATAAAATAATGTAATTATTTGTTTAATTAATATATATATATAATAATAATAATTAATAAATAAAAATCTTTTCACTATGCTTTAAAAAAAAATTTAAATTAAATAAATAAAACTCAGATCAACCTTCATCTTTTCTCCTCTCTCTGCAACCAACCTCTGCACTAGTCATCCACAACCACCCAAACCCACCACCACCCATACCAGCCATACCCACCTTTGTCTAAAATTTGCTATTATATTCAACGTGTCTTGTTTCTTTCTTCTTCCCAATTAGCAAACATATTCCACTTAGCATAGACAATTCCTAGCAGTTCAACCGAAATGCATAAAAGCAATTCCTTATTTTTTTATTTTTTTTGGGTGAGATGGGGGAAAGAGCCCCAAAAACAATTACACAACATCAAAGTAGCCAGAGGATGTAAACCAAGTATATTGAAATTCTGAAAAAGTAGAACTACTGTATCAGAATCCATTTCAACAATCAAGTTGTTGATTCCCTTTTGCACAGCAAGTTTTAGGCCAAAAAACAGTCCCCAAATCTCAGCTTCTAGGATCTGACCTTTCCCAAGGTTGATTGCAAACCCCCCAGTCCAGTTGCCACGTTCATCTCTAATCACTCCTCCAGCACCAATGGACCAGAAGCACATTTGTACGAGGCGTCAACATAAAGTTTTTGTGAAAATTTGAGGCTTAGTTACAGAGCAGATGAAAAGAAACACAAATCAAAATTCATATACTCGATCGATGAGAGAGATAAGTGAGGGATCGGAAGCGAACATGGTAATGCGTCAGTAATGCGCTAGCTTCGCCGTGGTCACCTAGAGCTGTACAAGCTCTATGGATTTTGTTCACCGTGGAGATCAGGTTCTCCATTGCTAGCTTGGGAGATTGATAGCAACAGGAACTACAACGTCAGACTCAGATCGCTTGGATCTGAGGCGAGCTCGAAACGTTGACGTTTCAGAGACCTAGATCTGTGAAGAAATTAAGACGAAAATGGGCCAGAGAGAGAGAGAGAGAGAGAGAGATAGAGAGAGAGAGGCTGGTGGGGGGAATGGGTGGTTATGGCTAGTGGTGTCTTTCGGTTGGTTGCAGAGAGAGGAGAAAGGATGATGCCATTCTTTGGGGAGAGTTGGATCTGGGTAGGTTTTTTTATTTTTTATTTTTAAATTTTATATATAAAATTATTTTTTTATAAATTTAATTTAATTCAATTTAATTTTTAAATCATAGAAAAGAAAGATTTTTATTTATTATTATTTTTTGGATAAACTTATTTATTAATTTTCCATTATATATAAACATTATTTTGTTATTTATTTAATTCAATTTAAACAAAAAAGTGGGCTATTCACATGACACTCATCACTTGTAGTAAAAAAGACTAAAATAGTCCTGCCACATCATCAAAACTGACAGAGTTATTAATGGAGATAACGGCAGGGGGTAAAGTGGAACACGAAATCACGGTCAAGGGAGTTAAGTGGGTCATTTTAACGTTGGGGGGGGTAAAGTGAGATTTGACCGAAGTTTCAGGGGGTGCTACAGTAAATAAGCCTATATTTTATTCATACATTCTAGCCTAAATGAAAAGTCAGCACTGGGTTGCAGCACAACTGAGCCCCTTCGTAGTTCCGCCTTTGGTTGAAGATGACTTGCTGATGTAGATCTGAGATTATATAAGCTTGGCATGAGAGCTTGGAATGTGGGAGCTAAAGATTCACAAGTTTAGCAAATGAGAACGCATGTGCTTGGCTTGGTGTTGGATATGCTTAAGTTTGGGTGTTGATAATTTGTTGTTTGTGGCTATGGCTATGGGGATTTAAGAGTTTCAAGAGGAGGATGGGAGGAAAAGCTTGAGATTTAAAGGCTATGGTGTTTATAGCTTAGAAGGAAGGAAAGCTTGGAGTTATGCTTGCTGAGACTTTATAGAGAAGATGATGGATTTCAAGGAGAGGAGGTTATGGCTGGGGTGCTTGCAACAACTAGGAAGTATGTGTGATAATTGAAGAAGGGGGTTGATGGCTGCTGGGATGCTTGCAATAGCCAAAGCAAGAAGTTGTTGTGCTGACAGGGCGTGGCTCTCTCAAGAGACGTAACGGCCTGACAGCATACTCAAGTGCGCGGTGACGTGTCAAAAACTTAGAGGTCGTCGTTTCAGTTGATGAGACGAAACGACGGCTCATGCGAATCCAGGCAGTAATGACTCAAACGACGTGCTTGCGCATTTAAGGCGCCAATTGTCAAAGTCGCTTTGAAGGAATGCAAAGGGTCCATCCCCTGGAATTCATTCGGCCTTTATCCGTGCCATGACCGAAGAATCCGGGAATGTGGGGGCAATGTTTGTGCCTGATAAATCTGGGCCGATAAAGCTGACCGAGGGAACTTCCCCTCGGCCCTGGTGCCTGTTAATAGGCCGAGCATGGCAAGTCGTTATTTGCTTTCTCTCGCAAAACAAAGGTGAGCTGGGAAGGCAAGGCCACCACGGCCTCGGTAATCTCGGATGAGGACGAAGGGAGTGATGACTCCTCAGATACACGGCCAAAATAGGAAAGCCAAGTGGCGTCAGGATCCCACATATCATTTAATGAAGCAATGCCTCTGACTACAGCAGAAGACCCACTAGCCATAAAAGAGCATTTAATGCACAAGGGAAGAGGGGAAGTGATTGAAGTCAGGGTATGGTGAGTGATTGGGTGCAAAAAATTTACAACTTGCAAGGTTAAATCACCAACCATCATACCAGAGTATTAAATGCTCCTCCAAGGCCCAAGACACAGAACCCACGATCAGGGCGGCGGCCGGGATTTATGGGGTCACACCACCATGCTTCACGTTCCAAAATGCCGACTGGACTACCCACTAGCTCTGATCAACCCCATCATGCAGATTATCAGCCTTGCTGCCTCTTCAGGACTTCTCTTATAAATACCAAGCTCCAAATACGTTTAAAAGGTTCAACACCAAACACAAGCCTCCCACGGAGCAAATTATATTTTCCTGTCATTTATCTTTTGTCATTTATCTTCTTGTAATGCACTTTCAATACCTTTACTTGCTTTCTTAGGAGTAGTGATAGCTTGTAGGAAAATCCATTCATCAATATATCATACGACCCGTGATTCTCAAGGGGCCGGAGCACCATCTTTGTTATTCTCTCGTTCATCTCATATATCATACGACCGTTGCTATCCAGCAACACGCGGGAGCACCACCTAAGAAACCACCATCAACACCATCACTCAACGGCCTTGTAGCTCAGGACGTGAACCTAAGAGCCGAGATCAGTTCCTCTCTCGACCACAATCGCTCTGATTAGAAAGTTAAACTCAAACACGGGCATAACTCATCTACCCAACCAATCGCATCATCTTCAACGCACGGTAGACCGTGCTGGCACGCCCGTGCACAACCGCACCGCACCAAAGAAGGACATCACGTGTTGACGTAGATCCCCTCGGCCCGGAGCACCAGGCCGTGAGATTTGCGGAGCCAACACTATGGATAAAAGGAAATGCTTGGAAAATATCTCATTTGCTTACCCACATTGGAGAACTCTAAGTAATGGGCTTGGACTTTGGTGCTCCCAAGTAGCTAGCCCAAAGTCTCCATTATCCAAGAGCTTCTGTGGGCCTTGTAGACCTCCGTAACCTTCCACACCACAATCCCTCATGTAAGCCCCATAAACCACATGACTTGGGTTCATGTGAGCTTGATAAGTGATTGACATATGAAAAATGTATTATTGGCTTCGAATGGCATGGACACTATTATTTATTTAATGAATTAATTCCCAAAATACAGCTTAGATTTACGCATGACTAACATTATACGTTATATTGGGCTTTAAATGTCTTTGGGCTTCTCGTGACTTTTTTGGGCCTCAACAGAGTGCTTGGTGTATTGCATAGTTTTAGCGATTGGATTTCACTCAAAACTCAACAAATGACTCCTCCCACCATATTATGATCCTGTCCAAGTTTGGGGCACAATCCGGTATCGATTGGTCCTAGAAATTGGACAATTCCGGTTCGTACATAGTTCGTTCTGTAATGGAGTGGTTGGTGTATTGTATAGTTCTTGGGATTGGATTTCACTCAAGACTCACCCAATAACTCCCCCCACCAAATTACGATGATGCCCAAGTTTGGGGCTCAATCCGATATCGATTGGTCCAAGAAATTGGTCAATTCATGTTCGTACGAAGTTCGTTCTATAATGGAGTGGTTGATGTATTGCATAGGTTTAGCGATTGGATTTCACTTAAAACTCACCAAATGACTCCTCCTACCATGTTATGATGTTGTCCAAGTTTTGGGCTCAATCCAATATCGATTGGTCCAAGAAATAGGGCAATCCAGGATCGTACGAAGTTCGTTTTGTAATGGAGTGGTTAGTGTATTGCATAGTTCTTGGGATTCGATTTCACTCAAGCCTCACCAAATGACTCATCCCACCACATTGTGATGTTGCTCAAGTTTTGGGCTCTATCTGATGTCGATTGGTCCAAGAAATTGGACAATTCATATTCGTACGAAGTTCGTTCTGTAATGGAGTCGTTGGTGTATTGCATAGTTCTAGCAACGAAATTTCACTCATCACTCACCAAATGACTTCTCCCACCATATTATGATGTTGCCCAAGTTTTGGGCTCCATCCGATATCGATTGGTCCAAGAAATTGGACAATTCAGTTTCGTACGAAGTTCGTTTTGTAATGGAGTAGTTGGTGTATTGCATAGTTCTTGGGATTGGATTTCAGTCAAAACTCACCAAATGACTCCTCCCACAATATTATGATGTTGCCCAAGTTGTGGGCTCCATCCGATATCGATTGGTCCAAAAAATTGGACAAATCAGGTTCGTTCAACGTTCGTTCTGTAATGGAGTGGTTGGTCTATTGCATAGTTTTAGCAATTGGATTTCACTCAAAACTTACCAAACGACTCGTCCCGCCATATTATGACGTTCCCCAAGTTTTGGGCTCAATCTGATATTGATTGGTCCAAGAAATTGGAGAATTAACAAAAGTACGCAGTTCGTACTGTAAATGGAGTCGTTGGTGCATTGCATTGTTTTAGCAATTGGATTTTACTCAAAACTCGTCAAATGACTCATCCCACCATATTATGATGTTGCCCAATTTTGGGCTAAATCCGATATCGATTGGTCCAAGAAATTGGACAATTTAGTTTCGTATGAAGTTCGTTCTCTAATGGAGTAGTTGGTGTATTGCATAGTTCTTGGGATTGGATTTCACTCAAAACTCACCAAATGACTCCTCCAACCATATTATGATGTTGCCCAAGTTTTTGGGCTCCACCTGATATCGATTGGTCCAAGAAATTGGAATACTCAGGTTCGTACGTAGTTCGTTCTATAATGGAGTGCTTGGTGTATTGCATAGTTTTAGCGGTTGGATTTCACTCAAAACTCACCAAATGACTCCTCGTTCGATAATGGAGTGCTTGGTGTACTGCATAGTTTTAACGATTGGATTTCACTCAAAACTCACCAAATGACTCCTCTCACCGTATTATGATGATGTCCAAGTTTTCGGCTCAATCCGGTATCGATTGGTCCTAGAAATTGGACAATTCAGGTTCGTACATAGTTCGTTATGTAATGGAGTGGTTGGTGTATTTCATAGTTCTTGGGATTGGATTTCACTCAAGACTCACCAAATAACTCCTCCCACAAAATTACGATGTTGCCCAAGTTTTAGACTAAATCCGATATCAATTGGTCCAAGAAAGTGGACAATTCATGTTAGTACGAAGTTCGTTCTGTAATGGAGTGGTTGGTGTATTGCATAGTTTTAGCGATTGGATTTCACTTAAAACTCAACAAAAGACTCCTCCCACCATGTTATCATGTTGTCCAAGTTTTGGGCTCAATCCGATATCGATTGGTCCAAGAAATAGGGCAATCCAGGTTCGTAGGAAGTTCATTTTGTAATGGAGTAGTTGGTGTATTGCATAGTTCTTGGGATTGCATTTCACTCAAGCCTCACTAAATGACTCCTCCCACTATATTGTGATTTTGCTCAAGTTTTGGGCTCCATCCGATATCGATTGGCCCAAGAAATTGGACAATTCAGTTTCGTATGAAGTTCATTCTGTAACGGAGTAGTTGGTGTATTGCATAGTTCTTGGGATTGGATTTCACTCAAAACTCACCAAATGACTCCTCCCACCATATTATGATGTTGCCCAAGTTTTGGGCTCCATCCGATATCGATTGGTCCTAGAAATTGGACAATTCAGTGTTGTACGAAGTTCGTTTTGTAATGGAGTGGTTAGTGTATTGCGTAGTTCTTGGGATTGGATTTCATTCAAGCCTCACCAAATGACTCATCCCACCATATTGTGATGTTGCTCAAGTTTTGGGCTCAATCCGATATTGATTGGTTCATGAAATTGGACAATTCAGGTTCGTTTGATGTTCATTCTGTAATGGAGTGGTTGGTCTATTGCATAGTTTTAGCAATTGGATTTCACTCAAAACCCACCAAACGACTCGTCCCGCCATATATTGACGTTGCCCAAGTTTTGGGCTCAATCTGACATCGAGTGGTCCACTAAAATGGAGAATTAACGAAAGTACGCAATTCGTACTCTAAATGGAGTGGTTGGTGTATTGCATTGTTTTAGCGATTGGACTTCACTCCAATACTCATCAAATGACTCCTCCCACCATATTATGATGTTGCCCAAGTTTTGGGCTCCATCCGATATTGATTGGTCCAAGAAATTGGACAATTCAGGTTCGTACGTAGTTCGTTCTATAACGGAGTGCTTGGTGTATTGCATAGTTCTTGGGTTTGGATTTCACTCAAAACTCACCAAATTACTCCTCCCACCATATTATGATGTTGTCCAAGTTTTGGGCTCCATCTGATATCGATTGGTCCAAGAAATTGGACAATTCAGGTTCATACGTAGTTCGTTCTGTAATGGGGTGGTTGGTGTATTGCATAGTTCTTGGGATTGGATTTCACTCAAAACTGATCAAATGACTCCTCCCACCATATTATGACGTCCCCCAAGTTTTGGGCTCAATCCAATATCGATTGGTCCAAGAAATTGGACAACTCATGTTCGTATACGTTTAGTAATGGAGTGGTTGTTGTATTGCGTAGTTCTTGGCATTGGATTTCACTCAAAACCCACCAAATGACTCCTCCCACCATATTATGATGTCGCCCAAGTTGTTGGTTCACTCCAACATTCATTGGTCCAAGAAATTGGACAATTCATTTTTGTGCGAAGTTCGTTCTGTAATGGAGTGGTTGGTGTATTGCATAGTTCTTGGGATTGGATTTCACCCAAGACTCACCAAATGACTCCTCCCACCATATTATGACGTTGCCCAAGTTTTGGGCTCAATCCGATATCGATTGGTTCGAGAAATTGGACAATTAATTTTCGTATGCAGTTCGTACTCTAAATGAAGTGGTTGGTGTATTGCATAGTTTTAGCGATTTGATTTCACTCAAATACTCATCAAATGACTCCTCCCACCGTATTATGATGTTGCCGAAGTTTTGGTCTCCATCCGATACCGATTGGTCCAAGAAACTGGACAATTAATTTTGTACGAAGTTCTTACTCTAAATGGAGTGGTTGGTGTATTGCACAGTTTTAGCCAGTTGGATTAAACTCAAAACTCATCAAATGACTCCTCCCACCATATTATGATGTTGCCCATGTTTTGGGCTCCAACCGATATTGATTGGTCCAAGAAATTGGACAATTCATGTTCGTACGAAGTTCGTTCTGTAATGGATAGTTGGGGTATTGCATAGTTTTAGCAATTTGAATTCACTCAAAACTCCCCAAATGACTCCTCCCACCATATTATGATGTTGTCCAAGTTTTGGGCTCAGTCCGATATTGATTGGTCCAAGAAACTGGACAATTGAGTTTCGTATGAAGTTCGTACTCTAAATGGAGTGGTTGGTGTATTGCACAGTTTTAGCAATTGGTTTTCTCTCAAAAATCATCAAATGACTCCTTCCACCGTATTATGATGTTGCCCAAGTTTTGGGCTCAATCCAATATCGATTGGTCTAAGAAATTGGACAATTCATGTTTCGTACGAAGTCCGTACTCTAAATGGAGTGGTTGTTGTATTGCACAGTTTTAGCTGTTGAATTTCACTCAAAACTCATCAAATGACTCCACCCACCATATTATAATGTTGCCCAAGTTTTGGGGTCAATCCGATATCGATTCGTCCAAGAAATTGGACAATTTAGTTTCGTATGAAGTTCGTTTTGTAATGGAGTAGTTGGTGTATTGCATAGTTCTTGGGATTAGATTTCACTCAAAACTCACCAAATGACTCCTCCCACCATATTATAGTGTTGGCCAAGTTTTGGGCTCCATCCGATATCGATTGGTCCAAGAAATAAGACATTTTTGGTTCGTACGTAGTTCGTTCTATAATGGAGTGCTTGGTGTATTGCATAGTTTTAGCGATTGGATTTCACTCAAAACCCACCAAATGACTCCTCCCACCATATTATGATGCTGTCAAAGTTTTGGGCTAAATCCGATATGGATTGGTCAAGGAAATTGGACAATTCAGGTTCGTATGTAGCTCATTCTATAATGGAGTGCTTGGTGTATTGCATAGTTTTAGCGGTTGGATTTCACTCAAAACTCACCAAATGACTCCTCCCACGATATCATGACGCTGTCCAAGTTTTGGGCTAAATCCAATACCGATCGGTCCAAGAAATTGGACAATTCATGTTCGTACGAAGTTCGTTATGTAATGGAGTGGTTGGTGTATTGCATAGTTTTAGCAATGAAATTTCACTCATAACTCACGGGCTAAATCCGATATCGATTGGTCCAAGAAATTGGACAATTTATTTTCGTACGAGGTTCGTTGTGTAATGGAGTGGTTGGTGTATTGCATAGTCCTTGGGATTGGATTTCACTCAAAACTCAACAAATGACTCATCCAACCATATTATGATGTTGCCCAAGTTTTGGGCACAATCCGATATCGATTGGTCCAAGAAACTGGACTATTAAATTTCATACGAAGTTCGTACTGTAAATGGAGAAGTTGGGGTATCGCATAGTTTTAGAGATTGGAATTCACTCAAAATTCACCAAATGACTCCTCCCACCATATTATGATGTTGTCTATGTTTTGGGCACAATCCGATATCGATTAGTCCAAGAAATTGGACAATTAAGTTTCGTACGACGTTCGTACTCAAAATGGAGTGGTTGTTATATTGCATAGTTTTAGCAGTTGGATTTCACGCACAACACATGAAATGAATCCTCCCACCATATTAAGATGTTACCCAAGTTTTAGGCTCCAACCGATATCGATTGGTACAAGAAATTGGACAATTCAGTTTCGTACGAAATTCGTTATGTAATGGAGTAGTTGGTGTATTGAATTGTTTTTAGGATTGGATTTCACTCAAAAATCACCAAATTACTCATCCCACCACATTATGATGTTGCCCGAGTTTTGGGCTCAATCCGATATCGATTGGTCCAAGAAATTGGACAATGAAGGTTCGTACTGTAAATGGAGTGGTTCGTGTATGACATAATTTTAGAGGGTGGATTTCACTCAAAACACACCAAATGACTCCTCTCACCATGTTATGATGTTGTCCTAGTTTTTGGCTCAATCCGATATCGATTGGTCCAAGAAATTGGACAATTAAGTTTCGTACGAAGTTCGTACTCTAAATTGAGTGGTTGGTGTGTTGTACAGTTTTAGTGATTGGATTTCACTCAAAACTCATCAAATGACTCCTCCCACCATATTATGATGTTGCCCAAGTTTTGGGCTCAATCCTATATCGATTGGTCCAAGAAATTGGACAATTCATGTTCGTATGAAGTTTGTTATGTAATGGAGTGGTTGGTGTATTGCAATGTTCTTGGGATTGGATTTCACTCAAAACTCACGAAATGACACCTCCCACCACATTATGATGTTGCCTGAGTTTTGGGCTCAATCCTATATCGATTGGTCCGAGAAATTGAGTGGTTGGTGTATTGCATAGTTTTAGCGATTGCATTTCACTCAAAACTCACCAAATGACTCATCCCACCATGTCATCAATTAGTCAAAGAAAATGGTGTTTGTGCCTGATAAATCACGGCCACGAGCTGGCCGAAGGAGCCCTTTCCTTTGGCCCTGGCACTGGTTCGCAGAGGATGAAACGCAGCGTTTCGTCAGGGCATATTCGCCTTCCTTAAAAAATAA
This sequence comes from Prunus avium, assembly GCF_965620075.1. NCBI lineage: Eukaryota > Viridiplantae > Streptophyta > Magnoliopsida > Rosales > Rosaceae > Prunus > Prunus avium. The sequence goes on from NC_142284.1 coordinate 34,712,838, forward strand.
AAGAAGAAATGCTAAGGCATGATCATCTCGGCCTCAAGCATAGGCCGAGGCCGAGGCGAACAAAATTGCGGCCAAAACATTAAAGGCAAATCATCACGTGACAGCAGGGTCCCAGGCTTCATTTAATGAAGTACTGCCTGTTTAATGCAGCAAAACCCATTGGCCACAAAGTAGCATTTAATGCATGAGGGAAGGTGGGAAGTGACTGAAGTCAGGATTTGGTGATAGAGATCAGAGTGATTAGACGTGGACATTCTCACAAGAATTCTGACAGCTTGAGATGTTGGTTCACCAGCTATCCAGGCCATAAATGCGTCTCCACGGCCAGAGGTTCAGAACCCACGATTGAGCGCGGCGGCCGAGATTCACCAAGATTTCTGGGGTCTCATCACCATACTTCACGATCCCAAATGTCGATTGGACTACCCACTTGCGCTAATCAGACTCCACTATGCGCAAATTCAGCCTCGATTACTCATCCAGGGACTCTTCCTATAAATACAAGGCTCAAGCTACATTCAAAGGGTTCAAATACCAAAACAAGCCTCCCACGGAGCAACTTATTTTCTTCTGTAATGCACTTTCAATATCTTTACTTGCTTTCCTAGGAGTAGTGTTAGATTGTAAGCAGAATCCATTCATCAATATATCATACGACCCTTGATTTTTCAAGGCGCCAGAGCACCATCTCTGTTTGTTCGCTCACTCACCCCATATATCACACGACCGTCGCTCCCTGAGCAGCGCGCCGGAGCACCGCCCAAAACCCACCACCAACACCATCACTCGACGGCCTTGTAGTTCAGGCCGTGAACCTAACAGCCGAGACCAGTTCCTCTCTCGGCTACAATCGTTTGACCAGGAAGACAGATCAAACAGGTGCACCATTCACCCATCCAACACTCACCTAAACATCAACGCACGGTAAACCGTGCTGGCACGCCTGCGCACAACCGCACCGCACCCAAAAGCAGGAAACCCCGTGTTAACGCACATCCCCTCGGCCCGGAACTCCAGGCTGTGAGATTTGCGCGGCAGACACTTTTGGCACGCCCAGTGGGACTCTTGTCAAAAACTTATGGTGGAAACTAGGGCACAGGCAAAGCTAAAAAACAAAGCAGTCGAAATGACTTCTGAGACTCCTGAGTCCACCTCACCGATCACAAGTATCGAGGCCGAACATACGGTCGGGATCTCGGCCGGTGCTCCAGTAACGACGGATCGCACGGCCGAATCCATGCAGGAACAGGCAGTGGTGGAAGAACTGATGTCCAAGCAGGCTTACAGGATAGAAACATCCTTCATGGCCGCGATGGACAGGTTCTCCTCAGAACTGCGAACGCTCTTTCAAGAGAGGATGCCGGCGGCCTCACCTGCCACACCTCCCAGAACAGGACCGAGGAGCCAAGAGCGCGATAGAATCGAGCCTTATGGCGAAAGCAGCAGCCTCGGCGTCTCGGCCCATACCCAAGCATCCGGCTACGGCCAGCATTCTCTGCCACCAACAAACAACTGGGGGCAATCCCAGCCCGTTTGGACGAATTCCGGACCAACCTACTCGGCGGAGACAGCGCGCGGACCGCTCCATGCGTTGGCCGTATCACTAGGGCACGGCAGTTTCACACATCCCGCGGTTCACCCGCTCGGCTCGGTTCATACTGCCGCCGTCCATACCCATCCTGGCCCAAGCAACGCATCCGCAGTAACGACACAACAGTACGGTCAGGGGAGCCTGACCGTCTCACCACCTTTGCAGGCGTCGTCGTGTCCGTTGGGCTCCTACCTTCACTATGGGTCGGCCGTCCCAGCAACAACGCATACGCACGCTGGCCAAACCTACGGTGCTCATCTAGCATCGACCAGCTCGGTCATCCCGGCCGAGCCTTTTGTTCAAATGGCCCAGCAGGCAAGGCCTCAGAACGAGGTGCCACAGGCCACACGGCCGTTTGCAGCCCAACAGGAGGCACCACCTCAAGGGATTCAGCTCGAAGATGTCCGGCGGATGATCGAAGACGGCTTAGCTCAGAGGCGGCCGGACATGCCGAGATACACGAGGCCGTATCTGCCAGAAATTGACCGAACCCTCCTCCCCCGGAACTATCGATTGCCAGAGTTCATGCTTTTCTCCGGGGATGGGCAGACCTCGTCCATTGAACACATCGGCCGTTTCACGGCCCAGTGTGGAGAGGCCGATTCGGACGCTCAGAGACTCCGACTTTTTGTTCATTCGTTGACCGGCGCGGCGTTTTCGTGGTTTATAAACCTTCCGCCGAACTCAATAAGGGATTGGTCTGATATGGAAAGGGTGTTCCACGAACATTTCTACCAGACCAACTGAGAAATTACTGTCGCCGAGTTGGCAAGAATGAGCCAAGCATCGGACGAATCACCTCGCGATTACCTACAGCGGTTCAAAACATGTAGGAATTGGTGCCGCACGAACCTACCAGAGAGGGAGTTCGTCAAAATGGCCGAGGAAGGATTGGAATTCGAATACCGGAAGAAATTCCAGGGGATCGAATTTCGGGACATGCATGACCTGACCAACAAGGTGGACAGATATGCGTCCTTGTTGAAAGAGGAAATGCAGAAGAAGACGGCCTCAAAGGGAACCTATTATAGGAATCCCATCGTCAGCTACACCGAAGCAGACGGCTCCGCAGAGGCCGAGGGCGATGAGATCAAGATGAGCTCGGCCGAAGTCAGCATAGACAAACCTTTCGTTTGCAGAGGGCTCGTTAAAACTGACAACAGCCGCACAAAGATCCCCGACGCCAAGTTCGCGACCCGGGAAACGAAGGCGTACACTTTTGACTTAACAAGGGCCGAGGCTATCTTCGACCTATTGGTGGCCGAGAAGAAGGTAAAATTGTCCTTCGGCCATAAGACTCCGAAGCCTGAAGAGCTCAAAGGAAAAACGTTTTGTAAGTACCACAGTTCTTGGTCTCATAACACCAACAACTGCGTTGTCTTGCGAGACGTTATCCAGAAATTGATAGACGAGAAGAAGCTCCAGTTTCCGGAGAAGGCGGCCATGCAGGTCGACTCCAAGCCATTCCCTCCACCTGTCGTGAACATGGTCGATGCTCAACTCCCGACCGAGGCTAGAGGAGTTCGCAGTTCGGCAAAAGGAAAGGAGCCTTTGGCCGAACTCGAGCCGGCCCTTTGCGAACGATGCCGGTGTGAGATCGGTCAGCCCGGGCCGCAGGAGAACAAGAGGAAGGCCGCCGAGCCATCTCGAAGGACCGCAAGAAGATTCGGTGGTCAGTACGGTCGACAGCCGACCAACAGAGCTGTTTTCAGCCGACTAGGGCCACAAAACCCCAGCGCCTCGGCCAGTCACGAAGAAGAGGCTCCCCCAAGATCGGTAAAAACGTTCAAACCTCCAGTCATAAAGGATGACCGTTGGTACCATGCACGGCCTGGGGGCAGGGCCGAACCACTGACAAAAACCCAGCTGAGGAGAATGCAGAGGCAGGTTCAGCAGGCCAGGATGCAGATAAACGAGGTCGAAGGCTTCAAACGCCAAAAGAAAGTGGCGACTGTTGACGGGTTGTCATCCGAACCGGTTGTCTCCCCAGCCGTAAGAGCAGCCAGCACCAGGCCTTTGAGGGCGTGGCGCCCTAGGCACGACGGAAGTCCCCGTGGTTCGTCGACCATTTCAGCCCAACCAAAGGCCGTGGTTGCGGGAGGAACGGACGAGGGCGTCGTCGACATCTACCACGGGAAGGATCCCCCTTTTTCAGCCAACGGTCTATCCTTCCTCAAGGAATTCCATAAAGACCATTCGGCCGTGGATCTGTACGGTATGACCCCTGAGAGCCGAGAAATCGTGGAGTTGGCCCTCAAGAACACAAAGGCAGAAGCACTCCTCATCACCAGCGGTTTTGACTCGGCCATTAAGGCCGTATACCAGGCAAACAGGGAGTCCAGGGCAAGAGGCCTGCCGAGTTACCAGCCCAACCTCGACGGATTAGAGGCCAAAGTTCCCTTCAGCAGGGACGATTTGGATTATCTCCGCCGGTACTTCGCTGTGACGCCGACGGACACGTTCTTTGGTTTGACGACCGAAGAAAAGGGCCGAGTGAGCCGCCTAGACGATTACTTAGCCGCCAGGGACGTATTGGCAGAGGTCAGACGGACCCTCAAAATGGAGGTCGAAACCTTAGAAACCCCCGCGGTCAAAGCATCCGTAATCAATAGTGCGGGGACCGTAAAACTGATGGGCGAGGGTTTCGGAGATCCTCTCTTCGGACACGAGGCCGAGGACGACCCCACAGTAGGAATCCCCGATGAAGAATATGAAGGAATCCTCGGGATGGTCGAGGAAACGGCTCTGAGACCGAAGAGGAAGCCGGTAGGGGAAACCAACAGGAGCCGGAGGAAGTCGGTATCAACATGGTCCTGGTGCTGCCATTCGAGTTTTCAACCCCGGGAGGGCAGACCAGTGGTTTAGAGGATGACGTGCCCGAGGAGCAGTTTGATCAGAGGCCAAAAACTAAGGAGGAATTGCTGGCCGTAGCATTTAATGAGGTAATACCAAGAGATGAGCCGAACAAATACCGGCACTTGAAGCCGTTGTATATCTCGGCTCACATAGAGGGCGTGCCCATATCAAAGGTCTTCGTTGACTGTGGGGCGACGGTCAACATCCTTCCCTTTTCCTTGATGAGAAAGCTGGACAAGTCGAAGGAGGACCTCATCCCCAGCGACGTGGTCATGAGCAGTTTTGTTGGCGATAAGTCAAAAACCATTGGCGTATTGCCCCTGAAGATTACCGTGGCCGATCAGACGAGGGTCGCGGCCTTCTACGTGGTCGAATCAAGCGTCGACTACAACGTATTACTCGGCCGTGATTGGATCCATCAATCTGGGTGTATACCATCTTCCCTTTTCCAACTGTTATTTTTCTGGGACGGCCAAAAGGTGTCCATACACCCGGCCGACGAAAAACCGTTCGAGGCCAACGCCGTGCAAGCTCGGATTTACGACGACGATGTTGGATGGGTTGTCCTCACCGGCCACGATGCAAACGGCCGGCCAACCAGAACCACGGCCCAGAAAGTGCTGGAGTTAGGCGCCGAGAATATCCGACAGGATTCGGAGCGCGAAGTGTTGATTGACCTCACCAGTCTTTAAATGATAGATAAGGCCACTAAAGAAGAGGGGGCAGTGGCCGTGAGGGATTTGGTAGAGCGTCTGCTGGAACATTGGGCAGCGGAATCCTTATGGCCAAATTCACCAATCAACCTGATCGAATTCCTCCATGAAGCGGACGAAACGGACGCATTGACGTTGGACGACCTAGAAACGGCGCCCGCCGAAATGGAGGATGACTACCCTGAAGTACAGGACCCTTTGTTAGAAATTAATGTAGGGACCGAGGCCGAACCACGGCCTCTTTTTGTAAGCCATCTTTTGGATCCTGAGTTAACGGCCGAGGTTATCGGCTTGCTCCATGAATATAAGGACTGTTTTGCTTGGGATTATCATGAGATGCCTGGTTTGCCAAGAAGCTTGGTCGGGCATGAATTAAGAATCAAGGAGGGGTTCAAGCCTTTCCAACAGCCGGCAAGGCGTTTCTCAACCGAGGTACAGCTTAGGGTAAAGGAGGAGATTGAACGGCTCCTTAAAGCCGGCTTCATACGAACGGCCCGGTACGTTGAATGGCTGGCCAACATTGTACCAGTCTTGAACAGGTCTGGGGCTTTGAGGGTTTGCACCGATTACCGAAATCTGAACCTCGCGACCCCCAAAGACGAATATCCCATGCCTATGTCGGATCTCCTGGTGGACGGAGCCGCAAAGCACGAACTCCTGTCTTTTTTGGACGGCCATGCGGGTTACAACCAGATTTTTGTGGCCGAGGAAGATGTTCATAAAACGGCGTTCAGGTGTCCGGGAGCAATCGGAACCTACGAGTGGGTGGTCATGCCATTCGGCCTAAAAAATGCCGGCGCAACATATCAGAGAGCCATGAACCTTATTTTCCACGACCTTATAGGTCGAACCGTTGAAGTCTACATCGACGATGTGGTTGTAAAGTCCCCGTCCAGAGCTGACCACGTAGGACATCTTCGACAGGCTTTTGACCGGATGCGAGCGCACGGCCTAAAAATGAACCCGAAGAAGTGTGCTTTTGGTGTTACCGCCGGGAATTTCCTCGGTTTCTTGGTTCACCAACGAGGAATCGAGGTAGATAAAAATAAGGCTACGGCCATTATGGCGGCCCCTCCGCCAAGGACTAAGAAGGAGCTGCAGTCCTTCCTCGGTAAGGTGAACTTCTTACGACGCTTCATATCTAATCTGGCGGGAAAAATTCGGCCGTTGTCCCCTTTGCTCAAACTCAAAGACACCGAGCGGTTCGTATGGGGAGCAGAGCATCAGGCAGCCCTCGATGACATCAAGAAATATTTGTCCCAGCCGCCGGTCCTGATGCCGCCGAAAAGGGGGAAACCATTGAGGCCTTACATTTCGGCTTCAGAGGGTTCTATCGGCTGTCTGCTGGCTCAGAACAACGAGTCTGGGCGAGAACAAGCAGTGCACTATCTGAGCCGCACCCTCAACACGGCCGAATTGAACTATTCGCCGATCGAAAAACTATGCCTAGCCCTCTATTTCGCGGCCACCAAGTTGCGGCATTATATGCTTCCTTCGGTTGTTCAGATCATTTCTAAAACCGATCTCATCAAATATATGCTTACCCGGCCGATCATCCGTGGCCGAATTGGGAAATGGACGATGGCATTGTCCGAATTTACCTTTCAATACGTGGCTCAGAAATCGGTCAAGGGTTAGGCTTTGGCCGATTTTCTGGCTCATCACCCGGCCCAGGGACAGGAAGAGGAGTTGGAAGTCGAGATCGGTATGGCCCGCATGGAAAAGAATTTTTGGACCTTGTTCTTCGACGGTTCCAGCACCGAGGCCAGGTCAGGAGCCGGAGTTGTGATTGAGTCTCCTCAAGGGCAGAAGTGGCAGTTTGCTTTCCAACTCGATTTCAAATGCACTAATAATCAAGCTGAGTACGAAGCGCTCATCATTGGTCTCGAGATTTTGAGAGAAATGAAGGCAACACGTGTTTTGGTCTATGGCGACTCTCAGCTGGTGATTAACCAGCTAACTGGGGAATACCAATGTACGAGTGAGAATTTGGCCGTATATTATGTGACGGCCCTCAACACAGCCGATGGATTTTCTAGAATTTCTTTTGTTCATATACCGCGCGCCGAAAACGGCGAGGCCAATGAGATGGCCCAAGTAGCGTCTGGCGTAAACATCCCAAGCACTGACCGCGATCGTGTGATAAGAATCGAGAGACGCACCTTGCCAGCCTTGACCGAGCGAGGAATGACAGCGCAAGTGTTTTCGGCCGACATCATTGTTGCGTAGATACAGCTGCACCAAAATGGATTCAGTTGCATCCTCAACTTGTGATACTCGCAAGTGCACGAGCCGTTCGGTAGTATAGCGTATGTAAGTGCGAGGTCGATCCCACGAGGATTGGTGATTGAATGATCCAATTTAGTTTCCCTACACAAAACAGAAACAAAAACAAAGAACATGAAAGAAGGAAGAAAGAAAATTAGAAAGTAACTCAAGCAAATAAGTTCCCAAGTTCAATTTAGATTAACGGATTGATTCTAGCTAATGTATGATTAAGCCATGGTGTTTGGTCATAACCTTGTGTTCCTAATTCCCTAATTTGATCATTTGTTGTCTAACCTAAAATTAAGCATTAGGAACCCATTAAGCATAGAAGAACAATTTAAACAACCAAGCATGTATCTAATCCATGTTGTCGAATGTCCATACATACTCTTCCTATTCATAGTTCAATTCGAATTAAAGCATGGTGTCTACTCTTAATTCAAACCAAGATAGCTAACATGCAAGCCTAAATGGTGATCAATCATTCAAACTAGCATATTAACTTATAAGCATAATGAATAAGAACATGAACCATAATTGAAACTTGGAAACTAATCAAACTTGAAACTAAAGAAAAGAATTTACATAATGAAAAGGAAAGTGGAACTAAGAAAAACTTAAGGAAAATTTCAGCACAAATATTTCATTACTACAATTGAAAACTAGAAAATGAAACTAAGAGAATTTGAGGGAGAGAAGGGAAGGGAGCTCTAGAGAAGTGTTTGAGAGCTCCCCCCCTTGGGGTGTGTTTACAAGCTTGGGAAACCTCACTATATATAGGCCTAAGGAAGCTGAAAATCTGAATTAAGTATGGCTAATGCATACAACACTTGTTTTATAAAATATGAAATGGTTGATGCACTTCACTAATGCATACAACACTTGCATTATAAAATCTGAAATGGTTGATGCACTTCACTAATAAATCCCACCAGCAGCCCTAGCTCATCTTCATGTCACCATGACCAAGTTTCCAACCAGAAATAATAGCTCATCCTGAGGTCAGCATGACCAGCAACTTCAAGGGCTTACGAATTGGGCTTCCCTTAAGCAAATTAAGACTTTAAGCACTCAAACTTGAAGTTCAGAATGTCTTCTTTCCAGCCATATATCATTTGGGCCAAACCAAGGTCGGAGGAGGAAGTTAAGGCCAAAACAAATTGCTAACTCATTTTGCGCGCTGATAAAATCCATCCTGAGCATGGCTCTGTGTTTGCTAGGTAACAGACTCCATATTTATCCAATGGGGCTGAATTTTGAATATGTTATATTACACACCCATTGGAACAACTTTCATGAAGAATGTGGCCTCATCCGAGCTATGTAGGTTGCTGAAACAAAGCTTGCAATATGACCTACGAAACTGGGCTGGCAGGGGACTGTAGCCAAAATTGAGTTTGTCTTTAAGCTCTTCATCCATTCATCCAAATTAGGCCCTAACATGCATGGATTGCATCATTTACTATCCAAAGCCATCATTATTACCTAAAGCTCAATGACCTGAAAGATAAACACAAAAAGGATTAAAAGCACAAGTTTAACTCAAAAACATAACCAAATCATAAGCTAGAAGGGTACAAAATGATATACAATTATGAACCGATCAAATACCCCCAAACCTAGATTTTGCTAGTCCTCGAGCAAAACAACACAAAACAAAGTTAAAAACAAAACAAGAAGTTAACTAGACCACTTTCGTAGGTAACTCGATTGCATTGAGCGAATGCAACAAGCCTTTAAACCTCTAGGCATCCCTAGTAGGAGGAGTTGTGTCTCCTGAGGGTTTAACAGAAACGATACCCACAAACGTTTTACTAACTCTACAAAACAAAGTGGTTAGAAAACTTATTAGATTTGTTAGTCCTTAAGCAAAAATAAAAGAAACACAAAAACAAAAATAATTACAAAAACAAAACAAAAATAAAAATAAAAATAAATAAAAACTCAAAACAATCTTTCCGAACATTTTATGAAGAGAAATGACTTATGCACATGACTCAAAAGTTTAAAAGCTCAATTTTAGACATTATTTATATGGCGGCAAAGTTCAAAACATAACATGTTCAAAGTGTATTAGTGTGATAGCCAAATGCAACAAATTCCCCAATCTTAGTTTTCACACAATTTCAAAAATCATACCAAGCACAAATGCAACTTCAAATCTCACCGAAGTTGTCCTCTCACAAATGAATCACTCGGAAGAGGGCTACAATGCAACACTCAGTTATAAACATGAGATTAGAGTTAAACCATAAGGGACTTAACTCGCAATAGAAAGATGAAGAACTTGCATTAATATGATCTCAAGAAGGATGCCAAACACTTAAAAGTAGAAAAATAAATGCAATTCAACCACATGACATTTAAGATCAATTTAGGTCTTTAGCATAGGTTGTAATGGGGCCAAGGGTGTAAGGTGAGTAAGAAATGAAAGGTATGGATAATACAAAGTCCAAGGAACTCGCAATGTAAGAGCATAAAACAATTGTTTACAAGACTTCGAATCATCACGATTAGATTTTTTTTTCTTTTACATGATCAAAACTCCTTATACCTTCATTTACATTGATTCAAACTCCTTTCCAAACACCAAATTATTTTGAAGGCCCAAAAATGAATTTTCAAACAACCGCCACTTAATCACAACTTTCTCTTTTCTTTCACCAAGTGTGTGATTTTTTTATTTTTTTATTGATGTAATATCCCTTCCCAAACTTAGCTTGAAAACACATCCGAATTAGAGCTCATGAATTCCTTAGAAAGGTAAATATTTGTTTTTCGGGCTAAGGCGAGGAAATATAATTGGTAAAATGAAAGAAAAGGTTTACATGTAGGCTCAAAATGGTAAACAATGGAAAATCATGCTTAAGCATGCATAAGGTTAGCTTGAAAGGCACAAACGATCCAAAGAGGGCCTTAATATCACTTCTTAAATGTCATGAAATCAAATTGCATAAGAATGAATGACTTTTAAGTGATCAACCAAATCAATGAATAATGAGATCAAACAACAACTTTGATGACAAGAAAATAAGAGTATGTGTATAACATTCATGAAATGAAGCACAAGGCTCAAAAGCTCACATTATATGGTTATATAAGTCTAATTTATGCTTGATACAATTCTTTAGATCATGCAAATCCTTTAATTGGAAAATTATGAAACAAATGACAAGTGCAAAGAAGGTTTCGAACATGTCATGCTAGAACGATGCCAAATTAATTAATTAATTAATTTTTTTTTACAATAAAAATTTACAAGGAAAACAAAATAAATAATAAATAAAATTCAATTTTCATTTAAGTCATGCAAACATTTATCACAATCTCATCAAATGTGTTCGGAAAGTGACTAAACAAGATTCAAAACAAGAAAGAAATTTAAATTTTTTTTTTTTTTAAATTTTAAGAAAAACCAAGTTTACTTGCTAATCTCCAATACCCCCAAACCTAGAAATGAGCATTGTCCTCAATGTTTAAAAATTAGCCACAAACAATGTCATAACAACAAATGAAAGGTATTAAAGCAAATAAAAAAAAAATCACAAAATCACAAAAGAAAACAAAAACAAAATAATTATAAAATAAAAATTACAACACAAACAAACAAAAAAAAAAAAATGAAACAGTAAACCCTAATCACACAATTCTGAAACCCAAAAATAATTTTGAAGCCCAAAGCCCGCAATTTCGAAACACAAACCACAGTGAATTTAACCCACTTTGAAACCCAAACTAAAGTGAAACCCGACCCACAATTTGTTTTCATTTCCGGCTTTTTATTATTATTTAGTTTTGTAAAAACAAACTATCGAACCGTGATTAGCAACACAAAGAGCGGGATTTTAACATGGGTCATGATGTCTCGGTTCAGTGTAAGGGACCAACAGACAGGGTGAGACACGTGTCGACGCATAGAGGCGCCGCAAATCCACAAGCAAAAATTACGGGCTCATGGAAAGGCGCGAAGACTTTACTGAACGCGTTCGTTCAGAAAAGACACGTCGTGATAAATGAGTTGGGTATGGTTGGAAGGCGAGAAGGTTGTGGGACTCAAGGAATGCTGGAGATTCAGAAAATGCTCAGATGCTGCAATGGCTAGGGTTTGTCAAAGACTAAGTCTATAAGAAAGGGTGAAAAAAAAAAACGCAAACTCAAAAACACACAAAAGAGAAAAGAAAGAAAGAAGAAAAGAGAGTGAGAAATCAAATGGCCTCTAACTACCCATTTTCGTTGGATCTCAACCTAGCTCCACCGACTCAGACACGAGGCCAAGCAGCGGCACCAGTATGGATGCCCTACTTTGCTTCCGCACGGGGGCCTGTGACAGTAACTGACTCAATACTCCTGGACAACGATGTTGCCATTGGAGTGGCTAGAAATTTAGTGACTCCTAAAGATATACGTGTGCTGGGAACAAGGGATGACAACCGGGTCGTGAGCGATGCCCTGGCACTGAGCGTGCAGAGTACGGCAACAGTCGCAAGTTTGGGTCATCGCCTACTTGCGAAGTCCCATGAGGTAGAGGTGCTGAAAGGTCAGTTGGCGGCGGAGCGAAGTATGGTTGAGGAGTGTCAGACTGCTATAAAAAGCTTGAAAAGGGAGAGGTCAAGGATAGTGGAGGTGAATCGACACCAGCTAGAAGTATTGCGGGACGAGAATAGAAACCTATCAAAGATGGTAGAGTTGTACTCTCGCGACATGCGAAAACAGCTGGAAGACCTAGACCGACCGGGTAAACGCAAGCAAGCAGATCGTGAGAGTAGTTACGCTCAAGCTAAGATTGCGATCTTTGGGAGCTCAAGTGGTGAGCCCCAAGAGGCTGTGCATGAAGCCCAGGAAGAGGACAGCCAGAGGGCCAAACTCAAAGCTCCAATGGTCGAGACACCGAGCACTGTGAAGAAATGACTTCTACTGCATTATTGATGTTTTTATTTTAATTTATTTTATTTTTTTGGTTGTTTTTGTCTTTATTTTGTTTTGGAAATAAAAGAGTAAATTTGCAGAAGGAAAAAGAAAACGGAAAAGAAAGCACACTTTCCAAACTTAAATCAAACGAAGACGACAAACGGAAATGGAAGCACAGTTCCCTAACTAAAATAAAATAAAGATGATAGCCGAAAGGGAAAGGCAAAAACACAAAGCTCTAGAAAATGAAAGTAACGGGCAAAGCAATAAAACACCAGAAAACACGGAAAAAAGAAAAGTAAAGTGAAAGTAAAGGTGCTCCCCCTTGAAGCGATTAGGTCGAGCATGCCCGGGAAATCCGAAATGGTGTTGGCACCTTCATCAGCATATGTCTATTTAAAGCACGCCTCTACAAGCGGATGATACCCAGCATTTCTTCCTGCAAACTCAAGGAAAAACATCAAAAATTTCAGAAGCAAAACAAATGGCATCCTCATGCACTCACCTTGATGATCTCAACCTTGAGCTCTCACTTGCACCACCGAATGCCCATACAAGGGCTCCTCCAAACACTGTCTTTCCAAACTCTTCATATCATCACGGCACGGCCTCAAACTTTGCTGAGATAATACCGAACTTTTCTGAGGCAATGCCGAACAGAGCAGCGCTGCTGGGAGGCATGATTGGAAGCAAGCTCACACCGACAGATCATCTGCATGTGGCGCAGAGGTCTGACAAGGCAGCAGTGGAGGAGTCTCACAATTTAACTGTGCTCCACGCGGTCTCGGCTACCAATTTGGGCATGCGATTGCTGGCGAGAACACGGGAGTGTGCCGCGATGAGCGAGGAAATAGCTTCCTTGAAGGCTATGGTGGCGGACTTGCAGAAGCGGCTCTACTGTGCCAATCAGCACGTGGAAGCACTGCAGAGAAAAAATGAGGACCATGTGGAGCTGCTGCAGATTCTACAAGTGCGAGAAAATAGAGGCAAGCCATGATGATGATGGAGATGAAGAAGATGAAGAAGATGATGATGATGTTGTTTTTTTATTTTTATTGTTTTTATTTTTGTTTTGTTTTTGTTTTGTTTTTGTTTTTTTTGTTTTTTTTGTTTTTTTTGTTTTTTTTGTTTTTTTTGTTTTTATGCAATGTTTGAAATAAATAAAAAAAAGTGTTTTAACACTCAGAAATAAACTAACTAACCATACCACGTAAATAAATAAATAAACTAACATAACAAAACAAAAACATAAACAAAACAAAAACAAAGACTCAACAGAAAAGAAAACAAAGAAAATAAAGAAAACTTAATTTAAAAACACACGAATATACAAGCAACTCACGGATGACCAGTTAAGGGCCTCAGAAAACACAGCCAGGGGATCCGGGAAGGTTGGAGGGGTCACAATGGTCCCGCTTAAAATCCAAACTTCTTAGACACCGAAGGTGTCGCCTAAAGAACTCCTAGACACTGTATTGACGAAGGTGCTCACTGGAGTTACCATAAGTCAGCTCATATGAAAAATAATTTTTTTTAAAAAAAATATATATATTCTAGTAAGAAAAAGAAACAAAAACAAATTAAGATAACATGAAACAACAAACCATAAAAGAAAATGAACTAAGTACTCTAAACAAACTCAAACAAACGATATAAATTATTGTACTAAAAGAAACAAACCAAGAAACCAAAGAAAAAAAACAAACAGCACTTTCTATCACCTTTTTATCACAATTTGGACAGATTCGTTTCTATGTTTTTCAGCTTCGACCTCTGTTCGGGTTTTAGGCTATAACTTTCCAACCGTAAGTCCAAATTTTACGTTCTTTATATGGTTGGATTCAGCATAGAAAAACAAAGAACTCAACGCGGACCAAAAGGCAAAAACAACTACGGAAATAAACAGAATTCAAAGAAGAGAAAGGATTGAAATGCTCCCCCTTGAAGCGATTAGGTCGAGCGTGATGCATTTGGAGGTCGCGACTTCTCCCAGTACTCCACACTTCCTATCTTTGAAGTTGCCATCTCTCTCCATTTTTATTGACCTATTTACATTGCTAAAACAAACACACACAAAAACTTGAAACGGAATTAAAGGATTACGAAATATAAAAAAAAACTAAAAATGAAAAGGAAAAATCAATACAAGTCCAATTCCATGCTTCAAAGCAACAAGCACAAATGGGTTGTGTAAGCTGGGACTTAAACCCAGTTCTCTTGCTTGTTGGGCAATTGTCCTTTTCTGTTGGACTACAAACACAACTTGTCCATTAACGTCATTAACTTTAAAACTTGAAATTGTCCAGTTAAGAAAAAAAAAATAAAGTAGGAAAGCCAAATAGAATCAAACAATGTTACCGATCCCCGGCAACGGCGCCAAAAACTTGTTGCGTAGATACAGCTGCACCAAAATGGATTCAGTTGCATCCTCAACTTGTGATACTCGCAAGTGCACGAGCCGTTCGGTAGTATAGCGTATGTAAGTGCGAGGTCGATCCCACGAGGATTGGTGATTGAATGATCCAATTTAGTTTCCCTACACAAAACAGAAACAAAAACAAAGAACATGAAAGAAGGAAGAAAGAAAATTAGAAAGTAACTCAAGCAAATAAGTTCCCAAGTTCAATTTAGATTAACGGATTGATTCTAGCTAATGTATGATTAAGCCATGGTGTTTGGTCATAACCTTGTGTTCCTAATTCCCTAATTTGATCATTTGTTGTCTAACCTAAAATTAAGCATTAGGAACCCATTAAGCATAGAAGAACAATTTAAACAACCAAGCATGTATCTAATCCATGTTGTCGAATGTCCATACATACTCTTCCTATTCATAGTTCAATTCGAATTAAAGCATGGTGTCTACTCTTAATTCAAACCAAGATAGCTAACATGCAAGCCTAAATGGTGATCAATCATTCAAACTAGCATATTAACTTATAAGCATAATGAATAAGAACATGAACCATAATTGAAACTTGGAAACTAATCAAACTTGAAACTAAAGAAAAGAATTTACATAATGAAAAGGAAAGTGGAACTAAGAAAAACTTAAGGAAAATTTCAGCACAAATATTTCATTACTACAATTGAAAACTAGAAAATGAAACTAAGAGAATTTGAGGGAGAGAAGGGAAGGGAGCTCTAGAGAAGTGTTTGAGAGCTCCCCCCCTTGGGGTGTGTTTACAAGCTTGGGAAACCTCACTATATATAGGCCTAAGGAAGCTGAAAATCTGAATTAAGTATGGCTAATGCATACAACACTTGTTTTATAAAATATGAAATGGTTGATGCACTTCACTAATGCATACAACACTTGCATTATAAAATCTGAAATGGTTGATGCACTTCACTAATAAATCCCACCAGCAGCCCTAGCTCATCTTCATGTCACCATGACCAAGCTTCCAACCAGAAATAATAGCTCATCCTGAGGTCAGCATGACCAGCAACTTCAAGGGCTTACGAATTGGGCTTCCCTTAAGCAAATTAAGACTTTAAGCACTCAAACTTGAAGTTCAGAATGTCTTCTTTCCAGCCATATATCATTTGGGCCAATCCAAGGTCGGAGGAGGAAGTTAAGGCCAAAACAAATTGCTAACTCATTTTGCGCGCTGATAAAATCCATCCTGAGCATGGCTCTGTGTTTGCTAGGTAACAGACTCCATATTTATCCAATGGGGCTGAATTTTGAATATGTTATATTACACACCCATTGGAACAACTTTCATGAAGAATGTGGCCTCATCCGAGCTATGTAGGTTGCTGAAACAAAGCTTGCAATATGACCTACGAAACTGGGCTGGCAGGGGACTGTAGCCAAAATTGAGTTTGTCTTTAAGCTCTTCATCCATTCATCCAAATTAGGCCCTAACATGCATGGATTGCATCATTTACTATCCAAAGCCATCATTATTACCTAAAGCTCAATGAACTGAAAGATAAACACAAAAAGGATTAAAAGCACAAGTTTAACTCAAAAACATAACCAAATCATAAGCTAGAAGGGTACAAAATGATATACAATTATGAACCGATCAATCATCGACGAGATCGACACGGCCGAAGCTGATTGGCACTACCCCATAGTGAAGTATCTACGTAACCCTTCTGGCAGCCATGAAAGGACTACGCGGTTCCAAGCTCGGTGTTATTTGATTTATCAGAATGAGCTGTACCGAAAGGGATCAGACGGTTTGTTGCTCCTATGTCCTAGCGCCGACGACATCAAGGTCATCATGAGTGAGTCTCACGAGGGGATTTGTGGTGCTCATCAGTCTGGGGTCAAGATGAGGTGGTTGGTCCGGAGGCACGGCTATTACTGGCCGACCATTTTGAAAGATTGCATAGAGTATGCAAGGGGCTGTATCAAGTGTCAAATCTACGGCCCCATACAAAGGGTACCGGCCGAAGCCTTTCACCCGGTTACCAAACCATGGCCATTCAGAGGGTGGGCCGTGGATATCATCGGAAAAATCCATCCGGCCGCGTCCAACCAACACGCTTGGATTTTAGTGGCGACCGACTATTTCACCAAATGGGTCGAGGCCGAGTCCTATCGGTCAATATCCAGCGCACAGGTGGTCAAATTCTTTGACAATCACATCGTTCATCGGTTCGGTATTCCAGAGACTATCACGGCCGACAACGGCCCGATATTTGCATCGGCCGAGACGCGGGAATACACTGAAAAGATGGGGATCAAATTAATCCACTCAACACCTTACTACCCTCAATCCAACGGACAGGCCGAAGCAAGTAACAAAGTAATCAAGGGCATCCTAGAGAAGATGATCGAGGAAAAGCCTAGGGCGTGGCACGACTTACTCCCCGAAGCTCTTTGGGCTTATCGAACCTCAAAACGGTCGGCCACGGGCACATCTCCTTACGCCTTAACATACGGTCACGACGCCATCGTCCCGATGGAGTTAAAGGTTCGGTCTCTCCGCGTGGCCGAGCAGCCTCGGCATGAGAAGGAGCGTTATGCGCAAGCCATGGCTCAGGAGTTGGAAGATTTGGAGCAATCTAGACTCGATGCCTATAACTTGATGCAGGCGCAAAAGCAAATCGCGGCGAGAGCTTACAACAAAAGGGTTAAGCAAAAGGCCTTCGCCGAAGGCGACCTAGTTTGGCGAGCCGTACTTCCTATTGGGACAAAGGACCCTCGGTTCGGCAAATTCTCGCCCAACTGGGAAGGACCGTTCATCATCGAGCGAATTCTTGGCCGAGGTGCATTTCAGTTGAAAGATAGAGATGGGGAACGGCACAACTTGCCGATCAACGGCCAATATCTGAAGAGGTATATCCCGTCATTATGGGAGACGGCCGCGGAAGGGTTGTGAGATTTGCAAACGACGAAGTGGGGTATACAAAGTAACCAAGACCAATTAAAAGAAATCATACTTCATTTTATTCATTTAGGATGAAAAGAGGGTGCGTTTACAAAAAGACGGCCAGGTCCTGGCCGAGTACAAACACATAAGAAAAATCACACCCTAAATCTACGCGCTTCAGCTCCTCGGTCCTTTCTGCGAGACGATCAGACGTTTCCCCCGAGGCTGGACCTTCGCTACCTATGTCGTCATCATCCACGGCCAGCCTACGCCCAGGGCCTCACTCCAGGCCGTGGGAGGCGCATGGGCCGTCACTCCGGCCACGGATGGCCACTGCCATTCTAGCCGTGGTAAGCAGTCGCCATTCCTGTGGTGGCAGCGGCCGTCGTTCAGACCGTGACTGCGGCCATCACTCCGGACATGGTAAGCGGTCGTCATTCCGGTTATAGTAGAAACCATAACTTCAGCCTCGATAAGGGCCGTCGCTCCGGCCATGGGTGCAATCCGGGTATTCGGCCGCACAGATTCGGCCACGTCGAGGTCATCGTCCCAGATCTTCTCGCCCTCATCAAACTGCCAAGTCATCTGGACCAGGCCAAATTGCCCAGTCATGCGACTCAGCAGGTTTGGCTCCCTGGTTTGGAGGAAACTGCAATAAGGATCATTAAAGCAAGAAAAAGGGTTCCAGAGCGATTGAAGCAAGAAAAAGGCTCGCTGGATAATAATTTTAAGTTTGGGGAAGGAGGGTGAAGAAACTGGGGAAGGACAGTATGAACCTTCAAAGAAAAAAAAATGAACTCAGGAAGCCTGGGAGTGTGAAGGAAAATACGAAGGAGTTTGGGTTTTTATACTAGCACAGGAGCTCAAAGCAGAGGTTTGATCTCAAAAGATGAAACGGCCTGACAGCGCACTCAGAGCACGCGAAGTTATGACAGTGACCGTCGTTTCATTTGACGAGGCTTCGCGACGCCCTGGGCAATGATGGTCTGCGCAACGTGCTTGAGGCATTAAATGCGCGGAATGCGCCGACTGGCCTGCGCATTTAATGCCCCAGTTGTCAATCACTTCAGAAAGGAATGCAAAGGGTCCATCCCTTGGAATCCATTCGGCCCCTACCCATGCCGAGGCCGAAGAATCCAGGGATGTGGGGGCAATGTTTGTGCCTGATAAATCACGGCCACGAGCTGGGTTTAGGGTTTAGGGCACTGGTTTGCAGAGGATGAAACGCAGCGTTTCGTCAGGGCATATTCGCCTTCCTTAAAAAATAAAAGAAGAAATGCTAAGGCATGATCATCTCGGCCTCAAGCATAGGACGAGGCCGAGGCCGAACAAAATTGCGGCCAAAACATTAAAGGCAAATCATCACGTGACAGCAGGGTCCCAGGCTTCATTTAATGAAGTACTGCCTGTTTAATGCAGCAAAACCCATTGGCCACAAAGTAGCATTTAATGCATGAGGGAAGGTGGGAAGTGACTGAAGTCAGGATTTGGTGATAGAGATCAGAGTGATTAGACGTGGACATTCTCACAAGAATTCTGACAGCTTGAGATGTTGGTTCACCAGCTATCCAGACCATAAATGCGTCTCCACGGCCAGAGGTTCAGAACCCACGATTGAGCGCGGCGGCCGAGATTCACCAAGATTTCTGGGGTCCCATCACCATACTTCACGATCCCAAATGTCGATTGGACTACCCACTTGCGCTAATCAGACTCCACTATGCGCAAATTCAGCCTCGATTACTCATCCAGGGACTCTTCCTATAAATACAAGGCTCAAGCTACATTCAAAGGGTTCAAACACCAAAACAAGCCTCCCACGGAGCAACTTATTTTCTTCTGTAATGCACTTTCAATATCTTTACTTGCTTTCTTAGGAGTAGTGTTAGATTGTAAGCAGAATCCATTCATCAATATATCATACGACCCTTGATTTTTCAAGGCGCCGGAGCACTATCTCTGTTTGTTCACTCACTCACCCCATATATCACACGACCGTCGCTCCCTGAGCAGCGCGCCGGAGCACCGCCCAAAACCCACCACCAACACCATCACTCGACGGCCTTGTAGTTCAGGCCGTGAACCTAACAGCCGAGACCAGTTCCTCTCTCGGCTACAATCGTTTGACCAGGAAGACAGATCAAACAGGTGCACCATTCACCCATCCAACACTCACCTAAACATCAACGCACGGTAAACCGTACTGGCACGCCCGCGCACAACCGCACCGCACCCAAAAGCAGGAAACCCCGTGTTAAAGCACATCCCCTAGGCCCGGAACTCCAGGCCGTGAGATTTGCGCGGCAGACAAATGGACAGTTCAGGTTCGTACGAAGTGTTGTGAATTAATGACTAACTCACTGCCCTTTTAAGATCTTGTTGTTGATGGACTTTGGACAAAGAACTCAATGATGGATGAGTCTTACACACACACACAGAAATTAACCAAGCACAAATGACACAAGTGTTTATAGAGGTTCAGCAAATTGCCTACATCCTCTTTGGTGATCACCTTGAGAAATTTCACTAATGAAGATAGGTTACAACTTTGGTTTACAAAGGAAACCCCCTTAGAACACTACCCTCACAATCTGTTTCTCTCACACCCTTGCTCAACACCTTGATACACTTAGAGAACTCTCTTGCTCTCACCTTGGTTTTTTTTTTAACAAAGCTCTCTAAAGAAACTCAAACTTGTTTCCAGCTTTTGCCACTACATTAGTTCAACATTCTTTCTCCCTTGTGTTATCTTACTTCATCCCATTACCTACACAAGCCAATGGACAAGAGATAGGATATCTGATTGTCCTCCACGTTCTTTCCTTTTAGTCACCACTTAGACTAAGGGTCAGATTAGGTAGGTAATACAATCCCACTCAGCCACCTCCATTAAACCAGAAAATGGAGAGGAGATTAATCAAAATAGGATAACCAATTAGCCATGAGTGCTCTCCCAACTATCCAGCAGGTAGTCAACCCTCTTTTACCTCAGAAGTGATCCATTAAGCACCTGCAAACTCGTGGAAAGCGATAGCCATTGAAAAGACAGTTGAAAATACGTAAGCAAAGCATCACAGCACGACTGGAGCGACCGGTCGTCAGGAATGGGCGACCGGTCGCCAGAAGTTTTCCCTCCAGACTTTGAATCTGCTTCTAAGCGACCGGTCGCAAATGTCCAGCGACCGGTCGCTCGTGTGCCTGCGACCGGTCACAAAGAACTAGCGACCGGTCGCTCTTCAGTTTTGCTTCCAGACTTCGAATCTGCTTCAAAACGACCGGTCGCAAATGTCCAGCGACCGGTCGCTTTTAGGCAGATTCAAAATCATCCTTTGAGCGCCAAAAAAACTTTGTATCCATTTAGGTGAGCCATTTTTCCAACAATCTCCACCATGGCGAGCCTAATACTCCTTGTGGACATCATTGCCTTCCAGGACATCTGTAATGTCTTGAGAATCGCCCTGATAACTCTCAAGAACTCCACCTCAATCTTTAGCATGTAACAAGATTGAGCAAGGTCAAACAATGCTTGAACTTTGCTGCTGTGACTGGCTTTGTTAGGCAATCTGAAGCGTTCTCATTTGTATGAACCTTCATTATTGTGATGTCTCCATCATTCACCCAATCCCTTATCCGGTGGTATCTCACATCAATGTGTTTGGACCTCCCATGAAACACTTGATTCTTCACTAAGCAAATAGCACTTTGACTGTCACTTAGAATCACCACCAAGTCTTGAGCTATCCCGAATTCCTTTGCCAATCTCTTCAGCCATACCGCTTCTTTTGAAGCTTCCGTTAACGCCATATACTCCGCTTCCGTAGTAGACAAGGCACTAACCGATTGTAACACTGCTCTCCAACTAATCGGTCCTCCACCACAAGTGAAGACATATCCTGTGGTGGATCTCCTCTTGTCTAAATCTCCTGCATAATCAGAATCTACATACCCCGACACACATGCATTTCCTTGTTGTCTTTCAAACAATATCCCAAGCCTTTTGGTGCCCTTCAAGTACCTGAGAATCCATTTTGCTGCTGTCCAATGTTGCCTTCCAGGATTCGCCATATACCTTGACACCACACTAACGGCTTGGGCTAAGTCGGGGCGTGTGCACACCATTGCATACATGAGACACCCTACCAAGCTTGCATATGGAACTTTACTCATTTCTTCCTTCTCCACATTCGTAGAAGGACATTCTTTTGCACTTAACTTAAAATGCTCCGCCAAAGGAGTAGACACCGGTTTGCAATCCATCATATTAAACCTTTCAAGTACCTTGGAAATGTACTTGCTTTGTGACAGCCACAACTTGCCTTCCTTTCTGTCTCTCCTTATCTCCATTCCTAGGATCTTTTGTGCAGCACCAAGATCCTTCATGTCAAACTCCCTTCCAAGCAATGTCTTCAAATTCTGGATTTTTGACATGTCCTTACATGCAATTAGCATGTCATCAACATAAAGAAGCAAAAGGATGAAGTTACCATCCTTGAATGCATGAGAGTAAACACAACAATCAGATTCACATCTTCTATACCCAATCTTCATCATGTAAGAATCAAAGCACTTGTTCCACTGCCTTGGAGATTGCTTCAGCCCATACAAAGACTTCTTCAACCTGCAAACCAGATTTTCCTTCCCTGCTTCAATGAACCCTTGAGGTTGGCTCATGTAGATGTCTTCCTCCAATTCACCATGAAGGAAAGCAGTCTTCACATCCATTTGCTCCACCTCCATGTCCTCTTGTGCTACTATGGAGAGTAGTAGTCGTATAGAAGTATGTTTCACCACCGGAGAGAAGATTTCATCATAATCAACTCCCTCCTTTTGTAAGAATCCTTTTGCCACCAACCGAGCTTTGAATAAGGTGGCACCCTTCTCATGCATTTCTTCTTTCTTCCTAAACACCCATTTGCAGCCAATAACCTTGCGACCTTTGGGTTTAGGAACTAACTCCCAAACTGAGTTTTGGTGTAGAGATTCCATCTCTTGCATCATAGCTTCCATCCAACTTTCCCGTTCCTTGTTCTCAACAGCTTCTTGGAACGTGGTTGGTTCTTCTTCACTAGCATTTAGGGCATAGTGAACTGCATCCGTCTCCCATCCAAACCTTTGAGGTGGTTTGATGGTTCTCTTGGGCCTAGACCGAGCTATAGATGATGGCTCCACCTGTTCTTGAGCCTCTTCTTCTTCTTGAGTGTGTTGTTGATGCTGCCCAGCTTCTTCCTCTTCAATGTCAGACTCCACCTCCTCCTGAACATCTTCAGTTGGCTGTTTCCGTGAAGTCTTTCTTGACACCTTCTTGAGTGGAACTTCAATGGTTGTTTCTTTCTCAACAACATCCTCTTTTGCCTCTGAATTCTTGACTTTGTTCATAGGTATGGTCTTCTCATCAAACACAACATTTCTGCTGAGTATCTTCTTGTGGTTCACTGGATCCCACAGCTTGTAGCCCTTCACACCACTCTCAAATCCAATGAAGATACATTCAAGAGACTTTGGCTTCAACTTGGATCTTTCATCACTAGGAATAAGTGCATATGCACTGCACCCAAACACCTTAAGATTCGAATAATCGATTGACCTTTTAGACCATACCTCCTCTGCACACTTGAACTCAAGATTTCTTGAAGGCGATCGGTTAACCAAATAGGCAGCGTGGTTAACCGTTTCTGCCCAAAAAGATTCGGGCAACCCTGCATGAATTCTCATACATCTCTCACGCTCCATGAGAGTTCGGTTCATCCTCTCCGCAGCTCCATTTTGTTGGGGTGTCTTCTTCACGGTAAAGTGCCTCTTAATGCCTTCACTTTTGCAAAACTCAAGGAACTTGCTGTCCTTATATTCACCACCATTGTCACTCTTTAGGATCTTGATCTTTCTTCCGGTTAGGTTCTCTACTTCCGCCTTCCACTCTTTGAATTTGGTGAAGACCTCAGATTTCTCCTTCATGAAGTAGACCCAAACCTTCCTGGAAAAATCATCCAAGAAAGTCACAAAATAGCGAGCTCCACCCTTCGATTTAACCGGTGATGGCCCCCATACATCCGTGTGAATATAATCTAGCACACCCGTGCTTTCTTCCTCTTTGTTTCGCTGCTTGAAAGCTATTTTTGATTGCTTTCCCATGGTACAAAATCTGCAGAACTCAAGCTTGCAACTTTGAACACCTTTCAACAATTTTCTGTTGTGTAGTTCCTGCATGCCCCTCTCACTCATGTGCCCTAGCCTCAAATGCCAAAGCTGAGTTTCATCTTCCGAGTCCTTGCTTGTAGATACAGCTGCTCCACCTATGATTGTTGTACCACACAACCTATATAGACAATTAGGTTGAATCTCTCCCTTCATAATCACAAGTGAACCTTTTGAGACTATGAGTTTCCCTCCATTTGCTTTGAATGAATAACCATTCTTATCAAGAGTTCCAAGGGAAATGAGATTCTTACGCAACTTTGGAATATGCCTTACCATTCCAAGCGTCCTAACAGCCCCATCATGCATCTTCACCTTGATTGTACCGGTTCCTTTGACTCTACACATTGAGCCATCCCCCATCATCACTTCACTGCTATCTTCTTTCTCATACGTGTCAAACCACTCCTTGTTTGAGCACATATGATATGAGCATCCGGAATCCAAAATCCAATCGGAAGAGGAACACCTTGAAGAATTAGCCAATGCATTTGTTTTAACATTGCTATTAACACACAAAAGCTCACCATCACTTTCCGTGACATCCTCCGCTGTGTTTGCTGCATTCTTCCCTTTGTTCTTCTTCTCCTTCCATATGGGGCAATTCTTTTTCCAATGCTCCTTTGACCCACACTCGAAACAACCATCTTTCGCCTTGGATTTGGACCTTCCTCTATTGCCTTTCTTGCCTTCACGCCTCTTTGAACGACCTCTCTCTCCGGTCTTTGCAACTAGACCTTCACCTTGAGAGTTTTCTCCTGAACGTTGAGTCATCCTATGGTGTGTCATGATGTCTTGCACCACAGGCTCAAAATCAAGAGTAACCTTTCCGAACATAAGAGTGGTTCGGAAGTGTTTATAGGACGAAGGTAAGGATGTCAACAACATGAGAGCCTTATCCTCCGGACTATAATTCACATCCATTCTCTGCAAGTCAGCAACACATCTATTGAAACTACTTAGATGTTCCATTAGATTTCCTCCCTCCTCCATCTTAAGATTCAGGAGTTCTTCCTTGAGGAAGAGTTTGTTGGACAACGATTTCCCTGCAAACATCTCTTCGAGCTTCTCCCATGTTTGCTTCGCTGTATCCTTTATCACGTTGATGAGCACCTCATCGGAGAGATAGTTTTCGATAGCTCCTCTGGCTAACTCGTCAAGAACTCCCCACTCATCATCCGTCATGCTTGCTGGCTTCTTCTCCTTGCCAACCAACACAACATGGAGCTGTTGTTGTGTAAGAGCTGACTTCATCCTTCGTTGCCAAAGAGTGAAGTTCTCCTTCCCTGTGAAAGGCTTTAACTCCACCTTCATACTTGCTGCCTGTGGTGGCTTCATATGCTGTGAACTGCTACCACTCTCAGCTTCCATGTCACTTGCCATCTTCAACACACTAGCACTCCAAGAGAAGAACTAGCTCCAGCTGCCAAACACAGCTCTGATACCACTTGTTGTGAATTAATGACTAACTCACTGCCCTTTTAAGATCTTGTTGTTGATGGACTTTGGACAAAGAACTCAATGATGGATGAGTCTTACACACACACACAGAAATTAACCAAGCACAAATGACACAAGTGTTTATAGAGGTTCAGCAAATTGCCTACATCCTCTTTGGTGATCACCTTGAGAAATTTCACTAATGAAGATAGGTTACAACTTTGGTTTACAAAGGAAACCCCCTTAGAACACTACCCTCACAATCTGTTTCTCTCACACCCTTGCTCAACACCTTGATACACTTAGAGAACTCTCTTGCTCTCACCTTGGTTTTTTTTTTAACAAAGCTCTCTAAAGAAACTCAAACTTGTTTCCAGCTTTTGCCACTACATTAGTTCAACATTCTTTCTCCCTTGTGTTATCTTACTTCATCCCATTACCTACACAAGCCAATGGACAAGAGATAGGATATCTGATTGTCCTCCACGTTCTTTCCTTTTAGTCACCACTTAGACTAAGGGTCAGATTAGGTAGGTAATACAATCCCACTCAGCCACCTCCATTAAACCAGAAAATGGAGAGGAGATTAATCAAAATAGGATAACCAATTAGCCATGAGTGCTCTCCCAACTATCCAGCAGGTAGTCAACCCTCTTTTACCTCAGAAGTGATCCATTAAGCACCTGCAAACTCGTGGAAAGCGATAGCCATTGAAAAGACAGTTGAAAATACGTAAGCAAAGCATCACAGCACGACTGGAGCGACCGGTCGTCAGGAATGGGCGACCGGTCGCCAGAAGTTTTCCCTCCAGACTTTGAATCTGCTTCTAAGCGACCGGTCGCAAATGTCCAGCGACCGGTCGCTCGTGTGCCTGCGACCGGTCGCAAAGAACTAGCGACCGGTCGCTCTTCAGTTTTGCTTCCAGACTTCGAATCTGCTTCAAAACGACCGGTCGCAAATGTCCAGCGACCGGTCGCTTTTAGGCAGATTCAAAATCATCCTTTGAGCGCCAAAAAAACTTTGTATCCATTTAGGTGAGCCATTTTTCCAACACGAAGTTCATCTTGTAATGGAGTGGTTGGTGTATTGCGTAGTTCTTTTGATTGGATTTCACTCAAAACTTACCAAATGACTCCTCCCACCATATTATGACGTCGCCAAAGTTTTGGGCTCACTCCGATATCAATTGGTCCAAGAAACTGGACAATTAAGTTTTGTACGAAGTTCGTACTCTAAATCGAGTGGTTGGTGTATTGCATAGTTTTAGTGATTGGATTACCCTCAAAACTCACCAAATGACTCCTCCCACCATATTATGATGTTGTCCAAGTTTTGGCTCCAACCAATATCGATTGGTCCAAGAAATTGGACAATTCATGTCCGTACGAAGTTCGTTCTGTAATGGAGTGGTTGGGATATTGCATAGCTTTAGCGATTGGAATTCACTCAAAACTCACCAAATAAGTCCTCCCACCATATTATGATGTTGTCCAAGTTTTGGGCTCAATCCAATGTCGATTGGTCCAAGAAAATGGACAATTAAGTTTCTTACAAAGTTTGTACTCTAAATGGAGTGGTTGGTGTATTGCACAGTTTTAGCGGTTGGATTTCACTCAAAATTAATCAAATGACTCCTCCCACCATATTATGATATTGCCCAAGTTTTGGGCTCTAACCGATATCGATTGGTCCAAGAAATTGGACAATTCAATTTCTTACGAAATTCGTTCTGTAATGGGGTAGCTGGTGTATTGCATGGTTTTTAGGATCGGATTTCACTAAAAACTCTCCAAATGACTCATCCCACCATATTATGATGTTGCCCGAGTTTTGGGCTCAATCCTATATCGATTGGTCCAAGAAATGGGACACTGAATGTTCGTACGAAGTTCGTACTGGAAATGGAGTGGTTGGTGTATAACATAGTTTTAGAGTTTGGATTTCACTCAAAACTCACCAAATGACTCCTCCCACCATGTTATGATGTTGCCCAGGTTTGGGGCTCAATCCGATATCGATTGGTCCAAGAAATTGGACAAATCATGTTCGTTATGTAATGAAGTGGTTGGTGTATTGCATAGTTTTAGCAATTGGATTTCACTCAAAACTCACCAAAAGACTCCTCCCACCATGTTATGATGTTTTCCAAGTTTTGGGCTCAATTCGATATCGATTGGTCCAAGAAATTGAACAATTCAGGTTCGTATGAAGTTTGTTTTGTAACGGAGTGGTTGGTGTATTGCATAGTTCTTGGGATTGGATTTCACTCAAAACTCACCAAATGACACCTCCTACCATATTATGTTGTTGCCCAGGTTTTGGGCTCAATCCGATATCGATTGGTCTGAGAAATTGGAAAATTCAGGTTCGTACGAAGTTCGTACTGTAAATGGTGTTATTGATGTATTGCATAGTTTTTGCTATTGGATTTCACCAAAAACTCACCAAATGACTCCTCTCACCATATTATGATGTTGCTCAAGTTTTGGGCCCAATCCGATATCAATTGGTCCAAGAAATTGGACAATTAACGAAAGTACGCAATTCGTATTCTAAATATAGTGGTTGGTGGATTGCAATGTTTTAGCGATTGGATTTCACTCCAATACTCATCAAATGACTCCTCCCAACATAGTATGATGTTGCCCAAGTTTTGCGCTCAATCCGACATAGATTGGTCCAAGAAATTGGACAATTCAAGTTCGTACAAAGTTCGTTCTGTAATGGAGTGGATGGTGCATTGCATAGTTTTAGCAATTGGATTTCACTCAAAACTCATCAAATGACTCCTCCCACCATATTATGATGTTGCCCAAGTTTTGGGCTCCATACGATATCGACTAGTTTGAGAAATTGGACAATTCAGGTTCGTACGAAGTTCATTCTGTAATGGAGTGGTTGGTGTATTGCGTAGTTTTAGCGATTCGATTTCACTCAAAACTCATCAAATGACTCCTCCCACAATATTATGATGTTGCCAGAATTTTGGGCTCAATCCGATATCGATTGGTCCGAGAAATTGGACAATTCAGGTTCGTACTAAGTTCGTACTCTAAAAAGAGTGTTTGGTGCATTGCATAGTTTTAGCGATTGGATTTCACTCCAAACTCAGCAAATGACTCTTCCCACCATATTATGATGTTGCCCAAGTTTTGGGCTCCATCCAAAGCCGATTGGTCCAAGAAAGTGGACAATTAAGTACAGTACGAAGTTCATACTGTAAATGAAGTGGTTGGTGTATTGCATAGTTCTTGGGATTGGATTTCACTCAAAACTCACCAAATGACACCTCCCACCATATTATGATGTTGCCCAAGCTTTGGGCTCAATCCAATGTCGATTGGTCCGAGAAATTGGACAATTAAATTTCGTACTCTAAATGGAGTGGTTGGTGTATTGCATAGTTTTAGCGATTGCATTTCACTCAAAAGTCACAACTGACTCCTCCCACCATATTATGATGTTGCCCAAGTTTTGGGATCAATCCGATATCGATTGGTCCAAGAAATTGGACAATTCAAGTTCGTACGAAGTTCGTTCTATAATGGAGTGGTTGGTGTATTCCATAGTTTTAGAGATTGGATTTCACTCAAAACTCACCAAATGACTCCTCCCTCCATATTATGATGTTGCCAAAGTTTTGGGATCAATCCAATATCGATTGGAGCAAGAAATTGGACAATTCAGGTTCATTCGATGTTCGTTCTGTAATGGAGTGGTTGGTCTATTGCATAGTTTTAGCGATTGGATTTCACTCAAAACTCACCAAACGACTCGTCCTGCCATATTATGACATTGCCCAAGTTTTGTGCTCAATCCGATATCGATTGGTCCAAGAAATTGGACAATTCATGTATGTACGAAGTTTGTTCTGTAATGGAGTTGTTGGTGTATTGCATAGTTTTAGCGATTGAATTTCACTCAAAACTCATTCAATGAGTCCTCCCGCCATATTATGATGTTCCCCAAGTTTTGGGCTCCATACGATAACGGTTGGACCAAGAAATTGGACAATTTAGGTTCGTACGAAGTTTGTTCTGTAATGGAGTGGTTGGTGTATTGCATAGTTTTAGCGATTCGATTTCACTCAAAACTCATCAAATGACTGATCGCACCATATTATGATGTTGCCCAAGTTTTGGGCTCAATCCAATATTGATT
The DNA here is from genome assembly GCF_965620075.1 of Prunus avium. Taxonomy (NCBI): domain Eukaryota; kingdom Viridiplantae; phylum Streptophyta; class Magnoliopsida; order Rosales; family Rosaceae; genus Prunus; species Prunus avium. The sequence goes on from NC_142284.1 coordinate 34,742,300, forward strand.
GGTCCGAGAAATTGGACAATTCAGGTTCGTACTCTAAATGAAGTGGTTGGTGTATTGCATAGTTTTAGGGATTGAATTTCACTCAAAACTCTTCAAATGACTCATCCCACCATATTATGATGTTGCCCAGGTTTCGGGCTCAATCCAACATCGATTGGTCCAAGAAATTGGACATTTCATGTTCGTACGAAGTTTGTTCTATAATGGAGTGGTTGGTGTATTGCATAGTTTTAGCGATTGAATTTTCGTCAAAACTCACCAAATGACTTCTCCCACCATATTATGAGGTTGCCCAAGTTTTGGGCTCCATCCGATATCAATTTGTCCAAGAAATTGGACAATTCAGGTTCGTACGTAGTTCGTTCTGTAATGTAATGCTTGGTGAATTGCAAAGTTTCAGCAATTGCATTTCACTAAAAACCACCAAATGACTCCTCCCACCACATTATGATGTTGTCCAAGTTTTGGGCTCAATCCGATATCGATTGGTCCAAGAAATTGGACAATTCATGTTCGTACGAAGTTCGTTCTGTAATGGAGTGGTTGGTGTATTGCATAGTTCTTGGGATTGGATTTCACTCTAAACTCATCAAATGACTCCTCCCACCATATTATGGTTTTGCCCAAGTTTTGGGCTCAATCCAATATCGATTGGTCCAAGAAATTGGACAATTCATATTCGTACGAAGTTCGTTCTGTAACGGAGTGGTTGGTGTATTGCATAGTTCTAGCGATTGAATTTTAGTCAAAACTCACCAAATGACTCGTCCCACCATATTATGACGTTGCCCAAGATTTGGGCTCCATCCGATATCGATTGGTCCAAGAAATTAGACAATTCAGTTTTGTACGAAGTTCGTTCTGTAACGAAGTAGTTGGTGTATTGCACAGTTCTTGGGATTGGATTTCACTCAAAACTCACCATATGACTCCTCCCACCATATTATGATGTTGCCCAAGTTTTGGGCTCAATCCAATATCGATTGGTCCAAGAAATTGGACAATTCAAGTTCAAACGCAGTTTGTTCCTTAAATGGAGTGGTTGGTGTATTGCGTAGTTTTTGCAATTGGATTTCACTCTAAACTTACCGAATGACACGTCCCACCATTTTATGATGTTGGCCAAGTTTTGGGCTCGATCTGAAATGAATAGCTGTAAGAAATTGGACAATTCAAGTTTGTACGAAGTTCATTCCTTAAATGGAGTGGTTAGTGTATTGCATACTTTTAGCAATTGGATTTCACTCAAAACTCACCAAATGACTCCGCCCACCATATTTTGATGTTGGCCAAGTTATGGGCTTGATCCGAAATCAATAGGTGTAAGAAATTGGACAATTCAAGTTCGTACGAAGTTCGTTCCGTGAATGGAGTTGTTGGTGTATTTCAGACTTTTAGCAATTGGATTTCACTCAAAACTCACCGAATGACTCCTCCCACCATATTATGATGTTGCCCAAGTTTCAGGCTCGATCCAAAATCAATAGGTGTAAGAAATTAGACAATTCAAGTTCGTACGAAGTTCGTTCCTTAAATGAAGTGGTTGGTGTATTGCGTAGTTTTAGCAATTGGATTTCACTAAAAACTCACCCAATGACACCTCCCACCATAATATGATGTTGGCCATGTTTTGGGCTCGATCCAATATCAATAGTTCTAAGAAATTGGACAATTCAAGTTCGTACGAAGTTCGTCCCGTAAATGGAGTGGTTGGTGTATTTCATACTTTTAGCAATTGGATTTCACTCAAAACTCACCGAATGACTCCTCCCACCATATTATGATGTTGCCCAAGTTTTGGGCTCGATCCGAAATCAATAGGAGTAAGAACTTGGACAATTCAAGTTCAGACGTAGTTTGTTCCTTAAATGGAATGATTGGTGTATTGCATACTTTTAGCAATTGGATTTCACTCAAAACTCACCAAATGACTCATATGCCAAATTTCACTTTCAACAACACTATATAGGCATCGATAAAACGGAAAATCGATGCTATTAGTATATTAGGCATCGATTTTGCAAATAGTGATACTAAACAAGTATAAAGACATAAGTACGAATTTTTGGGTTTTTAGGATTGTTGGGGTCTTTTTCTTCCAGCAGCCAGACGAATGGGCTTGGGTTGCTATAAAGGATGAGTGGAGAAGATTGCCCCTGTTTCTGTGTTTAAAGATCGGGCTCCAAGAGAGTTTTGAAAGGAGTAGTGACAACCTTAGAAAACACCTTGGATTCTTTCACCAATCAACCAAATAAACGTGACAAATTAGCAATGAAATGACTTGGCTTGAGGAGCTTGTGGCATGGGAGCTAAGCCTTCACAAGTTTAGCAATCTAAGAGAGAGACAAATGCTCGAATTTCTCATGGAAACAAATATTCAGGGCAAGGGGGAGAGAGATCTGAAGAGATTTTTGACTAAGGAAGAGAGGTAGAGATGAAAATAGAGACTGGGGTGTCTTGAGTTAATTCCCAGCCGCTTGACAAAGCTTGGTCGCGCTCTGGATGATTTACCAGAAAAATGGGAAGAGATGGAGGAATGGGGCTCGAAATTGCAGAGGTTTCAGGGATGAGAGATGAAGCTTGCTCTCTGAATGTGGTTGTTTTGCTGGGTAGAGAAAGCTCCCTTTTATAGGCACTTAGAACCCTAATTCTATCGATCCTCCATTCCCATGTTTCCTTTGCTTCTTCCCATTCACTCTCTTTTGGTGAAATTTCTTCAACCAGAGCGCATGGGTCACAGGCTCTTTGGAGTTCCAAGGCTTTCTATGCGGCTGGACCACCCCATGGGGGTGAGGCGTCACCTGCTTTCTTCCTTGGTTTTCAAATTAGAGCTCGCAGAGGAAAAAGAGAATGGATGGAGTCGTTTGTCCAATGGGTATTCCTCCTGTCCTATGGATTTCCGTTGGTTTTTGCGATGACCTCTGTTTGACTTGGTTCTGGAGCTTTGACAAGGGTGGAATACGATGCTAGGTTTTTAACAAGGATCTGGGCTGGGCTTTGTTCACAAGTATCAGGTTATTGGTACTTTCTTTCTAGTGGCCTGCATGTTTTCGTCAAGGTGCTGGAAGTAGCCTATTTGCTTTATTTTGGGTGTTTTAACTAACGTGAGATTGTCTAAGTGTGGCAGCAGACTATAAGGTGTTTTCCTAAGGCTTCGGATCACTTTTTTCCCCTCTCTCATGCTAACCCATGTATTTGGGCCCGAGGAATGGGCTTGAGTTTTAGTGCTCCCAAGTGGCCTAAAACTTTCCATTCCTTGAACCCTCAATGGGCCCTGTGAGTGCTCGTACCCGTCCATACTACAACCTTCTCAGCAAGCCCCGGGTAATTACATGGCTTGGGCCCACTTAAGCTTATAGTTGCTTGTTTGCTTGGTGTGGCACGTGTGTATAGGGGTGGGCACGATCCGGATTGGATCGATTTCACCTCAAAACCACGGCTGAACGAATTACAATATGACGGTTTGGTTTGGTTCGGTTTGGATAAAAGTAATAAAGGAAACCGAACCAAACCAAACCAATTTAAGACGGATTGGTTCGGTTTGGTTCGGCCGGTTTGGGCCTAAGCCCAATTCTATTTCTTTTTGCATTTTTTCAACATTGTTAGCCCAATTATAACCAAAAAATTCACAACTTGCTTCATACATAAATCATTTTCTAGAGTACGAAACCATCCTAAAGCTCAAAATGTCATAAAACTTCATATTTCACTAACTAATATAGCTCAATTCAAATATTCATATATAGTTATTAATTAATTAGAGTATTACACATGTAAAATAATATATATATATATATATATATATATATACATAAACGGCCCGGTTTGGTTTAAGCCGGTTTACAAAAGCTCAAAACCAAACCAAACCAAACTATATACGATCTGGTTTGGTTTTTAAACCGTTTGACTTTTTCTTGGTCAAAACCAAACCAAACCGGTAATTATGGTTCAGTTCGGTCAGTTTCATCAGTTCGGCCGGATTGATGTCCACCCCTACATGTGTAAGCGCATATGACGAACTTTTATGTGCTTCAATCGGGTTTTTTCTCAAGAAAGGATCGCATTGAGCTAGGAATATTTTTGGGCCTCAATAATGATGCTGTCTTTGATTCCCCTTTAGAGCAAGTCCACCGCATGCCCTTTTGCCAGGGCAACAGGCCCCCCCAGCAGGAAATGGACCTCCAGCGCAGGAAAAGCAGCCCGGGCAAGCCCTGGGTACCACCAGCCCGGGCAAGCCCAAGGGCAGATCTTGACTGGGCTTCAGCCCGAAGGCGCTGACGTCAGCGAAGCAAATCAAATTTTTTTTTGGGTTAAAAAAAATAAAAAAAAAACTAAAAAATTCTGGATTTTTTCTCTATAAATACCTATCAATTTCATTCACTTTCCACACCAATTTTCATATAAACTCTTCTCCTTCCGTATGTATGAAGAATTGTTGTATTGTTTCCCTTTTATTCAATAAAGAAAGCATTAAATAATATGAATATTTATTATAAATATTTGCAAATGAAAACAAAGTTTAATTAAAAACAAACGTTATTTTATTGCAAACAACACACAAAACAAAGCATAATTCCAAACACACCACACACAAAATAAAACATAATTAAAAATAAAACATAATTTCAAACACACCACACACAAAATAAAGCAAACTTGAAAAGAAAGCATTAATCTTTACTTCATCCATTGTGATTGCCTTTCATCTCCCACAAGTAGGAAATAAAGTACAATGAATAGTATTTGCCCTTGCCCTAGCCTTTTGGGGTGGAACCAAAAAATGCAAGGCTGCCACTATTCACGTGAATAGTGGCAGCCCTTGCCTTGCCTTAGCCCTTGCCTTAGCCCTTTGGGGTGGACTTGCTCTTAGCATCATCTCTTTTAATCACATATGCCTAAAGTGATTTGGCTTTTTGTAAATTTTTTTTTTTAATGAGGGACAGTTTTTTAAAAAAAAGCCGCTGATGCCTAAAGTGTAGTCAACGCTGCTCCAAAAATTTTCACGCTCTCTCTCAAACTCTCACCCTAGTCTCCATCTCCCTCTCAATTTTTTCAGTCCCTCTCAAACTCTCGCCCTAACTTCCATCTCCCTCTCAATTTTTTCACTCCCCTCTCCCTCTCAATTTTTTTTTTCTGTCCCTCTCAAACTCTCTCTTTCTTCTCTCTCCTCCATCACTGCCTCATTCTCTCTCAGACTCTCAGACGCTCTGGACGAGGTGGGCGCTTTCGTCAGGCCTAAAGCCCAGCCACCCTTGCCCCTCCCTGAGCCGCGGTGAGCTTCAAAAGCTCCGAGAGGTTTTTGAGTTTCAGACGCTATTTCCAGCGACTCTGGCCACTGTTTTCATGAGTGAGGTATGGATATCCCTCTCCTCATCACGCTCTAGCTGGTATTGTAATTATTTTGGGTTAATTTCGAAGTTTTCAAGTTTGATTTTCTACACCTATGGACGCTCAGAAGATTCTTAATCAGCCTCTATGACGCCGCTTCCTGGTTAGGTCTTCATCGTGCTTTAATCTCCGATCTTTTTCGTTTATTTCTCTGTTAATCTTGATAGATCTATGCTTCAGTTTACTGAGCTCTTTGTCATCATCGTTATGGATATCTTATTATTAATTTGATGTATATTTTTTATTGTGACTTGCTATTTGAGCCTATTTGTCCATATCATGAATCGTAAACTTCTTTCAGTCCTTTCAATTATCGATTTCTATTTAATGCATTTCAATTTCTTGTGTTTTTAATAATAAATGTCTTGTTTTCTTGGCCCAAACCCTTCCAGATCCAATAGGGAATTTTTGTATCAGAATTTGTGTGAAGTTATAAAGGCTGGAGCAACAACTCTGAACATTCCTGACACTGTGGGTTATAAAATGCCAAGTGAATATAGTCAGTTGATTTCTGGCATAAAATCTAATACCCCTGGAATTGAGAATGTTATCATTTTGACTCACTGCCAAAATGATCTTGGACTTTCTACTGTCAATACTATAGCGGTATGCCATGTTGAGCAGCCTGACTTTGGTAAAGTTTTACTTTTTATTTTTTGGGTTTTCGCCGCATTACATTTTTTTGTTTTCTTGTTCGACATTGAATTCATTTTAATTAGCAGCGGTTGAGGTGGAAGAAAAGAAGGTCTATGATCAGGCTGGTGAGGAGAATGAATTGATGTTGGATGGTGGATTTGTGGTGCCTCCAACAAACGCATTTGGCCACACTTTCAGGTCCCTTCTGTTCTTGCCATATTCTAGGCTGCATTCAATTATGATCATGAAACATTTTAATGTACATTTTGCCTTTCCTTTCTGTTTCCAAAGAAGCTCAAAAAATGTCATATTCCCTTTTCCTTTATATTATATATCATCATTATTACTACTGATGTGAAGTTTATTCATCAAAATGCAGGGATTATGATGTTAACAGTGACCGGAGCGATGGTGTTGAGGAATTCTATCGAATCAACTACATTAACCAAAGTGTTGACTTTGTAAGCAAACAGCTGCGGATTACATTTTCTTCAATTTGGAAAAGGTTATATTAATAATGATTCTGTTATGTATTCCAAAATATTACAGAGTTATTCATATCATATATGGATACAGTTTATTTGAGAGAGATAAAGTGAAGGGAGAGGGAGAGAAACATCAAAGTCTGAACTCTTTTTCTATTTTGTGTTTTCGATTGGTAATTCATTCAATATTTGTTGTGTTCCTGATTAGTGCAGCTGTTTAATTCGAACCTGGGATTCTTAGTTCCCCAACTAACGTATTTGGTTTATAACAGTGGAAACTGAGAGAAGGTGAACATAACTAAATTTTGATTTTGCTACTTTTTACTCTTTTCAATCACTACATAATGAAAATTTCAATATTGAAATCTTTTTTGCTCTTCCGTACAAAACTTGCAGTGATATTGAACGCAACTATGGTGTTAGGTTGTTCTTTTTTAATTAATCAGAGTTTCTTACAATGTGGCCTTAGGTGATTCACAATTCTTGGAGGATGAAAGCACAAATTTTTTTGCACGTAAAGTGGCAAATCATTACAGTGCAAGGACGAATCAAATGCTGGAAGAACGAGAAGCTCGTCCAATCATCCATTTAAAAAAGCTTAACAATTGGGTATGTCCTTTAATCTCGTAGATACTCCATAATGGTATAATCACACTCCATATTTTTCCAATTGCTTATAGTTCCTTCTCATATTGAGCAGATTAAGAGTGTCTTAATTCAACTCTATGCTCGCAGAGGAGATGCTGTACTTGATCTTGCATGTGGCAAGGTATTGGTAGTCCATTACATCTTCCTTTTTCCCCTTCCTTCCACTAATATTCTCTTTTTAATATATATATTTTTTCTTTTTGGCTAGGGGCGTGATCTCATCAAATGGGACAAGGCCAAAATTGGATATTATGTTGGCATCGATATCGCTGAAGGCTCAGTAAGTACTGAAATTTGGTTATAATTAGCTCATTGGTTCACAATTTTCTTTCACGTAATAGTTCCATATATTTATAACGACTTTGATGTTTCTCTCCCTCTCCCTTCACTTTATCTAGCCTCTTAGGAGTTTCTCAACCATCTGGTCACCAACTGTATCCCGAAATTTTATGATTATTTTGTTCCTTTCCCATGTTTACTGGTATCAAAACTATTGGTTGTGTCATTTGCATTCTTCGTTAGGAAATGAAACTGAAGCTACAAAAATTCTTTCCAAATATGTTTTATTTCATTTTTCTGTGTTGTTTCACTCAATTCTTAAAGCTTTTTCTGCAGGTGTTACTCTTCACATTGTTTCTTCTTGTTTTCCTTTGAATGACATTTTTAACTGAATAACATGCAGGTTGTCATGACCTTAGATTGTCGTGGGAATCATGTGCTTGGGGGGCTTTATAACAAGCAAGATGGTATCTTTTATTTTGTTTTAACTTCTTTTGGAACTTCAACCTGTTATTCCTTCATTATTGTACAATAATTGTTCTAAACAAAGAAGAGGCTTTAGTTGCAGCAAAAAAGTTGTCTGTTATAAATGTTGATGCGTAACAACAATATGGCAAACTTGAAGAATTGAGAAAATTGTTAAATTATTTGTTCATTATTTGGATATATTGCTATTAAAAAAATTTACTAGGATATACTGCTTTAGGTCACAGAGTATTAATTTGTAATGCTTTTGATGTTGGTGTTGGTTTCAGTCCTCCTTTATGGGTTTTGGAAGCAAAGTTTGCAATATGAATTTGAGGTTGGTTTGTAAGCTGCTTTAGGTCAGAGTTATTTGTAAGCTGCTTTAGGTCACAGAGTTATGTGGTATTATCATTCCCTCCAGTGAAGGAAGCTGTAACCTTTACAAGGAATTCCAACATGCGCAAGGATCCCATCGTGCGGTATGTTATTTACGATAGGCTTTCATTTTTGGATTTTAAGTTTTCCAGTTATGTTCAAATTTTGGCCCATTATGATTCCAGCAATTTGTTTCCAGTTCTTAATTTCTGCTTGATTGTTATGACCCAATATTTGACATTGCATGTTGCAATGTTACATAAACTATAATCCTACTTGATTGTTATGAGTTGATTTGATTGGAAATGACAAAGGCACTGACATAAATGGAGAACAGGTACTAGAAGACTTATAGTCCACTGTAATTTTATTGTCCCATACCTTCTGTTAAAAGAGGCTTGAACACGATTTTTGCTATTTTTGCTCGACTCCCCTGTAATTGGTTAATTTATTTTTCTATTGTGCTCTAATATTTGTTTCTTGATATGTTAACCATTTTGTTCTTACACCACTTCTCCTTTTTGTTCTAACTCTTTAAGATAAAAAATTCAGGTTCTAGCACATACAATTGTATCCGTTGTCGTGGCTGCAGTAATTGATCACAATTGTATTTCATATTCTAACACTTACACCAATATGAAATTTTGGTTATGCAAATGTAGGAAATATAGATAATAGAATTTGAGATATTGGAATGGTATTTGTTAAAGCCTATTGATGTTTTATTTTTGTACAGACAGTGGGTAGGAAAGCGTTGAGATGGGTAGTTTAAACATGAAGTGGGATCCAATTAATGACTTCTTGTTATCTAATTAGTTTGATTGACAAATTAGATTTTCTTGTTCACCAATATGATTTCGTAAATTTGCATATTGGTTCATTTGAAGTGACAACATATCTTATGCAAATTTAGTACCTTGCACTTTTTAAGCTCATGTTCATATTTTGTGCTTACATTCTATGTGTTTTTTTTTTCCAGTATGGAGCTAGAAGGAAGGACACGTACACCCAAATGGAATTGGATGAGGTGCGAGAAGAATTGGCAACTCATGTCCTAGAATGGCTTTTTGATTGAGCTAAACATTCCTTCATTTTACATGTCTTTCTAGCTAGTATTTTGCTTATGCATAGACAAGTATGGATAATTTGTGGTGTAGGGCTGGTAAAATTGTGATTTGGATGTGACAAGTATGGATCATTCAAGTATTTTGCTTATATACATACATATATATATATATAGACAATTATGGATATATTTAAATTATTGTTTATATAATGTTTTTTTTTTATGAACAATGGCAACACAACATGATTTGGAAATGAGGCCTTTCTTAAATACTAACACAGTAATTAAGTAAAGTGTGATGTGAAACAAGCAAAATACCTACCATTTCCTTACATAAGTGATGCCTATTGTTTATAACAACTTCAGTTTTCCAGAAATAATTGAAGTTGAAAGATAAAAACAACCAGACATCTATTATCACTGATGCCTAAAACGAGAAGCAGCATCAACATTTATGTACTCGCCAGCACTATTGGAGGCTTTTAACGTCTGCAAAATAAAAAAAGCGATGATGTATAACATAATTCACAACGCCATTATTTGTTTATACGATGTTGTAATTGATAATACGCATCAGCATAGTAGATGTCACTGATGCTGTTAGACCTCTTTAGCCTCATCCCTTTTGAAACTACTGATGCTGTTTCGGGTTTAGGCATCAGAAGTCAACCTTTTTTTGGCACCCGGAAATCATTTATGCATCAGAGTTTACCAAATATCCGATGTAGTAAGAGACAAATAGCGACGGAGAATATCTGTGGCCTATTACATGGTAATAGGCAACAGGCTTGAATACCACGCTATTTATGTGTAATAGGCAACAGATTTTATTTTATCCGTTACTAAAGCCCTTTTTTGGCATAGTATTAAGTTGTTGGCCAAGTTTTGGACTCGATTCGAAATCAATGAGTTTATGAAATTGGACAATTCAAGTTCGTACGAAGTTCGTTACGTTAATGGAGTGGTCATAGTATTGCGTAGTTTTAGCGATTGGATTTCACTCAAAACTCACCCAAAGACACCTTCCACCATATTACGATGTTGGCCAAGTTTTGGGCTCGATTCGAAATCAATAGGTTTGTGCAATTGGACAATTCAAGTTCGTAAAAAGTTCGTTCCACAAATGGAGTTGTTAGTGTATTGCATACTTTTAGCAATTGGATTTCACTCAAAAGTCACCAAATGACTCCTCCCACCATAATATGATGTTGCCCAACTTTTGGGCTCGATATGAAATCAATAGGTGTAAGAAATTGGACAATTCAAGTTCGTACGAAGTTCGTTCCGTAAATGGAGTGGTTAGTGTATTGCATACTTTTAGCAATTGGATTTCACTCAAAACTCACCAAATGACTCCTCCCACTATATTATGATGTTGCCCAAGTTTTGGGCGCGTTTCGAAATCAATCGGTGTAAGAAATTTTACAATTCAAGTTCAAACGCAGTTTGTTCGTTAAATTGAACGGTTGGGGTATTGCATAGTTTTTGCAATTGGATTTCACTCAAAACTCACCGAATGACACCTTTCACCATGTTATGATGTTGGCCAAGTTTTGGGCTTGATCCGAAATCAATAGGTGTAAGAAATTGGACAATTCAAGTTCGTACGAAGTTCGTTCCGTGAATGGAGTTATTGGTGTATTTCAGACTTTTAGCAATTGGATTTCACTCAAAACTCACCGAATGACTCCTCCCACCATATTATGATGTTGCCCAAGTTTCGGGCTCGATCCGAAATCAATAGGTGTAAGAAATTAGACAATTCAAGTTCGTACGAAGTTCGTTCCTTAAATGAAGTGGTTGGTGTATTGCATACTTTTAGCAATTGGATTTCACTCAAAACTCACCGAATGACTCCTCCCACCATATTATGACATTGCCCAAGGTTTGGGCTCGATTCGAAATCAATAGGTATAAGAAATTGGACAATTCAATTTCGTACGAAGTTCGTTACTTTAATGGAGTGGTTGGTGTATTGCGTAGTTTTATCAATTGGATTTCACTCAAAACTCACCGAATGACACCTCCCACCATATTATGTTGTTGGCCAAGTTTTGGGCTCAATTCGAAATTAATTGGTATAAGAAATTGGACAATTCAAGTTCATACGAAGTTCGTTCCCCAAATGGAGTGGTTAGCGTATTGCAAACTTTTAGCAATTGGATTTCACTCAAAACTCACCAAATGACTCCTCCCACCATATTATGATGTTGCCCAAGTTTTGGGTGCGATTCGAAATCAATAGGAGTAAGAACTTGGACAATTCAAGTTTAGACGTAGTTTGTTCCTTAAATGGAGTGGTTGGTGTATTGCGTAGTTTTTGCAATTGGATTTCACTCAAAACTCACCGAATGACGCCTCCCACATTTTATGATGTTGGCACAGTTTTGGGCTCAATCCGAAATGAATAGGTGTAAGAAATTGGACAATTCAATTTCGTACGAAGTTCGTTCCTTAAATGAAGTGGTTAGTGTAGTACATACTTTTAGCAATTGGATTTCACTCAAAACTCACCAAATGACTTCTCCCACCATATTATGATGTTGCCCAAGTTTTGGGCGCGATTCAAAATTAGTAGGTGTAAGAAATTTTACAATTGAAGTTCAAACGCAGTTTGTTCCTTAAATGGAATGATTGGTGTATTGCATAGTTTTTGCAATTGGATTTTACTCAAAACTCACCGAATGATACCTCCCACCATTTTATGATGTTGGCCAAGTTTTGGGCTTGATCCGAAATCAATAGGTGTAAGAAATTGGATAATTCAAGTTCGTACGAAGTTCATTCCGTAAATGGAGTGGTTAGTGTTTTGCATACTTTAGCTATTGGATTTCACTCAAAACTCACCAAATGACTCCTCCCACCATATTATGTTGTTGCCCAAGTTTTGGGCTCGATCCGAAATCAATAAGTGTAAGAAATTGGACAATCCAAGTTCAAATGCAGTTTGTTCCTCAAATGGAGTGGTTGGTGTGTTGCGTAGTTTTAGCAATTGGATATCACTGAAAACTCACTGAATGACACCTCCCACCATATTATGATGTTGGCCAAGGTTTGGGCTCGATCCGAAATTAATAGGTGTAAGAAATTGGACAATTAAAGTTCCACTAATACAAAAGTTGAAATGGACGACGGGAATCCACCGTCGTGTAGCATGTTTTCAAACTGACTTGAAATTGACCGCCATCTTTTAATACATAAAATAACGACGGCAAATAACCGACGTTGTTAAGTCATTACACGTCATAAAACCATTAAAATCGACGTCTAATTCATCCATAAATATCTTTAAAAGAAAACTTCGACTATATTGGACGACGATTTTAGTAAAACACAGACGTTTAAAGAATGTTAAATGTCAAGAACAACCAAAAAGATTATCCACATATCTAATTGAAAGAATACCAACGTGTAAAAAGTAGAAACCGTCGTGGTTAACATATACTACTTTTACTAAATAATAAAACTGACGTCTAAAACATATAACATGGCAAATTTAACATACAAAAGTATACTTTTGGATAAGGTTAGACGTTGCTTTTGTTAAAAAAACTAATGTTTGAAAAATTTAACATGGCACATATTTACTTACATCGACGTAAAAAATCCATAACCACGACCCTTTTGGTCACCATAGACGTTGAAAATGATTTTGACGGCGTGAACAGAGAAATAAACGACGTGGATTTAATCTTGAACGTCGGTTAATGTAAAATATCTGTCATGGTTAATCCATTTACTATGGCCTAAGAGTCCCATTTTGCGACTTGGTTAATTATTTACAACGTCGGTTTTTATAGGCCTTGAAGTGGTTGGCATTTTAAAAGTCTCTTTTATAAGCCTCTTGGACGTGTGTAATCTCTGAGACGTCATTGCTTTTAGCCTAACCGTTGTTAAGAAGAAAGGAAACGCCTTGAATTATGGATTTGACGTCGGTTATTGTAAAATACAGGTCGTGGTTAAGAACTTTACTATGTCCCAAGAATCGAATTCTTCGACGTTGTTATACAACTGACTACGTCGGTAGTTTGTTTATTCCAAGATGTGGTTAGTCTTTGATAAGTCCCTTTTATAACCCCTTTTGACATGTGTATTCTCTGAGACGTCAATTGTTTTATTATAACTGAAGTGCAACATTGTTTTGACGACGGTAATTATCAATCGGTGGAAGTAGTATTATCCTTAAATTCGTCGGTTTGAGCTGTATTCCGTCGTGTTATTCTTTAGTGTACGTCGTGAATCATTTTCATTACCGTCGTTGTTGGTAATATTTATTAGCCGTGTTTAAATTAATTTTAATTAACCGACGTGTTTTCTTTTTCAAATGGTGGTTTTTATTTAATTTTTGCATTGGCGTTGGTGTTAAATTTGACACCATTAATAAGATAGCTCCTATATGATGGCATTGCCATGCTTGGACCAGCTGCTAGCCACCTCAAATTTTCTGATACGCCATTATTGTCTTTCCCATTAAGTTCACTTTGAACCTGCAAATTAAACATATATCTTAATTCAATCTAACATATAGAAAGAAAGAAAATTAAAAGTTCAATATGTCATTCAATAACATATATAACTTAAAGCGTAGCCATTGAATAAAAGTGCTATTGTGCTTATCTTGTAGCTACTTTGTTCTATTTCTAAATTTTGGATAAGTGGTCTTAACATGGATCATATGTTCCCTACAATTGACATGAAAAAATCAAGCATTATGGTCCCTTGTATATAAGATAAACATAAGGAGTAATAATATTTAAAATGGCTACATATGAAAAATTAAACTCATACGTACTTGATATAAGGTTGGACTTCCTCTGTATTCTCCAAGACATATAGATGTGCCTGGTTCAACAAGTCCAAATCAACTAAGCTCACTGTGCAACCCGATAATGGCTTTGAAAGTCCCATCTTCTAGCTTGAAGGCACTCCAACTGTACTAATATCATATAAATGCTCGGTACAAAACTCTACAGCTTTTTCAGCTATATACTGCTCATGCAATGCAACCTTCGGGACGAGTTCGATTCTGAATATACCCCTTTAGCACTTTCATATTTCATTTTATCTTAATTTGTTTTTATTTCTTATCTTAAAAATTAAAAAAAAAAAAAAAAAAAAAAGATTTTTCATATGAGCCGACTTATGGTAACTCCAGTAAGCACTTCCGTCAATACAGTGTCTAGGAGTTCTTTAGGCGACACCTTCGGTGTCTAAGAAGTTTGGGTTTTAAGCGGGACCATTGTGACCCCTCCAACCTTCCCGGATCCCCTGGCTGTGTTTTCTGAGGCCCTTAACTGGTCATCCGTGAGTTGCTTGTATATTCGTGTGTTTTTAAATTAAGTTTTATTTATTTATTTATTTTCTTTGTTTTCTTTTCTGTATAGTCTTTGTTTTTGTTTTGTTAAGTTAGTTTATTTATTTATTTACGTGGTATTGTTAGTTAGTTTATTTCTGAGTGTTAAAACACATTTTTATTTCAAACGCTGCATTAAAAAACAAAAAAACACAAAAAAAAAAAAAAAACAAAAAAACAAAAACAAAAACAAAAAAAAAAAAAAAAAAACTTCTTCTTCTTCTTCTTCTTCTTCATCTTCATCATCATCATGGCTTGCCTCTATTTTCTCTTACTTGCAGAATCTGCAGCAGCTCGACATGGTCCTCATTTTTCCTCTGCAGTGCTTCCACGTGCTGATTGGCACAGTAGAGACGCTTCTGCAAGTCCGCCACCATAGCCTTAAAGGAAGCTATTTCCTCGCTCATCGCGGCACACTCCCTTGTCCTCGCCAGTAATCGCATGCCCAAATTGGTAGCGGAGACCGCGTGGAGCACAGTTAAATTGTGGGACTCCTCTACTGCTGCCTTATCAGACCTCTGTGCCACATGCAGATGATCTGTCGGAGTGAGCTTGCTGCTAATCATGCCTCCTAGCAGCACTGCTCTGTTCGACAGTGCCTCAGAAAAGTTCGGTATTGCCTCAGCAAAGTTTGAGGCCGTGCCGTGATGATATGAAGAGTTTGGAAAGACAGTGTTTGGAGGAGCCCTTGTCTGGGCATTCGGTGGTGCAAGTGAGAGCTCAAGGTTGAGATCATCAAGGTGAGTGCATGAGGATGCCATTTTTTTTTCTGTTTCTGGATTTTTTGATGTTTTTCCTTGAGTTGCAGGAAGAAATGCTGGGTATCATCCGCTTGCAGAGGTGTGGTTTAAATAGACATATGCTGATGAGAGAGAGCCAACACCATTTCGGATTTCCCGGGCATGCTCGACCTAATCGCTTCAAGGGGGAGCACCTTTACTTTTACTTTACTTTTTTCCGTGTTTTCTGGTGTTTAATGTTTTTGCCCGTTACTTTCATTTTCTAGAGCTTTGTGTTTTTGCCTTTCCCTTTCGGCTATCATCTTTATTTTATTTTAGTTAGGGAACTGTGCTTCCATTTCCGTTTGTCGTCTTCGTTTGATTTAAGTTTGGAAAGTGTGCTTTCTTTTCCGTTTTCTTTTTCCTTTTGCAAATTTACTCTTTTATTTCCAAAACAAAATAAAGACAAAAACAACCAAAAAAAAATAAAATAAAATAAAATAAAAACATCAATAATGCAGTAGAAGTCATTTCCTCTCAGTGCTTGGTGTCTCAACCATTGGAGCTTTGAGTTTGGCCCTCTGGCTGTCCTCTTCCGGGGCTTCACGCACAGCTTCTTGGGGCTCATCACTTGAGCTCCCAAAGATCGCAATCTTAGCTTGAGCGTAACTACTCTCGCGATCTGCTTGTTTGCGTTTACCCGGTCTGTCTAGGTCCTCCAGCTGCTTTCGCATGTCGCGAGAATACAACTCTACCATCTTTGATAGGTTTTTATTCTCGTCCCGCAATACTTCTAGCTGGTGTCGATTCACCTCCACTATCCTTGACCTTTCCCTTTTCAAGCTTTTTATAGCACTCTGACAATCTTCAACCATACTTCGCTCCGCCGCCAACTGAGCTTTGAGCACCTCTACCTCATGGGACTTCGCAAGTAGGCGATGACCCAAACTTGCGACTGTTGCTGTACTCTGCACGCTCAGTGCCAGGGCATCGCTCACGACCCGGTTGTCATCCCTTGTCCCCAGAACACGTATATCTTTAGGAGTCACTAAATTTCTAGCCACTCCAATGGCAACATCGTTGTCCAGGAGTATTGAGTCAGTTACTGTCACAGGCCCCCGTGCGGAAGCAAAGTAGGGCATCCATACTGGTGCCGCTGCTTGGCCTCGTGTCTGAGTCGGTGGAGCTAGGTTGAGATCCAACGAAAATGGGTAGTTAGAGGCCATTTGATTTCTCACTCTCTTTTCTTCTTTCTTTCTTTTCTCTTTTGTGTGTTTCTGAGTTTGCGTTTTTTTTTCACCCTTTCTTATAGACTTAGTCTTTGACAAACCCTAGCCATTACAGCATCTGAGCATTTTCTGAATCTCCAAGCATTCCT
Source organism: Prunus avium (assembly GCF_965620075.1). Classification (NCBI taxonomy): domain Eukaryota; kingdom Viridiplantae; phylum Streptophyta; class Magnoliopsida; order Rosales; family Rosaceae; genus Prunus; species Prunus avium. The sequence continues at coordinate 34,759,092 of NC_142284.1, forward strand.
TGAGTCCCACAACCTTCTCGCCTTCCAACCATACCCAACTCATTTATCATGACGTGTCTTTTCTGAACGAACGCGTTCAGTAAAGTCTTCGCGCCTTTCCATGAGCCCGTAATTTTTGCTTGTGGAGTCTGCGGCGCCTCTATGTGTCGACACGTGTCTCGCCCTGTCTGTTGGTCCCTTACACTGAACTGAGACATCATGACCCATGTTAAAATCCCGCTCTTTGTGTTGCTAATCACGGTTCGATAGTTTGTTTTTACAAAACTAAATAATAATAAAAAGCCGGAAATGTAAACAAATTGTGGGTCGGGTTTCACTTTAGTTTGGGTTTCAAAGTGGGTTAAATTCACCGTGGTTTGTGTTTCGAAATTGTGGGCTTTGGGCTTCAAAATTTTTTTGGGTTTCAGAATTGTGTGATTAGGGTTTACTGTTTCATTTTTTTTTGTTTGTTTGTTTGTGTTGTAATTTTTATTTTATAATTATTTTGTTTTTCTTTTCTTTTGTGATTTTGTGATTTTTTTTTATTTGCTTTAATACCTTTCATTTGTTGTTATGACATTGTTTGTGGCTAATTTTTAAACATTGAGGACAATGCTCATTTCTAGGTTTGGGGGTATTGGAGTTTAGCAAGTAAACTTGGTTTTTCTTAAAATTTTTTTTAAAAAAAAAAAAAAAAAATTTTTAAATTTCTTTCTTGTTTTGAATCTTGTTTTGTTTAGTCACTTTCCGAACACATTTGATGAGATTGTGATAAATGTTGCATGACTTAAATAAAAAATTGAATTTTATTTTTTATTTATTTTTTTTCCTTGTAAATTTTTATTGTAAAAAAATAATAATTAATTAATTAATTAATTTGGCATCGTTCTAGCATGACATGTTCGAAACCTTCTTTGCACTTGCCATTTGTTTCATAATTTTCCAATTAAAGGATTTGCATGATCTAAAGAATTGTATGAATCATAAATTAGACTTATTTAACCAACTATATAAAGTGAGCTTTTGAGCCTTGTACTTCAATTCATGAGTGTTATATACATACTCTTATTTTCTTGTCATCAAAGTTGTTGATCTCATTATTCATTGATTTGGTTGAACACTTAAAAGTCATTCATTCTTATGCAATTTGATTTCATGACATTTAAGAAGTGATATTAAGGCCCTCTTTGGATCGTTTGTGCCTTTCAAGCTAACCTTATGCATGCTTAAGCATGATTTTCCATTGTTAACCATTTTGAGCCTACATGTAAACCTTTTCTTTCATTTTACCAATTATATTTCCTCACCTTAGCCCGAAAAACAAGAATTTACCTTTCTAAGGAACTCATGAGCTCTAATTCGGATGTGTTTTTCATGCTAAGTTTGGGAAGGGATATTACATAAAGAAAAAAAAAATTCACTCAATTGGTGAAAGAAAAGAAAAGAAAAGAGAAAAAATTGTGATAAACTCGTGGTTGAATGAAATTTCATTTTTGGGTTTCATTTTTGGGCCTTCTAAATAAATTGGTGTTTGTTCAATTCAAGGAAAGGAGTATGAATAATTGTAAATGAAGGTATAAGGAGTTTTGATCGTGTAAAAGAAAAAATCTAATCGTGATGATTCGAAGTCTTGTAAACAATTGTTTTATGCTCTTATATTTTGAGTTTCTTGGACTTTGTTTTATCCATACCCTTCATTTCTTACTCACCTTACACCCTTGGCCCCATTACAACCTATGCTAAAGACCTAAATTGATCTTAAATGTCATATGGTTGAATTGCATGCATTTTCTTACTTTTAAGTGTTTGGCATCCTTCTTGAGATCATATTAATGCAAGTTCTTCATCTTTCTATTTCGAGTTAAGTCTTTATGGTTTAACTCTAATCTCATGTTTATAACTGAGTGTTGCATTATAGCCCTCTTCTGAGTGATTCATTTGTGAGAGGACAACTTTGGTGAGATTTGAAGTTGAATTTGTGCTTTGTATGATTTTTGAAATTGTGTGAAAACTAAGATTGGGGAATTTGTTACATTTGGCTATCACACTACCACACTTTGAGCATGTTGTGTTTTGAACTTTGCCGCCTTGTAAATAATTTCTAAAATTGAGTTTTTATTGTTAAAATTTTTGAGTCATGTGCATGAGTCATTTCTCTTCAGAAAATGTTCGGAAAGATTGTTTTGAGTTGTATTTTTATTTCTTTTATTTTTGTTTTTGTTTTTGTAATTATTTTTGTTTTGGTTTTTGTTTTTGTTTTTGCTTAAGGACTAACAAATCTATTAAGTTTTCTAACTATTTTGTTTTGTAGAGTTAGAAAAACGTTTGTGTGATGCACTTGGAGGTCGCGACTTCTCTCATTGCTCCACACTTCCCATTCTTATGATTGAGGTTGCCATCTCTCTCCATTTATTGTTGAGCTATAATAAATTGCTAAAACAAACATAGAAAACTTGAAATAGAATTAAAAGGATGAGGAAATAAAAACTAAAATGAAAAGGAAAATCAACACACATCCAATTCCATGCTTCAAAGCAACAAGCACCAATGGGTTGTGTAAGCTGGGACTTAAACCCAGTTCTCTTGCTTGTTGGGCAATTGTCCTTTTCTGTTGGACTACAAACACAACTTGTCCATTAACGTCATTAACTTTAAAACAAGAAATTGTCTAGTTAAGAAAAAAAAATAAAGTAGGAAAGCCAAATAGAATCAAACAATGTTACCGATCCCCGGCAACGGCGCCAAAAACTTGTTGTGTAGATACAGCTTCACCAAAATGGATTCAGTTGCATCCTCAACTTGTGATACTCGCAAGTGCACGAACCGTTCGGTAGTATAGCGTATGTAAGTGCGAGGTCGATCCCACGAGGATTGGTGATTGAATGATTCAATTCATTTTCCCTACACAAAACAGAAATGAAAAAGAAGGGAAATAAATAAAACAAGGAAGAAAGAAAATAACTAACTCAAGCAGATAAGTTCCCAAGTTCAATTAGATTAACGGATTGATTCTAGCTAATGTATGATTAAGCCATGGTGTGTGGTCATAACCTTGTGTTCCTAATTCCCTAATTTGATCATTTGTTGTCTAACCTAAAATTAAGCATTAGGAACCCATTAAGCATAGAAGAACAATTTAAACAACCAAGCATGTATCTAATCCCTGTTGTCGAATGTCCATACATACTCTTCCTATTCATAGTTCAATTCGAATTAAAGTATGGTGTCTACTCTTAATTCAAACCAAGATAGCTAACATGCAAGCCTAAATGGTGATCAATCATTCAAACTAGCATATTAACTTATAAGCATAATGAATAAGAACAAAAATCATAATTGAAACTTGGAAACTAATCAAACTTGAAACTAAAGAAAAGAATTTACATAACAATGAAAATTAAAGTAGAACTTGGAAAGACTTAAAGGAAAATTTCAGCACAAAGATCTCATTATAACAATTGAAAACTAGAAAGAGAAACTAAGAGAATTTGAGGGAGAGAAGGGAAGGGAGCTCTAGAGAAGTGTTTGAGAGCTCCCCCCCTTGTGGTGTGTTTACAAGCTTGGGAAACCTCACTATATATAGGCCTAAGGAAGCTGAAAATCTGAATTAAGTATGGCTAATGCATACAACACTTGTTTTATAAAATCTGAAATGGTTGATGCACTTCACTAATGCATACAACACTTCCATTATAAAATCTGAAATGGTTGATGCACTTCACTAATAAATCCCACCAGCAGCCCTAGCTCATCTTCATGTCACCATGACCAAGCTTCCAACCAGAAATAATAGCTCATCCTGAGGTCAGCATGACCAGCAACTTCAAGGGCTTACGAATTGGGCTTCCCTTAAGCAAATTAAGACTTTAAGCACTCAAACTTGAAGTTCAGAATGTCTTCTTTCCAGCCATATATCATTTGGGCCAATCCAAGGTCGGAGGAGGAAGTTAAGGCCAAAACAAATTGCTAACTCATTTTGCGCGCTGATAAAATCCATCCTGAGCATGGCTCTGTGTTTGCTAGGTAACAGACTCCATATTTATCCAATGAGGCTGAATTTTGGATATGTTATAGTACACACCCATTGGAACAACGTTCATGAAGAATGTGGCCTCATCCGAGCTATGTAGGTTGCTGAAACAAAGCTTGCAATATGACCTACGAAACTGAGCTGGCAGGGGACTGTAGCCAAAATTGAGTTTGTCTTTAAGCTCTTCATCCATTCATCCAAATTAGGCCATAACATGCATGGATTGCATCATTTACTATCCAAAGCCCTCATTATTACCTAAAGCTCAATGAACTGAAAGATAAACACAAAAAGGATTAAAAGCACAAGTTTAACTCAAAAACATAACCAAATCATAAGCTAGAAGGGTACAAAATGATATGTAAATATGCACCGATCAGTGACCCACTGGGAAGTTGCTCGTGAGCTCCCAGAAACAAAACCGTGAGGGCAGAGAGGGGGGCCCAAAGCGGACAATATCGTGCTAGGGGAGTCGGGTCGTGACAAATGGTATCAGAGCTGGACCCCGATCGGAAGTGTGCCAGCGAGGACGCTGGGCCCCAAGGGGGGTGGATTGTAAGACCCGTGTCTTGGGGAAACAAGAACGGTGAGCAATCCCACATCGCTCGGGGAGGGAAAGGTGAAGTGCTTAAATGTGTGGGCACTTCTCTTCCTAGCACGAGGCCTTTTGGGAGTTCACTGGCTTCGGATTCTTAGGAACTCCGAAGTTAAGCGAGTTGGGGTCCAGAGCAATCCCAGGATGGGTGACCCACTGGGAAGTTGCTCGTGAGCTCCCAGAAACAAAACCGTGAGGGCAGAGAGGGGGGCCCAAAGCGGACAATATCATGCTAGGGGAGTCGGGTCGTGACAAGATGTACTAATAGATGAACTATGATATCAAAGAATGAAGGGGGAAAGTACTTCTCAAGCAAACAAAAAGTAACTACTACATCTTCTTCCAACTTATCTAGCTTGGAAACATCTACCGTCTTTGCACATATAGCATTGAAGAAGAAGCACAATCGAGTTATTGCATACCTTGCAGGCTTCTCCAAAACAGAACGAATTGCCACAGGGAGCAATTGTTGCATCAATGTATGACAATCATGAGATTTAAGGCCAAGAAGTCTTGAATCTTTTAAAGATATAAGATTTTTTATATTTGAAGAATAACCTTCAGGGACCTTCATACCATAGAAAGAATTGCAAACCGCTCTCTTCTCTATTCTTGACAAATTCCAAGGCCCTGGAGGTAAGCGAGTACGTCTTTCTCCATACTCGGGTTGCAAATCAATTTTGACCCCCATGTTCAATAAATCTAACCGAGCAGCAATCCCATCTTTATTTTTTCCGGGGATCTCTAGCAATGTACCAATGATACTATCGCAAACATTCTTCTCAATGTGCATAACATCTAGGGCATGCCTCACAGGGAGGTATTTCCAATACTCGAGATCAAAGAATTTTGATTTCTTCTTCCGACAAACTCTGTCACCATCATTCTCACCAACACTCCCCCATTTTTCGAGCCCCATATGTAATTAATATCTTCAACCATATGCAGCACTACTTCTTCGGTTAATGGCTCGGGAGGCATGCCATATTTAGGTTTCCCATTAAAAGCTGCACGTTGCCTCCTATATGGATGATTGATTGGTAACCATTTTCTATGCCCAATGTAACAAATTTTGTGCCCATTTTTCAACATGTGACTAGGTGTATCATCGCCGCATATTGGACAAGCTTTATATCCTTTAACGACACAACCAGATAAGTTTCCATAGGTAGGAAAATCATTAATTGTCCACAGTAATACACCTCTGAGTGTAAAGTATTCTCCTATGTGTGCATCATACACTCCTCTAATCCCATCCCACAGAGATTTTAAATCATCAATCAAAGGCTCTAAGTAGACGTCTATATCATTTCCGGGCTGTTTAGGATTGCAAATCAATAAGGTCAACATTATGAACTTCCGCTTCATGCATAGTCATGGTGGGAGATTATATGTAATTAAGATAACTGGCCAACAACTGTTTTTGCTACTTAAAGAACTGTGGGGATTGAATCCATCATATGAGAGAGCCAATCTCAAGTTTCTCGGCTCTTTACCAAACTCAGGCCATTTATCATCAACAAGTTTCCAAGACGGGGAATCTGCTGAATGAGGCATATGACCGTTAATTGATTTTCTTGCAGCATGCCAAGTCAAACTCTTAGCTGTCTTATGTGATTGAAACATCCTTTTAAACCTTGGAATTGGAGGAAAATACCACACCACCTTCGCTGCCACACCCCCTTTCAAGAACCCATCTTTGCTTTCTTTCCACCTTCAGATACCACAAGTAGGACAATTAGTTGAATCCTCATACTACTTCCTATACAAAATGCAGTCATTGGGACATGCATGGATTTTCTCATAACTCATCCCTAAAGCAGACAAAGTCTTTTTTGCCTCGTACATAGAGGAAGGTAGTGTATTTCCTTCTAGAAGCAATTCTCCTTGAAGTATCAATAATTCTGTAAAACAAACATCACTCATCCCATGTTTTGCTTTCAAATTATATAACTTCACCAAAGCCGACAACTTCGTGTACTTACTGCAACTAGGGTACAAGGGTTCATTGCCATCCCCAATCACATTGGCAAACTCTTAAGGATTCGATCCAATATTGGCAAAATAATTATCATCCATTCCTAATTCTTCAGAAACATAACTGAACCTACTTTGCTCATCTTCTTCCACATTTCTACTAGCATTGGTAGTCCATTCCCAAGGTTCTCCGTGCCATATCCAAATCTTATAGCTTTGGTCAATTCCATTAAAGTATAAGTGTTCCTTTATAATTCCAACACCAAACAATCGAATATTCCCACATTTAACACATGGACAACGAATATGAGTTGTATTTCCAAGATTTTCTACAGCAAAATTCAAAAATCCTTCCACCCCAAACTCATATGCCTTCGATCTTCTATCCGCATGCATCCATGACTTATCCATCTCACATACTATAAAATCATATATATATAATAAAGTGAAAAGACCAGCAATGAAACACTACTACATTCAAATAGCAGAGACCAAATTGAAAATAAAAAATAAAACAAGAACAAGACGATGGTTTTTACAACATAATCGTCGTGTAATATAAATTCAGACGACGGCATCTCTAGTTACCGTCGTCATGAAGATACCCAAATCTAGAAATTTGAATTGCTTTTTGAAGAACAAAGTACAGGGTTCTGGTAGCCTAAAGACGACGGTTATTGGAGAAATAGTCGTCTGTAGGTTACCAGTTGCGGATTAAAACTCAGACGATGGGAGTAAATGAACAACCGACGTATAATAAAAATTTAGACGACGGTTTGATCCATCAATCGTCGTCGTGGTTTAAAAAAAAACACAGCCTAAATCTCCCATCCCCATTCCTTTTCCAAGAACCCATGGCCAAACAAACATAAAAGAACCCAAACAAAGAGTAATTATTACAAGAATGCAAACACGAAAACAATAAAGAACTGCAATATCATTAAATAAAGAGATTAGGGTTTGCACTTACGTGGATAAGATAACAAATGCTTGAGAGAGAGCTGAGAGAATATAACCAATGCTTTGAGAGAGAGCGAAAACTTTAAGACAAATTTATGTTGAAGAGAGAGAACGAACTATTTTAGGGTTAAAGGGAAATTCAGAAAATTTTAGATCGCGGTCAAAAATTTCAAAGTACCGCGTTTTTCAATGACGTCGGTAAATACTTAGCTATCGATGTTTAATACTCACTTACGACGGCGGTTTACATACGAAAACGACGTTGTAAACAGAACATACGTCGACAAATGAAGAAAACGACGTAGTAAATTATGTTTACGTCACCCCTTAATAAACCGACGTCGTAAATATTAAATAATTAGACGGGGTTTGTGTTTCCTGGGATTCGAACGCGCGTAGTTGATCAAAAACAGCGGGAGAAAACCGGCGTCGTTTCAATAAACCCTAAACCCTAAACCCTAAATTTTACAATAATTATAAAAAAATACACAAGTATGAGAAAAATGAACCGAAAATTGCTACGGACTCCTTACAACAATGCCTTCTATAATAGTAGGCTAAAATTTGGATTTCATCATTTTGAATTTATGGGCACCAATGGATTACATAAACTTTAGGGTTATGTTATGTAAAGTATAAGGAGTATCGTGCTTTGTCTCTAAATTTGTTTGACTTTTACTATCATTTGAACTTTGAAAACTAAAATTACATTTTTCAGGCCTTTACGGGCAAGATATTGTCTCAATGAGTGCATAGAATTTGTCGGTATATTTTTCAGATTTTGTTTTTGAATATATTATTAATATTAGTAATTAAATACAATAAAAAAATATTTGTAAAATTATATTTTTTTTAAAGCTTTAGGGGAGAGACAATATTTCAATGAGTGCATGGTAGTTGTCAGTTTAATTTTTGGAATTAGTTTTGAATTTATTATGGAATTAAATAAAATATAAAAGTCATATTAAAATTAAATGCCAAATGACATAACCGACGTTGGATCCCTTTACAACGACGTTAAACAACACAAAACGACGTCCTATATTGTTTTAGACGTCCAAACAAACACAAAATGACGTTATTAAGTTACCACGTCGTCTTGTTTTTACTCATCGACGTGGATAATTAAGTTCCCACGTCCTTTTGTTTTAAATCACCGACGTGGATGATTATGTTACCACGTCATCTTGTTTGGATCACCGACGTGGCTTATTAGATTACCACGTCATCTTGTTTTGGATCACCGACGTTGTTTGATTATACGACGTCAAAGTTTATATGATAACCGTCTTTGTATATTATTAAGACGTCGATATGGTTGTACTAACAGACGTAGTATATCGGTACAAAATTTATCCGTACAAGATGAAGTAAATATAAACCGTCGTGTTTATTACTATTACATGTCGTTTTTAAGAATTGCCGTCAATGTTATATTTCTAGTTATAGTAAGACGACCATTGTATACACATATGAGACGTGTAAATTAGAATGAGACGTCGTTTTTTGGGAATTAAAATAAGTTTTCATGAATTTTTTGGGAAATAAAAAAATTTCAAAAAAATTAATTTTTTTGATGGTTGTTCGATTGATTACAACAAAAATATTTATGTACATTTTTAATAAAGTAAAATAAACCTAAACATTGTAAATAAATATTATGTACATCAATTATCATTCTGTAATTGCTTGTTAACGAATTCTGCCCATTCATGTCTACCTTCGTCAATATGTTCTTGTGTATACTGAACTCGATCTTTTTTCTTTTCAAACTGCAAAATAAACGAAAAAACCGACGTGTTATAAAGATACAAACGACGGTTTTAAAGAAAAAGTTGACGTAGTAAAATAAAGAAATTATATCTTAAATTTGCCTTTTACCTTCTTCTCAAAAGCTAGGTGTGGATCACGAATTATATCTCTCATGAATTGCATCACGAAATAGCCACATTCTACACTTGTTGGTTGTTCAGGAGTTCCATGTAGATTTTTCCAAATGGTTGTTTTACGTGATGAAGATTTGTTTACATGAGAGTTAAACATTTTAATTGACCTGTTACAAGAAAACAAAGAGGGTTAATGACAAAACGAAAAATCTAAATAAAAATAGTAACGGTCGTGGTAAATCAGTCAAGATGACGATTTTTAAAACAAATGATGTGGTATTATGTTTCAAATGGTGGTATGAAACTACTGTCATTGTGTAACATTATAACGTCGGTAATAGGAAAAACGTCGTATAACAAAAAATTGAACATAAAAAATTAAAACGTCCTTAAATAAAACCCAAACGACGTGGTGGTTAAGTTAACACGACGTTTTAAAGACAATATTGATGTAATAAATCATTTAAAACACCGGTAATAAATTACCGTCGTTGTATTTTCATTATAACGTCGGTATTATAAAAACCCATCGTATACTTCAAACGCGGTAAAGCCCAAAAAATCTTATATCAGAATAAATCAACTTATGTATTCACTATACTTTTCATGTCGTCGTCAATGGAGCGGTTTGGCAGTGAATTCATGTAATAGGCAGTCTCCTTAAATGGTCTCACAATTACCAACACCCAATGACCCCTACACATAATGATCCATATAGGTTAAATAGTACTATAAAGAAAAATATTACAAGGAAAATACTTTAAATAGTTAAGGGGACTAACCCTGGATTATAAGGGACCAAGAAAAATTGATCCCCATTTGCTGTTTTCAGGCGGTTTGACAGTTGTTTTGTTCGGTCTGATAGAGATCCAGATTGAGAGCTGACTAGCCCAGGGTCGACGAGGCCAATATGGTTTACCATATTTGCCATTTTTAAATAGTCAAATAGGTACCTAAATATATGAAATTCAATCAAATGAGATTTTAATTTAAAAGAAAGGGAAATGTAAAACAAAATGGGATTTCTAGAATTACCTCATGTATACTGCAATCACTGAGGTTCCAATCTCAACCATGGAACCAAACTGCAAAATATCTTCACACAAGAGGAAGGTATCATGCTCAGTGCCAAACACTTCCTCTGGCATGTGAACTTTCACAGTCTCGTTAGCAGGCTGCAACTTGGTCTGGACAAATTGGCATATGGCTAACAGAGGAGGTGGCATGTCTAGCTTTGAGAGATCCAGTTACAAGAAATAAATAAAGAAATATAAGTTAGTTTGTATATGAACTAAAATAGACGACTCTAACTAAACCCAAAAAACCGACGTGGTATCTAATATAAACGACGGTTTCTAGAACATACTGACGGAGGAAAGGTTATAGATGTCGGTAAATACATAACCGTCGTTGTGTAAACGTTATAACGTCACCACACTATAGAAAGGGCGTCTAATTAAAATTCAGTTAATGCTTTCATGAAATAGACGACGGTTTATAAAAGAATTAGACGACGAAAAAAAAGACCATCGTTATTTTCAATGCATAATAAAATGCAAAACAAGTAAAAGCGTCATGGTATTTCACTCACAACGACGGTTCTGGGAAGAAACAGATGTATTATTGTTTTCCAACGTCGGTAAAGATATACCGTCGTTGTTTGAAATGTTAATGTCGGATATTTAAAAGAGCGACGTCTATTTAAAATTTAAAAGGCATAAAAAGAAAATATCAGAGATTTTATTATGTCATCTTGCTGTTTTTCAGCAGTATCAGCATTAGGCTTTGGATCTTCTACCCCCAAAACTAGGGGTCTGATATTAGTGGCTCCTGAGCAGCTTGCCTTGTCAGACATTGGATTTTTTGGGCTTTGTTCTTGAGGGGGTAAAGGAATTGGAGTAATTGGGGTTTTGAGCATGTTGGGATCAAAATTAGGAACTAGTTGACGGAATTGTGCCAACATAATTTCCCTCTCTGCTCTGACTGCTTCCAAAACAGTTTCCCTTGACCTGGTCTCAATCCTCAAGGTCTCTTCTCTGACTACCTCCATAAGACTTTCCTTCAATTTGTTAGCAAATTTTACTCTCTGCTATCTCGGCAAATTGAAGAATTGAGTTGGGGAAACGCCAGCTCCAACTCCTCTGACTCTCCCACCATGCTCGGGGGTTCCCAAAGTCAGAGTCAAGATATCATTGCTCTCGGAGACAGTCAGAGTGCCTTCGAAGACTTGTTTTTGCAAATCATCCTAAAAGAGAGAAAGAGAGATTGTTAGACATTGAACATAGTGTAAAACAGATAAATAAACCGTCGTAATATATCATTTACAACAACGGTTTTCTTACATAACTGACGTAGTATTAATTTCACACGTCGGTAGTTAAATACCGTCGTTGTTTATACATTACAACGTCGGTAGAAAAAACCCATCGTATATTCAAAAGCTAACAGATTAAAAGAACATAAATCAAACACGGTCGTAGTATTTCAATTAAGACGACGGACTGTTGAAAAAATAGACGTAGGACATAATTTCATACGGCGGCATAAAATTACCGTCATTGTATACACATTCTAACGTCTAGATGAGATAAAACCGTCATAAATTTTAATGAAGAAGTGAAAAAACTCAATTGAAATATGCATTCTTTTCCAAAAATTGTGCACCACAAATTTCAGTGAAATAGACAGAGAGAGGGAGAGTGTGTGCGTGAGTAAAATTAAAACAAGATGGCTGTCTCCGGAATTTAAGCCGTCGTATTAATTCTATCTTGACGTCTAATTTATGCAAAAACCGACGTGCTATTCTATTTGAAACGGCGGTAAATAAAAACCGTCGTGGTGTTTAAATTATAACGTCGGTTATTTAAACGTGCGACGTCTATACCAAAATAAAACACTATGTTTTTCAAATTTAGAACAGAGTTAGTGAGACTTACGATTAATTTTGCCTTCTCTGCAACCTTTGGATCAGGGATGTTTCCCGTTTTATCTTCTCTTGCATTCTTCCATAGCAGAGCTCGATCGATTGCTTCACCGGGCATGTTTTCTTCTAATTCATCCTCCAAACCCACATACCCTTTTCAAGACAACCTATGGTTGTACTCCAATTTCTCCCTCCTCTGTTTCTGCCTAGAATGCACAGCCTCAAAATCTGGGGATAACCTTGAAGCTACAAAGGCATCCCATTGCGATTTCTCTATGAACATATAAATTGCCTCGTTAAGGTGTACTTGAAATCCTTCCATTTTTTGGCGGCAGACGACAACACCATCTTCTTACACCCTTCCCCGATAACAAAAGCCATTTGAATAGCTTCCCAAAGCTGCTCCTTCAGGTCCATGGGCAATTGAGTCCATTTCTTTTCCACAAGAGGGACTCTGGTGCGTGCCAAAACACCAATGTAAGACTGCATCTCAGCAGCAGCCTTGCCATGTGGTCTGCCCCGTTTATTGAACTCAACCACAGGCTTAATATTCTGAATTTTCCTCTTCACAACACGGCTCATTGTGTTGATACCGCGGGTGGATTTTGGCTCCTCAACAAATGTGGTTGTGCTGGGGTCTTTCTCGGAAGTTGAAGAAAATCTCATCCTCTTCGAGGGTTTGCTTTGAACTGATTTGCCTTCATCCATTTGAGCCTTTGAAATTGATTTGGCTTCATCCCTTTGAGCCTCTAACACTTGAGCTTCCTTGTTTTGAGATTTCGAAACCATTTTAATTAATCTGCAAGAAAAACAAAGTCGGTTATTTAAAACGAACGAAGTTATAATATAAAAAAGACGTCGGAAAAAATACGGCCGTGATATTTAATTTAGGATGACGGTTGTAAAACAACACCGTCGTCGTAAAGACAAAACCACGACGGTAACACGAAAACAGCGACGTCTTATTAAACAGATCTCTCAGACCATGTATGGAAATAGGACGACGGTTTTATCTTGTTCATGACGTAAATGTTGATACACCACATCGGTTATTAAGCCTAAGCACCGACGTGGTTTAAACATTACAACGTCAAACACAAAAGACAACCGTCATCTTACTGAGATGTGATACAGGAAAACGCCAGTTCTTTCTCCTATGAGACGACGGTTTTATCTTGTTTCCGACGTATTAATTGTCACACCATAATGGTTATTAACCACCGTCGTGCAGTTTACATTAGGTCGGATTTAACGACCGTCGTGGTGTGTCGATAGTAGCGTCGCAAACAAGAGAGAACTGTCGTCTTCAGACGTCGTGAGAGTAATGGACTAATGAATTTAATCAAACCAGTGAAAGATTTCCTCATTTTGATGGAATCTTATTTCCAGACTCATTCTGTCAAATGAAAGAGAAAAAAAAGAAAAGAGATTGAGAAAAAACCTTTGGCGTGCAAAGAAAGTTTCCTTCTGATGTAACTTTGGTGATTTGGAGACGAAGATGATGACGATGATGAGATTCAGACGATGATGCTTACGAAGCTGCTTTTGGGAAATGAGAGGGAAACTGAGACATTTTATTGGTGAGAGAGAACGTAGAACTTTAGGTCAGGTGACGAAAAAGTGTATATATTTTCCCAGAGTTCAATACAACGACGGTTTTATTAAAAACTGCCCTAGTATGTAGTTATAACAACGGAAAATAAGTAGCCGCCAACGTGGTTATTACTAAAGCCAAACAACTTTTGGAATTTCGACGTGGTTATGACGGCGCTTGTTTATCTTAACCGACATTGTCCTTTGAAATTCAACGGCCATTCCTTTTAAGAAACCGACGTGGTTACTTTGTTTTTCGAAAACGATGTCGTTCTCTTGGTATTAGACAACAAAAGTTTACTTTTGCAGAAGTGGAATTACATGTTACCCCTTATGCATATCCGACGTTGTTGATTTTAAAAGTCGTTGGCCTTAGTTTACGATGATGATGTGGTTAATGATATTTATACGTCTCCAATTGTTAACCAACGACGTCTATTAGTTGCATTTGATGTTGCTACTTGTAATAGAACCGACGTGGATATTTACGATAATTTGTTTAAATATGATTTTTTTCACGAGTTTTTAAACTCTCAGTTTTCAGTTAGGGTTTCAACTTCTTCTTGCCCTTGGCTCTATCTCACGCCGCTACTTGTAATATTTGTGTATCTGAAAGACAAATGTGGACACTTTAGCTTCTTATCCATTTGAAATCCGAAGTGTCCATACATTTCAGATTTCAAATGGATAGAAGCCAAAGTGTCCATATAAATCTGAAGTGTCCATACATTCCGACGTCACTTTGGTAAGATCAGGATCCAGAGATCTCACTGGTGAGATTTCATACCTCTTGCGAGCTCATTTTAATTTTCATGTGACAACGGTTTTCTATATAAACCGACGTGATTTTTCTTGGGAGCAATAAAAATAAGAGTTAAGTGGTAGTGTTTTCAGTCCTTAATCTCAGTTTCCTTATTTCCTTGTTTAGTTGTTTAATTTTGATCTAATTGATTTTTCTTTTCTCTCTAACAGAGAAGGTAGACGTATAAAAAAAAAATTAGCAAAGTGTTGGAGCATAAAAAAAAATTAATCTTAAAAAGCAATAAAAATTAAGACGGCGGTTTACAGAGAAGGCAAACGTATAAATTGAATAAATACGACGGTAATTGAACAAACCGACGTGATTATGACTAAATATTATACGACGTATAAGAAATAGACGTCAGCAAATTACGACGTGGGAATCTTATTTTAACGTCCCTATAACTAAAAAACCGACGTGGTTATTGAATAAAAACCCGACGTGGTTATTGAATAAATAACCGCCGTCGGTTTGTACAATTAGACGGCGGTATTTATATAAGGACCGCCTTGGTTTTTGAAGATTTATTGTATAAATTGGAACTTTCTTTCAGTTTCAGTTTACATTTAGGGTTCCAGCTTCTTTTGGAGGCTCGTCTTTCTCTCTCACAAACACATATACATCGATCTCTCTGACCTCTCTGGGGGCAATAATTTGGATGTTAATGATGTGTGCATTTTGGTGTATCTCAAAGACACCAAAATGCATACATCATTAACTTTCAAAACATTATCTTTCTCAAAGTTTGCCGTCGTCAGTTCAGTTTTGGTTTTGTTTTGGATTTTTTGTATTTAAAACATTGTCATTCTCATTGCTAAGAAAGTATGGGCCCTTTAAAGGTCCGATTATGATTAGGATCCAAAGATCTGAATGGTAAGATTTCATTCATCTTGGGATCTCATTTTAATTTTAATGTGACGAAGGTTTTCTATATAAACCGTCGTGATTTTTCTCAATTCTTGTCATTTTGTTGATCAACCGTCGTAGGCTAACAAAATTTAAAAAAATAAAAACCTTACAAAGCAATAAAAATTAAGACGGCGGTTTACAGAAAAGGCAGACATATAAATTGAATAAATACGACGGTAATTTTAACACGTCGTTGTTTTCTAATATACCGACGTGGATTCCATAATATTATACGTCACCAACTAAGAACATTTGGTCGTGTTTATGTAGGAATTAACACTGCTGCTTTTTTGTTGAATCGTCGTCTTTACTTTCTACGTCGGTGGCTTCATACTTGCTGTCGTTGTTTTTCGTTCAGAATTTAACTATGAAGAAAACCATTTTAATAAGACGACGCTTTTTATTTGGGTGCGTCTTTTTTTGAAAATATTCAACAGGACCTCCATTTTTTAGGCGTTTAAATTACTTATCCACGACGGTTTTATGTTACCAACGTCTTTCTAAACACAACGACGGTATTTTGTTCTACCGTTGTCTTTTTTTAGTCATCTTTTTCACTTTTTGTAGTAGTGTTCGTATGAAGTTCGTTCCTCAAATGGAGCGGTTAGTGTATTGCATACTTTTAGCAATTGAATTTCACTCAAAAGTCACCAAATGACTCCTCCCACCATATTATGATGTTGCCCGAGTTTTGGGCGCGATTCGAAATCAATAGGAGTAAGAAATTTTACAATTCAAGTTCAAACGCAGTTTGTTCCTTAAATGGAATGATTGGAGTATTGCGTAGTTTTTGCAATCGGATTTTACTCAAAACTCACCGAATGACACCTCCCACCATTTTATGATGTTGGCCAAGTTTTGGGCTTGATCCGAAATCAAGAGGTGTAAGAAATTGGACAATTCAAGTTCGTACGAAGTTCGTTCCTTAAATGGAGTGGTTGGTGTATTGCGTAGTTTTAGCGATTGGATTTTACTCAAAACTGACCCAATGACTCCACTCACCATGATATGATGTTGCCGAAGTTTTGGGCTCGATCCGAAATTAATAGCTGTAAGAAATTGGAGAATTCAAGTTCGTACAAAGTTCGTTTCGGAAATGGAGTGGTTAGTGTATTGCATACTTCTAGCAATTGTATTTCACACAAAACTCACCAAATGACTCCTCCCACCATATTACGATGTTACCGAAGTTTTTGGCGTTATTCAAAATCAATAGGTGTAAGAAATTGGACAATTCAAGTTCAAATGCAGTTTGTTCTTTAAATGGAGTGGTTGGTGTATTGTGTTATTTTTGCAATTGGATTTCACTCAAATCTCACCGAATGACACCTCCCACCATTATAGGATGTTCACCAAGTTTTGGGCTCGATCCGAAATCAATAGGTATACGAAATTTGACAATTCAAGTTAGTACGAAGTTCGTTCCTTAAATGGAGTGGTTAGTGTATTGCATACTTTTAGCAATTGGATTTCACTCAAAACTCACCAAATCACTCCTCCCACCATATTATGATGTTGGCCAAGTTTTGGGCTCGATCCGAAATCAATAGGTTTATTAAATTAGACAATTCAAGTTCGTATGAAGTTCGTTCCTTAAATGGAGTGGTTAGTGTATTGCATAATTTTAGCAATTGGATTTCACTCAAAACTCACCAAATCACTCCTCCCACCATATTATGATGTTGCCCAAGTATTGGACTAAATCCGAAATCAATAGATGTAAGAAATTGGACAATTCAAGTTCATACGAAGTTAGTTACTTTAATGGAGTGGTTGGTGTATTGAGTAGTTTTAGCGATTGGATTTCACTCAAAACTCACCCAATGACACCTCCCACGATATTATAATGTTGGCCAAGTTTTGGGCTAGTGTTTGAGCTTGATAAATCACGGCCATGAGCTGGCCGAGGGAGCCCTTTCTATCGGCCCTGGCATTTGTTTGCAGAGGCTGAAACGCAGCGTTTCGCCAGGGTATTTCGCCTTCCTGAAATAAAAGAAGGAAATGCTAAGGCATGATCATCTCGGTCTCAAGCGTAGGCCGAGGCCGAGGCCGAACAAAATTGCGGCCAAGACATTAAAGGCAAATCATCACGTGACAACAGGGTCCCAGGCTTCATTTAATGAAGTAGTGCCTGTTTAATGCAGCGAACCCATTGGCCACAAAGTAGCATTTAATGCATGAGGAAAGGTGGGAAGTGACTGAAGTCAGGATTTGGTGATGAAGATCAGAGTGATTAGACGTGGACATTCTCACAAGGATTCTGACAGCTTGAGATGTTGGTTCACCAGCTATCTAGGCCATAAATGCGTCTCCACGGCCAGAGGTTCAGAACCCACGATCGAGAGCGGCGGCCAAGATTCACCGGGATTTCTGGAGTCTCACCACCATACTTCACGATCCCAAATGTCGATTGGACTGCCCACTTGCGCTAATCAGACTCCACTATGCGTAAATTCAGCCTCGATTACTCATCCAGGGACTCTTCCTATAAATACAAGACTCGAGCTACATTCAAAGGGTTCAACACCAAAACAAGCCTCCCACGGAGCAACTTATTTTTTCCTGTAACGCACTTTCAATATCTTTACTTGCTTTCCTAGGAGTAGTGTTAGATTGTAAGCAGAATCCATTCATCAATATATCATAGGACCCTTGATTTTCAAGGCGCCGGAGCACCATCCTTGTTGTTCGTTCACTCACCCCATATATCACACAACCGTCGCTCCCTGAGCAGCGCGCCGGAGCACCGCCCAAAATCCACCACCAACACCATCACTCGACGGCCTTGTAGTTCAGGCCGTGAACCTAACAGCCGAGACCAATTCCTCTCTCGGCTACAATCGTTTGACTAGGAAGACGGATCAAACAAGCGCACCATTCATCCATCCAACACTCATCGAAACATCAACGCACGGTGAACCGTGCTGGCACGCCCGCGCACAACCGCACCGCACCCAAAAGCAGGAAACCCCGTGTTAACGCACATCCCCTCGGCCCGGAACTCCAGGCTGTGAGATTCGCGCGGCTGACAGCTAGATCCGAAAGCAATAGGTTTATGAAATAAGACAATTCAAGTTCGTACGAAATTCGTTCCTCAAATGGAGTGGTTAGTGTATTGCATACTTTTAGCAATTGGATTTCACAAAAACTCCCCAAATGACTCCTCCCACCATATTATGACGTTGCCCAAGTTTTGGGCACGATTCAAAAACAATTCGTGTAAAAAATTGGACAATTCAAGTTCAAACGCAATTTGTTCCTTAAATGGAGTGGTTGCTGTATTGCGTAGTTTTAGCAATGGGATTTCACTCAAAACTCCCCGAATGAGTCCTCCCACCATGTTATGATGTTGGCCAAGTTTTGGGCTCGATCCGAAATCAATAGGTGTAAGAAATTGGACAATTCAAGTTCGTACGAAGTTCGTTCCGTGAATGGAGTGGTTAGTGTATTGCATACTTTTAGCAATTGGAGTTCACTCAAAACTCCCCAAATGAATCCTCCCACCCGATTATGATGTTGCCCAAGTTTTGGGTGCGATTCGAATTCAATAGGTGTAAGAAATTGGACAATTCAAGTTCAAATGCAGTTTGTTCCTTAAATGGAGTTGTTGGTGGATTGCGTGGTTTTAGCAACTCGATTTCACTCAGAACTCACCGAATGACACCTCCCACCGTAATATGATATTGGCCTAGTCTTGGGCTCAATCCGAAATTAATTGGTGTAAGAAATTGGACAATTCAAGTTCGTACGAAGTTCGTTTCCCAAATGGAGTGGTTAGTGTATTGCACACTTTTAGCAATTGGATTTCACTCAAAACTCACCAAATGACTCGTCCCACTAAATTATTTTGTTGCCCTTGTTTTGGGCTCGATTCGAACTTAATAGGTTTAAGAAATTGGACAATTCAAGATCAAACACAGTTTGTTCTTTAAATGGATTGGTTGGTGTATTTCGTAGTTTTAGCAATTGGATTTCACTCAAAACTCCCCGAATGACTCTTCCCACCATGTTATGATGTTGGCCAAGTTTTGGGCTCGATCCGAAATAGTAGGTGTAAGAAATGGGACAATTCAAGTTCATACAAAGTTCGTTCCTTAAATGGTGTGGTTAGTGTATTGCATAATTTTAGCAATTGGATTTCACTCAAAACTCTCCAAATGATTCCTCCCACCATATTATGATGTTGGCCAAGTTTTGGGCATGATCCAAAATTAATTGGTGTAAGAAATTGGACAATTCAAGTTCGGACGAAGTTCGTTCTTCAAATGGAGTGGTTAGTGTATTGCATAGTTTTAGCAATTGGATTTCACTCAAAACTCTGTTTGTGCCTGATAAATCACGGCCATCAATTGACCGAAGGAGCCCCTTTTTCGCGGCCCTAGCACTTGCTCATAAGACTAAAACGCAGCGTTTCGCTAAGGCATTTTTGCCTTTCTAGAAACAAAAGAAAAATGGCTAAGGCATGATCACCTCGGCCTCGATCATAGGCCGAGGCCGAGGCTGAACAAAATCACAGCCAAAGTCCTTAAAGTCGAATGATCACGTGACAACAGGGTCCCATGCTTCATTTAATGAAGTAGTGCCTCTGTTTATTGCAGCAAACCCACTGGCCACGAATAAACATTTAATGTACGAGGGAAGGTGGGAAGTGATTGAAGTCAGGATTTGGTGATAAGGATCAGAGTGATTAGATGTGAACATTCTCACAAGAATTCTGGCAGCTTGAGATATTAGGTCACTAGCTATCAAAGCCATAAATGCGTCTCCAAGGCCAGAAGCACAGAGTCCATGATCAGGGCGGCGGCCGAGATTCACCAGGATTTATTGGGTCACACCACCATACTTCACGATCCCAAATGTCGATTAGACTACCCACTTGCTCTAATTAGGCTCCACCATGCGGATTTTCAGCCTCGAGTACTCCTCCAAGAGCTCTTCCTATAAATACGAGGCTCAAGCTACATTCAAAGGGTTCAAACACCAAACCAAAGCCTCCCACGGAGCAACTTATTTTTTTCCTGTAATGCACTTTCAATATCTTTACTTGCTTTCCTAGGAGTAGTGTTAGACTGTAAGGAAAATCCATTCATCAATATATACGACCCTTGATTTTCAAGGCGCTGGAGCACCATCTCTGTTATTCGCTCATTCACCCCATATATCATACGACCGTCGCTCGTCGAGCCACGCGCCGGAGCAGCGCCCAAAACCCACCACCAACACCATCACTAAACGGCCTTGTAGTTCAGGCCGTGAACCTAACAGCCGAGATTAGTTCCTCTCTCGGCTACAATCGTTTGATTAGGAGACGAGTTCAAACAGGCGCACCACTTAACCATTTCCGCACACATCAACCATCTCGACGCACGTTAGACCGTGCTGGCACGCCCGCGCATAACTGCACCGCATCCAAAAGAAGGAAGCCGCGTGTCAACGCATATCCCCTCGGCCCGGAACTCCAGGCCGTGAGATTTGCGCGGCAGGCAAACTCACCAAATGAGTCCTCCCACCATATTATGACGTTGCCCAAGTTTTGGGCGCGATTCAAAATCAATTCGTGTAAGAAATTGGACAACTCAAGTTCAAACGCAGTTTGATCCTAAAATGGAGTGGTTGGTGTATTGCGTAGTTTTAGCAACTGGATTTCACTCAAAACTCATCGAATGACACACCCCCCATATTGCGATGTTGGCCAGGTTTTGGTTCGATCCGAAATTAATTGGCGTAAGAAATTGGAAAATTCCAGTTCGTACGAAGTTCGTTCCTCAAATGGAGTTGTTAGTGTATTGCTTACTTTTAGCAATTTGATTTCACTGAAAACTCACCAAACGACTCCTCCCACCATATTATGATGATGCCCAAGTTTTGGGCGCTATTCGAACCCAATAGGTGTAAAAAATTGGACATTTGAAGTTCAAACGCAATTTGTTCCTTAAATGGAGTTGTTGGTGTATTGCGTAGTTTTAGCAATTGGATTTCACTCAAAACTCATCGAATGATACCTCCCACCGTATTATGTTGTTGGCCTAGTTTTGGACTCGATCCGAAATTAATTGGTGTAAGAAATTGGTGTTTGTGCCTAATAAATCACGGCCACGAGCTGGCCGAGGGAACCCTTTCTTTCGGCCCTGGCACTTGTTCGCAGAGGCTGGAACGCAGCGTTTCGCCAGGGCATTTTCGCCTTCCTTAAAGAATAAAAGAAGAAATGCTAAGGCATGATCATCTCGGCCTCAAGCATAGGCCGAGGCTGAGGCCGAACAAAATTGCGGCCAAGACATTAAAGGCAAATCATCACGTGACAACAGGGTCCCAGGCTTCATTTAATGAAGTAGTGCCTGGTTAATGCAGCAACACCCATTGGCCACAAAGTAGCATTTAATGCATGAGGGAAGGTGGGAAGTGACTGATCAGTGCATATTTACATATCATTTTGTACCCTTCTAGCTTATGATTTGGTTATGTTTTTGAGTTAAACTTGTGCTTTTAATCCTTTTTGTGTTTATCTTTCAGTTCATTGAGCTTTAGGTAATAATGAGGGCTTTGGATAGTAAATGATGCAATCCATGCATGTTAGGGCCTAATTTGGATGAATGGATGAAGAGCTTAAAGACAAACTCAATTTTGGCTACAGTCCCCTGCCAGCCCAGTTTCGTAGGTCATATTGCAAGTTTTGTTTCAGCAACCTACATAGCTCGGATGAGGCCACATTCTTCATGAAAGTTGTTCCAATGGGTGTGTAATATAACATATCCAAAATTCAGCCCCATTGGATAAATATGGAGTCTGTTACCTAGCAAACACAGAGCCATGCTCAGGATGGATTTTATCAGCGCGCAAAATGAGTTAGCAATTTGTTTTGGCCTTAACTTCCTCCTCCGACCTTGGATTGGCCCAAATGATATATGGCTGGAAAGAAGACATTCTGAACTTCAAGTTTGAGTGCTTAAAGTCTTAATTTGCTTAAGGGAAGCCCAATTCGTAAGCCCTTGAAGTTTCTGGTCATGCTGACCTCAGGATGAGCTATTATTTCTGGTTGGAAGCTTGGTCATGGTGACATGAAGATGAGCTAGGGCTGCTGGTGGGATTTATTAGTGAAGTGCATCAACCATTTCAGATTTTATAATGGAAGTGTTGTATGCATTAGTGAAGTGCATCAACCATTTCAGATTTTATAAAACAAGTGTTGTATGCATTAGCCATACTTAATTCAGATTTTCAGCTTCCTTAGGCCTATATATAGTGAGGTTTCCCAAGCTTGTAAACACACCCCAAAGGGGGGAGCTCTCAAACACTTCTCTAGAGCTCCCTTCCCTTCTCTCCCTCAAATTCTCTTAGTTTCTCTTTCTAAGTTTTCAATTGTTGTAATGAAATCTTTTGTGTTGAAATTTTCCTTAAGTTTTTCTTAGTTCCACTTTACTTTTCATTATGTAAATTCTTTTCTTTAGTCTCAAGTTTGATTAGTTTCCAAGTTTCAATTATGATTTTTGTTCTTATTCATTATGCTTATAAGTTAATATGCTAGTTTGAATGATTGATCACCATTTAGGCTTGCATGTTAGCTATCTTGGTTTGAATTAAGAGTAGACACCATACTTTAATTCGAATTGAACTATGAATAGGAAGAGTATGTATGGACATTCGACAACAGGGATTAGATACATGCTTGGTTGTTTAAATTGTTCTTCTATGCTTAATGGGTTCCTAATGCTTAATTTTAGGTTAGACAACAAATGATCAAATTAGGGAATTAGGAACACAAGGTTATGACCACACACCATGGCTTAATCATACATTAGCTAGAATCAATCCGTTAATCTAATTGAACTTGGGAACTTATCTACTTGAGTTAGTTATTTTCTTTCTTCCTTATTTTATTTATTTCCTTTCTTTTTCATTTCTGTTTTGTGTAGGGAAAATGAATGGGATCATTCAATCACCAATCCTCGTGGGATCGACCTCGCACTTACATATGCTATACTACCAAACGGCTCGTGCACTTGCGAGTATCACAAGTTGAGGATGCAGCTGAATCCATTTTGGTGCAGCTGTATCGACGCAACAAGTTTTTGGCGCCGTTGCCGGGGATCGGTAACATTGTTTGATTCTATTTGGCTTTCCTACTTTATTTTTTTTTCTTAACTAGACAATTTCAAGTTTTAAAGTTAATGACGTTAATGGACAAGTTGTGTTTGTAGTCCAACAGAAAAGGACAATTGCCCAACAAGCAAGAGAACTGGGTTTAAGTCCCAGCTTACACAACCCATTGGTGCTTGTTGCTTTGAAGCATGGAATTGGACTTGTGTTGATTTTTCCCTTTCATTTTTAGTTTTTATTTCCTAATCCTTTTAATTCCATTTCAAGTTTGTGTGTTTGTTTTAGCAATTTATGATAGCTTAATAAAAATGGAGAGAGACAGCAACCTCAATCATAAGAATGGGAAGTGTGGAGCAATGGGAGAAGTCGCGACCTCCAAGTGCATCACATTCGACCTAATCGCTTCAAGGGGGAGCATTTCAATCCTTTCTCTTCTTTGAATTATGTTTATTTCCGTCATTGTTTTTACCTTTTGGTCCTCGGTGAGTTCTTTGTTTTTCTGTGCTGAATCCAACCATATAAAGAACGTAAAATTTGGACTTACGGTTGGAAAGTTATAGCCTAAAAACTGAACACAGGTCGAAACTGAAAAACAGAGAAACGAATCTGTCCAAATGGTGATAAACGGGTGATAGAAAGTGCTGTTTGTGTTTTTCTTTGGTTTATTGGTTTGTTTCTTTTAGTACAACAATTTATGTTGTTTGTTTGAATTTGTTTAGAGTACTTAGTTCATTTTCGTTTATGGTTTGTTGTTCCATTTTATCTTAATTTGTTTTTATTTCTTATCTTAAAAATTTTAAAATTAAAAAAAAAGATTTTTCATATGAGCCGACTTATGGTAACCCCAGTGAGCACTTCCGTTAATACAGTGTCTAGGAGTTCTTTAGGCGACACCTTCGGTGTCTAAGAAGTTTGGGTTTTAAGCGGGACCATTGTGACCCCTCCAACCTTCCCGGATCCCCTGGCTGTGTTTTCTGAGGCCCTTAACTGGTCATCCGTGAGTTGCTTGTATATTCGTGTGTTTTTAAATTAAGTTTTCTTTATTTTCTTTGTTTTCTTTTCTGTTGAGTCTTTGTTTTTGTTTTGTTTCTGTTTTTGTTTTGTTATGTTAGTTTGTTTATTTATTTATGTGGTATGGTTAGTTAGTTTATTTCTGAGTGTTAAAACTTTTTTTTTTATTTTATTTCAAACATTGCATAAATAAATAAATAAAAACAAAAAAAAAAAAACAAAAAAAATAAAAAACAAAAAAAACAAAAAAAAAAAACAACATCTTCATCATCTTCTTCATCTTCTTCATCTCCATCATCATCATGGCTTGCCTCTATTTTCTCGCACTTGTAGAATCTGCAGCAGCTCCACATGGTCCTCATTTTTTCTCTGCAGTGCTTCCACGTGCTGATTGGCACAGTAGAGCCGCTTCTGCAAGTCCGCCACCATAGCCTTCAAGGAAGCTATTTCCTCGCTCATCGCGGCACACTCCCTTGTCCTCGCCAGTAATCGCATGCCCAAATTGGTAGCGGAGACCGCGTGGAGCACAGTTAAATTGTGGGACTCCTCTACCGCTGCCTTGTCAGACCTCTGTGCCACATGCAGATGATCTGTCGGAGTGAGCTTGCTGCTAATCATGCCTCCTAGCAGCACTGCTCTGTTCGGCAGTGCCTCAGAAAAGTTCGGTATTGCCTCAGCAAAGTTTGAGGCCGTGCCGTGATGATATGAAGAGTTTGGAAAAACAGTGTTTGGAGGAGCCCTTGTCTGGGCATTCGGTGGTGTAAGTGAGAGCTCAAGGTTGAGATCATCAAGGTGAGTGCATGAGGATGCCATTTTTTTTCTGTTTCTGGATTTTTTGATGTTTTTCCTTGAGTTGCAGGAAGAAATGCTGGGTATCATCCGCTTGCAGAGGTGTGGTTTAAATAGACATATGCTGATGAGAGAGAGCCAACACCATTTCGGATTTCCCGGGCATGCTCGACCTAATCGCTTCAAGGGGGAGCACCTTTACTTTACTTTTCTTTTTTTTTTTCCTCCGTGTTTTCTGGTGTTTAATGTTTTTGCCCGTTACTTTCATTTTCTAGTGCTTTGTGTTTTTGCCTTTCCCTTTCGGCTATCATCTCTGTCTTATTTTAGTTAGGGAAATGTGTTTTCTTTTCCGTTTGTCGTCTTTGTTTTATTTTAGTTGGGAAGTGTGTTTTCTTTTTCTTTTTCTTTTTCTTTCTGCAACCTTACTCTTTTATTGCCGAAACAAAATAACGAAAATACAAAAACAACAAAATAAAATAAAAACAACAATAATGCAGTAGGAAATCATTTCTTCTCAGTGCTTGGTGTCTCAACCATTGGAGCTTTGAGTTTGGCCCTCTGGCTGTCCTCTTCCGGGGCTTCACGCACAGCTTCTTGGGGCTCATCACTTGAGCTCCCAAAGATCGCAATCTTAGCTTGAGCGTAACTACTCTCGCGATCTGCTTGTTTGCGTTTACCCGGTCGGTCTAGGTCCTCCAGCTGTTTTCGCATGTCGCGAGAGTACAACTCTACCATTTTTGATAGGTTTTTATTCTCGTCCCGCAATACTTCTAGCTGGTGTCGATTCACCTCCACTATCCTTGACCTCTCCCTTTTCAAGCTTTTTATAGCAGTCTGACACTCCTCAACCATACTTCGCTCCGCCGCCAACTGACCTTTCAGCACCTCTACCTCATGGGACTTCGCAAGTAGGCGATGACCCAAACTTGCGACTGTTGCCGTACTCTGCACGCTCAGTGCCAGGGCATCGCTCACGACCCGGTTGTCATCCCTTGTCCCCAGAACACGTATATCTTTAGGAGTCACTAAATTTCTAGCCACTCCAATGGCAACATCGTTGTCCAGGAGTATTGAGTCAGTTACTGTCACAGGCCCCCGTGCGGAAGCAAAGTAGGGCATCCATACTGGTGCCGCTGCTTGGCCTCGTGTCTGAGTCGGTGGAGCTAGGTTGAGATCCAACGAAAATGGGTAGTTAGAGGCCATTTGATTTCTCACTCTCTTTTCTTCTTTCTTTCTTTTCTCTTTTGTGTGTTTCTGAGTTTGCGTTTTTTTTTCACCCTTTCTTATAGACTTAGTCTTTGACAAACCCTAGCCATTGCAGCATCTGAGCATTTTCTGAATCTCCAGCATTCCTTGAGTCCCACAACCTTCTCGCCTTCCAACCATACCCAACTCATTTATCACGACGTGTCTTTTCTGAACGAACGCGTTCAGTAAAGTCTTCGTGCCTTTCCATGAGCCCGTAATTTTTGCTTGTGGAGTCTGCGGCGCCTCTATGCGTCGACACGTGTCTCGCCCTGTCTGTTGGTCCCTTACACTGAACCGAGACATCATGACCCATGTTAAAATCCCGCTCTTTATGTTGCTAATCACGGTTCGATAGTTTGTTTTTACAAAACTAAATAATAATAAAAAGCCGGAAATGAAAACAAATTGTGGGTCGGGTTTCACTTTAGTTTGGGTTTCAAAGTGGGTTAAATTCACTGTGGTTTGTGTTTCGAAATTGTGGGCTTTGGGCTTCAAAAAAAATTTTGGATTTCAAAATTGTGTGATTAGGGTTTACTGTTTCTTTTTTTTGTTTTTTTTGTTTTTGTTTGTTTGTTTGTTTGTTTGTGTTGTAATTTTTATTTTATAATTATTTTGTTTTTGTTTTCTTTTGTGATTTTGTGAATTTTTTTTTTTTTAATTTGCTTTAATACCTTTCATTTGTTGTTATGACATTGTTTGTGGCTAATTTTTAAACATTGAGGACAATGTTCATTTCTAGGTTTGGGGGTATTGGAGTTTAGCATGTAAATTTGGTTTTTCCTTAATTTATTTTTTTTTATTTATTTATTTGCTTGTTTTTATTTTTATTTTATTTTGTTAAGTCTTGCTTTTATTTTGATTTTGATTTTGATTTTGATTTTGATTTTGATTTTATTCACTTTCCGAACACATTTGATGAGATTGTGATAAATGTTTGCATGACTTAAATGAAAATTGAATTTTATTTATTATTTATTTTGTTTTCCTTGTAAATTTTTATTGTAAAAAAAAATTAATTAATTAATTTGGCATCGTTCTAGCATGACATGTTTGAAACCTTCTTTGCACTTGCCATTTGTTTCATAATTTTCCAATTAAAGGATTTGCATGACCCAAAGAATTGTATCAAGCATAAATTAGACTTATATAACCATATAATGTGAGCTTTTGAGCCTTGTGCTTCATTTCATGAGTGTTATACACATACTCTTATTTTCTTGTCATCAAAGTTGTTGTTTGATCTCATTATTCATTGATTTGGTTGAACACTTAAAAGTCATTCATTCTTATGCAATTTGATTTCATGACATTTAAAGAAATGATATTAAGGCATTCTTTGGATCGTTTGTGCCTTTCAAGCTAACCTTATGCATGCTTAAGCATGATTTTCCATTGTTAACCATTTTGAGCCTACATGTAAACCTTTTCTTTCATTTTACCAATTATATTTCCTCGCCTTAGCCTGAAAAACAAATATTTACCTTTCTAAGGAACTCATGAGCTCTAATTCGGATGTGTTTTTCATGCTAAGTTTGGGAAGGGATATTACATAGAAGAAAAAAAGAAAAAAAAAAATTTCACTCAATTGGTGAAAGAAAAGAAAAGAAAAGAGAAAAATTGTGATTAAGTGGTGGTTGAATGAAATTTCATTTTTGGGTTTCATTTTTGGGCCTTCTAAATAAATTGGTGTTTGTTCAATTCAAGGAAAGGAGTATGAATAATTGTAAATGATGGTATAAGGAGTTTTGATCGTGTAAAAGAAAAAATCTAATCGTGATGATTCGAAGTCTTGTAAACAATTGTTTTATGCTCTTATATTTTGAGTTTCTTGGACTTTGTTTTATCCATACCCTTCATTTCTTACTCACCTTACACCCTTGGCCCCATTACAACCTATGCTAAAGACCTAAATTGATCTTAAATGTCATGTGGTTGAATTGCATTTATTTTTCTACTTTTAAGTGTTTGGCATCCTTCTTGAGATCATATTAATGCAAGTTCTTCATCTTTCTATTGCGAGTTAAGTCTTTATGGTTTAACTCTAATCTCATGTTTATAACTGAGTGTTGCATTATAGCCCTCTTCCGAGTGATTCATTTGTGAGAGGACAACTTTGGTGAGATTTGAAGTTGAACTTGTGCTTTGTATGATTTTTGAAATTGTGTGAAAACTAAGATTGGGGAATTTGTTGCATTTGGCTATCACACTACCACACTTTGAGCATATTATGTTTTGAACTTTTCCGCTTTGTGAATAATGTTTAAAATTGAGCTTTTATTGTTAAAACTTTTGAGTCATGTGCATGAGTCATTTCTCTTCAGAAAATGTTCGGAAAGATTGTTTTGAGTTCTTTTTATTTTTGTAATTTTTTTTTTGTTTTGTTTTGTTTTGTTTTTGTTAATATAATTATTATTATTTTTTTTTGTTTTTGTTTTTTTTATTTTGCTTAAGGACTAACAATCTTTTAAGTTTTCTAATTACCTTGTTTTACAGAGTCAGTAAAACGTTTGTGGGTATCGTATCTGTTAAACCCTCAGGAGACACAACTCCTCCTACTTGGGATGCCTAGAGGTTTAAAGGCTTGTTGCATACGCTCAATGCAATCGAGTTACCTACGAAAGTGGTCTAGTTAACTTCTTATTTTGTTTTATTTTTCTTCGTTTTCCTTTTGTTTTGCTCGAGGACTAGCAAAATCTAGGTTTGGGGGTATTTGATCAGTGCATATTTACATATCATTTTGTACCCTTCTAGCTTATGATTTGGTTATGTTTTTGAGTTAAACTTGTGCTTTTAATCCTTTTTGTGTTTATCTTTCAGTTCATTGAGCTTTAGGTAATAATGAGGGCTTTGGATAGTAAATGATGCAATCCATGCATGTTAGGGCCTAATTTGGATGAATGGATGAAGAGCTTAAAGACAAACTCAATTTTGGCTACAGTCCCCTGCCAGCCCAGTTTCGTAGGTCATATTGCAAGTTTTGTTTCAGCAACCTACATAGCTCGGATGAGGCCACATTCTTCATGAAAGTTGTTCCAATGGGTGTGTAATATAACATATCCAAAATTCAGCCCCATTGGATAAATATGGAGTCTGTTACCTAGCAAACACAGAGCCATGCTCAGGATGGATTTTATCAGCGCGCAAAATGAGTTAGCAATTTGTTTTGGCCTTAACTTCCTCCTCCGACCTTGGATTGGCCCAAATGATATATGGCTGGAAAGAAGACATTCTGAACTTCAAGTTTGAGTGCTTAAAGTCTTAATTTGCTTAAGGGAAGCCCAATTCGTAAGCCCTTGAAGTTTCTGGTCATGCTGACCTCAGGATGAGCTATTATTTCTGGTTGGAAGCTTGGTCATGGTGACATGAAGATGAGCTAGGGCTGCTGGTGGGATTTATTAGTGAAGTGCATCAACCATTTCAGATTTTATAATGGAAGTGTTGTATGCATTAGTGAAGTGCATCAACCATTTCAGATTTTATAAAACAAGTGTTGTATGCATTAGCCATACTTAATTCAGATTTTCAGCTTCCTTAGGCCTATATATAGTGAGGTTTCCCAAGCTTGTAAACACACCCCAAAGGGGGGAGCTCTCAAACACTTCTCTAGAGCTCCCTTCCCTTCTCTCCCTCAAATTCTCTTAGTTTCTCTTTCTAAGTTTTCAATTGTTGTAATGAAATCTTTTGTGTTGAAATTTTCCTTAAGTTTTTCTTAGTTCCACTTTACTTTTCATTATGTAAATTCTTTTCTTTAGTCTCAAGTTTGATTAGTTTCCAAGTTTCAATTATGATTTTTGTTCTTATTCATTATGCTTATAAGTTAATATGCTAGTTTGAATGATTGATCACCATTTAGGCTTGCATGTTAGCTATCTTGGTTTGAATTAAGAGTAGACACCATACTTTAATTCGAATTGAACTATGAATAGGAAGAGTATGTATGGACATTCGACAACAGGGATTAGATACATGCTTGGTTGTTTAAATTGTTCTTCTATGCTTAATGGGTTCCTAATGCTTAATTTTAGGTTAGACAACAAATGATCAAATTAGGGAATTAGGAACACAAGGTTATGACCACACACCATGGCTTAATCATACATTAGCTAGAATCAATCCGTTAATCTAATTGAACTTGGGAACTTATCTACTTGAGTTAGTTATTTTCTTTCTTCCTTATTTTATTTATTTCCTTTCTTTTTCATTTCTGTTTTGTGTAGGGAAAATGAATGGGATCATTCAATCACCAATCCTCGTGGGATCGACCTCGCACTTACATATGCTATACTACCAAACGGCTCGTGCACTTGCGAGTATCACAAGTTGAGGATGCAGCTGAATCCATTTTGGTGCAGCTGTATCGACGCAACAGTGACTGAAGTCAGGATTTGGTGATGAAGATCAGAGTGATTAGACGTGGACATTCTCACAAGGATTCTGACAACTTGAGATGTTGGTTCACCAGCTATCCAGGCAATAAATGTGTCTCCACGGCCAGAGGTTCAAAACCCACGATTGGGCGCAGCGGCCGAGATTCACCAGGATTTCTGGGGTCTCATCACCATACTTCACGATCCCAAATGTCGATTGGATTGCCCACTTGCGCTAATCAGACTCCACTATGCGTAATTTCAGCCTCGATTACTCATCCAGGGACTCTTCCTATAAATACAAGACTCGAGCTACATTCAAAGGGTTCAAACACCAAAACAAGCCTCCCACGGAGCAACTTATTTTTTCTGTAATGCACTTTCAATATCTTTACTTGCTTTCCTAGGAGTAGTGTTAGGTTGTAAGCAGAATCCATTCATCAATATATCATACGACCCTTGATTTTCAAGGCGCCGGAGCACCATCTCTGTTTGTTCGTTCACTCACCCCATATATCATACGACCGTCGCTCCCTAAGCAACGCGCCGGAGCACTGCCCAAAATCCACCACCAACACCATCACTCGACGGCCTTGTAGTTCAGGCCGTGAACCTAACAGCCGAGACCAGTTCCTCTCTCGGCTACAATCGTTTGACCAGGAAGACAGATCAAACAGGCGCACCATTCACCCATCCAACACTCACCTGAACATCAACGCACGGTAAACCGTGCTGGCACGCCCGCGCACAACCGCACCGCACCCAAAAGCAGGAAACCCCGTGTTAACGCACATCCCCTCGGCCCGGAACTCCAGGCCGTGAGATTTGCGCGGCAGACACTTTTGGCACGCTCGGTGGGATCCCTGTCAGAAACTTATGGTGGAAACTAGGGCACAAGCAAAGCTCAAAAACAAAGCAGTCGAAATGACTTCTGAGACTCCTGAGTCCACCTCACCGATCACAAGTATCGAGGCTGAGCATACGGTCGGGATCTCGGTCGGCGCTCCAGTAACGACGGATCGCACGGCCGAATCCATGCAGGAACAGGCAGTGGTGGAGGAACTGATGTCCAAGCAGGCTTACAGGATAGAAACATCCTTCATGGCCGCGATGGACAGGTTCTCCTCAGAACTGCGAACGCTCTTTCAAGAGAGGATGCCGGTGGCCTCACCTGCCACACCTCCCAGAACAGGACCGAGGAGCCAAGAGCGCGATAGAATCGAGCCTCATGGCGAAAGCAGCAGCCTCGGCGTCTCGGCCCGTACCCAAGCATCCGGCTACGGCCAGCATTCTCTGCCACCAACAAACAGCTGGGGGCAATCCTAGCCCGTTTGGATGAATTCCGGACCAACCTACTCGGCGGAGACAGCGCGCGGACCGCTCCATGCTTTGGCCGTATCACTAGGGCACGGCAGTTTCACACATCCCGCGGTTCACCCGCTCGGCTCGGTTCATACTGCCGCCGTCCATACCCATCCTGGCCCAAGCAACGCATCCGCAGTAACGACACAACAGTACGGTCAGGGGAGCCTGACCGTCTCACCACCTTTGCAGGCGTCGTCGTGTCCATTGGGCTCCCACCTTCACTATGGGTCGGCCGTCCCAGCAACAACGCATATGCACGCTGGTCAAACCTACGGTGCTCATCTGGCATCGACCAGCTCGGTCATCCCGGCCGAGCCTTTTGTTCAAATGGCCTAGCAGGCAAGGCCTCAGAACAAGGTGCCACAGGCCACGCGGCCGTTTGTAGCCCAACAGGAGGCACCACCTCAAGGGATCCGGCTCGAAGATGTCCGGCGGATGATCGAAGACAGCTTAGCTCAGAGGCGGCCGGACATGCCAAGATACACGAGGCCGTATCCACCAGAAATTGACCGAACCCTCCTCCCCGGGAACTATCGATTGCCAGAGTTCATGCTTTTCTCCGGGGATGGGCAGACCTCGTCCATTGAACACATTGGCCGTTTCACGGCCCAGTGTGGAGAGGCCGATTCGGACACTCAGAGACTCCGACTTTTTGTTCATTCGTTGACCGGCGCGGCGTTTTCGTGGTTTATAAACCTTCCGCCGAACTCAATAAGGGATTGGTCTGATATGGAAAGGGTGTTCCACGAACATTTCTACCAGACCAACCGAGAAATTACGGTCGCCGAGTTGGCAAAAATGAGCCAAGCATCGGACGAATCACCTCGCGATTACCTACAACGGTTCAAAACATGTAGGAATTGGTGCCGCACGAACCTACCAGAGAGGGAGTTCGTCAAGATGGCCGAGGAAGGATTGGAATTCGAATACCGGAAGAAGTTCCAGGGGATCGAATTTCGGGACATGCATGACCTGACCAACAAGGTGGACAGATATGCGTCCTTGTTGAAAGAGGAGATGCAGAAGAAGACGGCCTCAAAGGGAACCTATTATAGGAATCCCATCGTCAGCTACGCCGAAGCAGACGGCTCCGCAGAGGCCGAGGGCGATGAGAACGAGATGAGCTCGGCCGAAGTCAGCATAGACAAACCCTTCGTTTGCAGAGGGCTCGTTAAAACTGACAACAGCCGCACAAAGATCCCCGACGCCAAGTTCACGACCCGGGAAACGAAGGCGTACACTTTTGACTTAACAAGGGCCGAAGCTATCTTCGACCTGCTGGTGGCCGAGAAGAAGGTAAAATTGTCCTTCGGCCATAAGACTCCGAAGCCCGAAGAGCTCAAAGGAAAAACGTTTTGTAAGTACCACAGTTCTTGGTCTCATAACACCAACAACTGCGTTGTCTTGCGAGACGTTATCCAGAAATTGATAGACGAGAAGAAGCTCCAGTTTCCGGAGAAGGCGGCCATGCAAGTCGACTCCAAGCCATTCCCTCCACCTGTCGTGAACATGGTCGATGCTCAACTCCCGACCGAGGCTAGAGGAGTTCGCAGTTCGGCAAAAGGAAAGGAGCCTTTGGCCGAACGCGAGCCGACCCTTTGCGAACAATGCGGGTATAAGATCGGCCAGCCCGGGCCGCAGGAGAACAAGAGGAAGGCCGCCGAGCCATCTCGAACGGCCGCAAGAAGATTCGGTGGTCAGTACGGATGACAGCCGACCAACAGAGCTGTTTTCAGCCGACTAGGGCCACAAAACCCCAGCGCCTCGGCCAGTCACGAAGAAGAGGCTCCCCCAAGATCGGTAAAAACGTTCAAACCTCCAGTCATAAAGGATGACCGTTGGTACCATGCACGGCCTGGGGGCAGGGCCGAACAACTGACAAAAACCCAGCTGAGGAGAATGCAGAGGTAGGTTCAGCAGGCCAGGATGCAGACAAACGAGGTCGAGGGCTTCAAACGCCAAAAGAAAGTGGCGACTGTTGACGGGTTGTCATCCGAACCGGTTGTCTCCCCAGCCGTAAGAGCAGCCAGCACCAGGCCTTTGAGGGCGTGGCGCCCTAGGCACGACAGAAGTCCCCATGGTTCGTCGACCATTTCAGCCCAGCCAAAGGCCGCGGTTGCGGAAGGAACGGACGAGGGTGTCGTCGACATCTACCACGGGAGGGATCCCCCTTTTTCGGCCAACGGTTTATCCTTCCTCAAAGAATTCCATAAAGACCATTCGGCCGTGGATCTGTACGGCATGACCCATGAAAGACGAGAAATCGTGGAGTTGGCCCTCAAGAACACAAAGGCAGAAGCACTCCTCATCACCAGCGGTTCTGACTCGGCCATTAAGGCCGTATACCAGGCAAACAGGGAGTCCAGGGCAAGAGGCCTACCGAGTTACCAGCCCAACCTCGACGGATTAGAGGCCAAAGTTCCCTTCAGCAGGGACGATTTGGATTATCTCCGCCGGTACTTTGCTGTGACGCCGACGGACACGTTCTTTGGTTTGACGACCGAGGAAAAGGGCCGAGTGAGCCGCCTAGACGATTACCTAGCCGCCAGGGACGTATTGGCAGAGGCCAGACGGACCCTCAAAATGGAGGTCGAAACATTAGAACCCCCCGCGGTCAAAGCATCCGTAACCAATAGTGCGGGGGCCGTAAAATTGATGGACGAGGGTTTCGGACACGAGGCCGAGGACGACCCCACAATAGGAATCTCCGATGAAGAATATGAAGGAATCCTCGGGATGGTCGAGGAAACGGCTCTCACTAAAAACGGCTCTGAGACCGAAGAGGAAGCCGGTAGGGGAAACCCGCAGGAGCCGGAGGAAGTCGGCATCAACATGGTCCTGGTGCTGCCATTCGAGTTTTCAGCCCCGGGAGGGCAGACCAGCGGTTTAGAGGATGACGTGCCCGAGGAGCAATTTGATCATAGGCCAAAAACTAAGGAGGAATTGCTGGCCGTAGTATTCAACGAGGTAATACCAAGAGATGAGCCGAACAAATACCGGCACTTGAAGCCGTTGTATATCTCGGCTCACATAGAGGGTGTACCCATATCTAAGGTCTTCGTTGACTGTGGGGCGACGGTCAACATCCTTCCCTACTCCTTAATGAGAAAGCTGGACAAGTCGAAGGAGGACCTCATCCCCAGCGACGTGGTCATGAGTAGTTTTGTCGGCGATAAGTCAAAAACCATTGGTGTATTGCCCCTAAAGATTACCGTGGCCGATCAGACGAGGGTCGCAGCTTTCTACGTGGTCGAATCAAGCGTCGACTACAACGTATTACTCGGCCGTGATTGGATCCATCAATCCGGGTGTATACCGTCTTCCCTTTTCCAACTGTTATTTTTCTGGGACGGCCAAAAGGTGTCCATACACCCGGCCGATGAAAAACCATTCGAGGCCAACGCCGTGCAAGCTCGGATTTACGACGACGATGTTGGATGGGTTGTCCTCACCGGCCACGATGCAAACGGCCGGCCAACCAGAACCACGGCCCAGAAAGTGCTGGAGTTAGGCGCCGAGAATATCCGACAGGATTCGGCGCGCGAAGTGTTGATTGACCTCACCAGTCTTTAAATGATAGATAAGGCCACTAAAGAAGAGGGGGCAGCGGCCGTGAGGGATTTGGTAGAGCGCCTGCTGGAACATTGGGCGGCGGAATCCTTACGTCCAAATTCACCAATCAACCTGATCGAATTCCTCCATGAAGCAGACGAAACCGACGCATTGACATTGGACGACCTAGAAACGGCGCCCGCCGAAATGGAGGACGACTACCCTGAAGTCCAGGACCCTTTGTTAGAAATTAATGTAGGGACCGAGGCCGAACCACGGCCTCTTTTTGTAAGCCATCTTTTGGATCCTGAGTTAGCGGCCGAGGTTATCGGCTTGCTCCATGAATATAAGGACTGTCTTGCTTGGGATTATCATGAGATGCCTGGTTTGCCAAGAAGTTTGGTCGAGCATGAATTAAAAATCAAGGAGGGGTTCAAACCTTTCCAACAGCCGGCAAGGCGTTTCTCGACCGAGGTACAGCTTAGGGTCAAGGAGGAGATTGAACGGCTCCTTAAAGCCGGCTTCATACGAACGGCCCGGTACGTTGAATGGCTGGCCAACATTGTACCGGTTTTGAAGAGGTCTGGGGCTTTGAGGGTTTGCACTGATTACCAAAATCTGAATCTCGCGACCCCCAAAGACGAATATCCCATGCCTATGTCAGACCTCCTGGTGGACGGAGCCGCAAAGCACGAACTCCTGTCTTTCATGGACGGCCATGCGGGTTACAACCAGATTTTTGTGGCCGAGGAAGATGTTCATAAAACGGCGTTCAGGTGTCCGGGAGCAATCGGAACCTACGAGTGGGTGGTCATGCCATTCGGCCTAAAAAAATGCCGACGCAACATATCAGAGAGCCATGAACCTTATTTTCCACGACCTTATAGGTCGAACCATTGAAGTCTACATCGACGATGTGGTTGTAAAGTCCCCATTCAGAGCTGACCACGTAGGACATCTTCGACAGGCTTTTGACCGGATGCGAGCGCACGGCCTAAAAATGAACCCGAAGAAGTGTGCTTTTGGTGTTACCGCCGGGAATTTCCTCGGTTTCTTGGTTCACCAACGAGGAATCGAGGTAGATAAAAATAAGGCTACGGCCATTATTGCGGCCCCTCCGCCGAGGACTAAGAAGGAGCTGCAGTCCTTCCTCGGTAAGGTGAACTTCTTACGACGCTTCATATCTAATCTGGCGGGAAAAATTCGGCCGTTGTCTCTTTTGCTCAAACTCAAAGACACCGAGCGGTTCGTATGGGGAGCAGAGCATCAGGCAGCCCTCGATGACATCAAGAAATATTTGTCCCAGCCGCCGGTCCTGATGCCGCCGAAAAGGGGGAAACCATTGAGGCTTTACATTTCGGCTTCAGAGGGTTTTATCGGCTGTCTGCTGGCTCAGAACAACGAGTCTGGGAGAGAACAAGCAGTGCACTATCTGAGCCGCACCCTCAACACGGCCGAATTGAACTATTCGCCGATCGAAAAACTATGCCTAGCCCTCTATTTCGCGGCCACCAAGTTGCGGCATTATATGCTTCCTTCGGTTGTTCAGATCATTTCTAAAACCGATCTCATCAAATATATGCTTACCCGGCCGATCATTCGCGGCCGAATTGGGAAATGGACGATGGCATTGTCCGAATTTACCTTTCAATACGTGGCTCAGAAATCGGTCAAGGGTCAGGCTTTGGCCGATTTTCTGGCTCATCACCCGGCCCAGGGACAAGAAGAAGAGTTGGAAGTCGAGATCGGTATGGCCCGCATGGAAAAGAATTTTTGGACCTTGTTCTTCGACGGTTCCAGCACCGAGGCCAGGTCAGGAGCCGGAGTTGTGATTGAATCTCCTCAAGGGCAGAAGTGGCAGTTTGCTTTCCAACTCGATTTCAAATGCACTAATAATCAAGCTGAGTACGAAGCGCTCATCATTGGTCTCGAGATTTTGAGAGAAATGAAGGCAACACGTGTTTTGGTCTACGGCGACTCTCAGCTGGTGATTAACCAGCTAACTGGGGAATACCAATGTACGAGTGAGAATTTGGCCGTATATTATGTGACGGCCCTCAACACGGACGATGGATTTTCTAGAATTTCTTTTGTTCATATACCGCGCGCCGAAAACGGCGAGGCCAATGAGATGGCCCAGGTAGCGTCTGGCGTAAACATCCCAAGCACTGACCGCGATCATGTGATAAGAATCGAGAGACGCACCTTGCCAGCCTTGACCGAGCGAGGAATGACAGCGCAAGTGTTTTCGGCCGACATCACCGACGAGATCGACACGGCCGAAGCCGATTGGCGCTACCTCATAGTGAAGTATCTACGTAACCCTTCTGGCAGCCATGAAAGGACTACGCGGTTCCAAGCTCGGTGTTATTTGATTTATCAGAATGAGCTATACCGAGGGGATTTGTGGTGCTCATCAGTCTGGGGTCAAGATGAGGTGGTTGGTCCGGAGGCACGGCTATTACTGGCCGACCATTTTGAAAGATTGCATAGAGTATGCAAGGGGCTGTATCAAGTGTCAAATCTACGGCCCCATACAAAGGGTACCGGCCGAAGCCTTCCACCCGGTTATCAAACCATGGCCATTCAGAGGGTGGGCTGTGGATATCATCGGAAAAATCCATCCGGCCGCGTCCAACCAACACGCTTGGATTTTAGTGGCGATCGACTATTTCACCAAATGGGTCGAGGCCGAGTCCTATCGGTCAATATCCAGCGCAAAGGTGGTCAAATTCTTTGACAATCACATCGTTCATCGGTTCGGTATTCCAGAGACTATCACGGCCGACAACGGCCCGGTATTCGCATCGGCCGAGACGCGGGAATTCACTGAAAAGATGGGGATCAAATTGATCCACTCAACACCTTACTACCCTCAATCCAACGGACAGGCCGAAGCAAGTAACAAAGTAATCAAGGGCATCCTAGAGAAGATGATCGAGGAAAAACCTAGGGCGTGGCACGACTTACTCCCCGAAGCTCTTTGGGCTTATCGAACCTCAAAGCGGTCGGCCACGGGCACATCTCCTTACGCCTTAACCTACGGCCACGACGCCATCGTCCCGATGGAGTTAAAGGTTCGGTCTCTCCGCGTGGCCGAGCAGCCTCGGCATGAGAAGGAGCGTTATGCGCAAGCCATGGCTCAGGAGTTGGAAGATTTAGAGCAATCTGGACTCGATGCTTATAACTTGATGCAGGCGCAAAAGCAAATCGCGGCGAGAGCTTAGAACAAAAGGGTTAAGCAAAAGGCCTTCGCCGAAGGCGACCTAGTTTGGCGAGCCGTACTTCCTATTGGGACAAAGGACCCTCGGTTCGGCAAATTCTCGCCCAACTGGGAAGGACCGTTCATCATCGAGCGAATTCTTGGCCGAGGTGCATTTCAGTTGAAAGATAGAGATGGGGAACGGCACAACTTGCTGATCAACGGTCAATATCTGAAGAGGTATATCCCGTCATTATGGGAGACGGCCGCGGAAGGGGTGTGAGATTTGCAAACGACGAAGTGGGGTATACAAAGTAACCAAGACAAATTAAAAGAAATCATACTTCATTTTATTCATTTAGGATGAAAAGGGGGTGCGTTTACAAAAGACGGCCAGGTCCTGGCCGAGTACAAACACATAAGAAAAGTCACACCCTAAATCTACGCGCTTCGGCTCCTCGGTCCTTTCTGCGAGACGATCAGACGTTTCCCCCGAGGCAGGACCTTCGCTACCTATGTTGTCATCATCCACGGGCAGCCTACGCCCAGGGCCTCACTCCAGGCCGTGGGAGGCGCATGGGCCGTCACTCCGGCCACGGATGGCCACTGCCATTCTAGCCGTGGTAAGCAGTCGCCAT